>NW_004524633.1:11562337-11610060 GCF_000260255.1 Octodon degus
AAAAAAATCACTAATTTTTTGGGGTAAGAAAGCTGAAGCATAGAAGACAGTACTCATATTTCATTTTAATACTAATGCATTTGAGAGATTACATGGATTGTATTACATGCCCACTACTTGGAGATGAACTACAGTACAGATTTTAAGTTGCATATTCAACATATTCATGCACTAAATATGCCCAGTAGGCTAGTAGTGGTAAAATAACACAAAACTTACCCCAAAAATAGGCTAACATGAGCCTGAAGGCCACAAGTCCTATATGCATGAGGCTGAGGAATCATTGGTAGTGTCTGTGAAGACAGCGTTATCAGGAAACTTAGTGTAGGGAATTCAACTGCTTTCATTGAGCGGGAATGGAAAGGCATTGTTAGCACCTGCCAGTGTGAGGTACAAGGAGAAAAGGATCCCAGATTTCTTTGAAAATGTCACATGTCTTCATCTCCACACAAATCACAAGAGACAAGAAAATTCTAGAAATGGAAAAAAAACAAACAGAAAACAGGAAAGAAAGAAATTACTTGGGTGTAATTCTGCTGTAGAATTGTCTTTCCTATTGCTGGGAGTAAATATAAAACACTTGCAATTTAAAGAAGGTGAAGTTTATTTGGCTCACGGATTTAGTCCAAGATCAGTTGGCCCCAAGCAGAAGTGTGACTGCACAGGGCTATGGTGGAGTAAAGTTACTTAGTTTATGATGTCTAGGAAGTGGAGCATGGAAACAGCATAAGAGAGGAAGGGCCAAGGTATGGTCCCCAGAGGTTCACCCCAACAATCCACCCAAGCATATTCAGTAGCAGGTTTTACTAATCCCCTACATGCCTTTCAAGCAAAGAAAATGGGCAACCAAGGCTCTCAGAAACCATGTGTTCTCAGCAAATGTTGTTGCTTCTGTAACACTTAAAATCTGTAAATAGGGTCTTACTACTTTTCTAATGTATTTGATTGTTGCAGGGTCTCATTATGCAGCTCAGACTCCTGGCAAAGCTCCTGCTTGCAGCCTCCCCAGTGCTAGGATTACAGGTATGTGCCACTATGCCCAGACTCTGGTCAGCTCAGTGCTCCCAGGGGATGGAGATGGTATGGCATGTAGTGCTGGGAATCAAACCACGATCCCCGAGCTTGCTTAAGCTTGCCTAAGAAGGCACATTAGTCTGCTGAGCTATCTTGCCAGCTCAAATGGGGAGGGTCTTAGTTTTAAACAAGATCTTCCCAGTTTAAGAGAGAGTGAAGATGAGGTCATTAAGGTAGAATTTCAGCTAATATGACTGGTATCCTTAAAATAAGAGGAAAGTTTCAAAGCAGACACTGGAAAACAGGTAAACTACCACATGGGAATAAATGCAGGCACTGGCATAGTGAAGATACACATCAACGAATGCCAAGGACTGATAGCAAATATGCAAAGTGGAAGAAGAAAACAAAGAATCTCTGCAGAAGTTTCTGACTTGGCCTTTCTAAACTTTAGTTTCAGTTTTCTAGTCCCTAGTATTAGAAACAAACAAACAAATAAACAAAAATACCCACCCTGCTATTTTGTAGTTACACTCTTCATGTAAAAGCAAACATTCACACTAAAACTTTAATTTTACAATAGGATAATATGCAATGAATACTTCAGATCAAACATACAAGCTCTATTTGATCACTTTTCTTTTTTTATTTTTAGGCATGGGGCTCAGGGTCTCACTACTAGATTGGACTCATAGTGATCCACCTGTTTACAGCCTCCCAAGAGCTGGGATTTCAGGCATGCGCCACCACGCCCAGCCTCAATTGCCTCTCAGCACGCCCTGGAGGCAGGACTGGTACAGCAGGAATGGGAATCGAAATGCAGCCCCTGCACCTGTTTGCAGGTGCTTTAATCTGCTGAGCTATTTGGCTGGCCATTTGATCTCTTTCCAATATTTTTAATGTTTGCTGTAGTGGCTACTGGATAAAGTCTCTAATGGAATATTACACTGAGAATTATTTTTGGCTGGTTCTTAAAAATAGTTCTTATTTGTTTTCATCAGAAAGATGGCCTCCAAAATATCTGTAATCAAAGAATATCTGTTTTCCTTCCATTAATCAGTGTCCCAGTAAGTGTACACAATGCTGAATAAAAATATTTTTGAAAAGCATTTCATGTCCCAAACCAGTGTCTCTCTATAGCCAGCTCTCTCTTACTTTTTTCTACTTGGATAATGGAACCTGCCTCTTTCTTGAAATTTAAAATTGCAAAACTTGTTTTACACTTCATTTAATGATCTTAATAGTAGTTAGATGAATTCTCTATAATTGTTTGAGATATAATTAAATGACATTCATTTTTAAGTCACTTACCCACAACTATTTATTATACACCTACTATATGTCAAATATGATAATAATTGCTGGAGATGAAAAGATAAATGAAACGCAACTTCTCATCCCTAGGAACTCAGTCCTCTCAAGGAAGGGGACAAGTTAATAAGTGATGTCTAAGAATGCTATGTAGCACAACAGGACCAAATGCTGACATCAAGGAAAAAGGAAATTGGGACATACATTGGAGGATGACATTGAGGGTGGCGTAATGGTTGACATGCTTTGCCAACTTGAGAAGCCTAGAAGCTTAGCTAAGGAGTAAGTCAGAAGTCCTACATCCTAGTGTGTAGAGGACATGCCCTAGAGCAGGTAACTTGCTAACAATATAAGGGAGGCAAAGAGCCTTTCTCTTTCCCTTTCTGCTTTTGGTTTTTGTTTTGTTCTGGTTTTGCAGCCTTCTGCCACCATGCACTGTTGTCCCTCTGCCATTCCACCCTCCTTTGGAGCCAGTTGATTATGGACTGAAACATCTTTAAATTGTGAGCTAAATAAACCTTTCCTTCCATGATTTGGACTGTTGGGTGTTTTGTTCCAGCAATGAGAGAAAAGTAACTAACATGAGGATAATATTTATTTTGTTTGGCAGAAGTTCTATAATGCTTCATCAGCTGCCTATGCTTTTGCTCTAAATTTCTATGGGGACTACTGCCCTAGGGCTTGATGTCAGATAAGGCTAGGTGACTACCTGTTGTGACTGCAAGCAAAAATGGCACCTATCACTTCCAAGTCTCTCCGAAGTTCTTTCTTATCCCAACAATTTACTGAATATAGGGAAATCAGTGTAGGACTCAAAGACTTTAGAGTCTCTGAACAAATCTGTGAATGGCCACCTTCTAACTACCCAATGGCATGAAATAGCTCTGCTCTATTGTACATGGCTACTGAGGCTGTGAGGTTCTTCATTATACTAAATTGCCCATCCTCACTAATTCAATCCTTTTTACATACTGTTACACGGTGTTACATACTATTAATGGATTGAAAAGCTTAGTGATAAATTTGTAGACAAAAATGATAATTGAAAAGTGAGAAAGACAATATATAAACAGATAAAGTCACAAAATTTCAGACTCTCCAGAGAATAGTGACCATCATTGAAAAGTTTTAGACTGCCCTGCACAAGTACGGTGTTCCTTGGACATTCAAGGGAATGTCAGGAAATAAAACCCCATGCTGCATGGACTTTAGAGGGTTCTAGTTATCAAAGCAAGCCTAGAGAAACACAAACCACCAAGGTTTCTCAAAACAAGAATGAGAATGCCATAACCCGATCTAATTTTCCTAGTTTTGCTCACTCTTGCTTTTTTTTCTTTTCTGACATAAGATTACTTGGAGTTACTTTTAATGACCTTACATGAGAAAGACGCGGTAGTTGGGAAATCAGAAAACCACTGAAGTAGTTTAGAAGTGCTATGATTAGGCCTGTGCAGAGTATAGAATCTGGCTTTGATAAGATCAATTGTTTTATTTTAAAAGGAATAGATTGTATAACTCAGCTGAGGATGTCAACAGCTCCCAATTCTTTCATTTCTTGATCCTAAACGGACTTTTGAATGTGTCCTATTTCTAACTCAAGAAGCATGTGCTCTTCACTAAGTACTAACATAGTTACCACACTTCAGAGTTCTGTAGTATTTATGGTAGCTTTCATCTGAAGGTCAAAGTAGTCTGTGCATCCATTTTGAATATGCATATCATTGTGACTGGAGGTCCTGTGCATAACTAAGAAAAAAAAAATACTTTACCTTTGCAAGAATCCGACACCCTGCCTGATACCGAATTTAATTTTATCTCAGAAGTTTTCAGGTAGGAGAATGAAAAAGAGAAGTGCTTCTATGAATTGGTAAGAGGAAAACAGTGAGCGTAATGTATGGAGTGCCGTTCAGCATGAAGGACTTGTAGTTTTGTGACCTATTTCCCCACCAAGGCAATGACTGCTTTCTCCGGGAGTAGCATGTCTGTGGAGGAAATGGCTGAGCATGCAAATTAGAATACAGAACATGGCCAAAATGCTTAGTAATAATGGTTAAAGCATCTGTATGTCTGTATATCTATGTACCTATATGTTTATATATCTACATGCCTATGTACCTATATATTACTATGTTCCTTTATTTCTCAGAGAAATGCTAACTATATATAAACCTATTTCATCTTAACTTATTTGCCCCAATAAGTTTCTCAGTAATTATCCACTTATTCCATAAATAATCTAAGGCAAAGAGTTTAAAAACTTTCCTACAGCCACAAAGCTCCCATAGTTAGCATGCCCCAGGGAGACAGAATAAATAGAATGTATAAATACAGACATGGGGAGATTTATATTAAGAAATTGGCTCACTGTTAGAAATCAGTCAGCCCTAAATCTGTAAGAGAATCTGGTAGGTAAGAGAAGGTGGTAGATTAGAGAGCCAAGGAGAAGTTAGTGTTACAGCCTGAAACCTGAGGCGCTCTAGAGGCAGAATTCGTTCTTCATGAGGAAAGCTCAGTCAGTTTCTCTTTAAGACTTCCTCCTCTTTCCATGAAGCCTATGCATATAATAGGAAAACTTGCCCACAAAGTTTTACTGAAAACCTATAGTATAGACTCAAATTTTAAGATCTTTCTACAGAACTTCCACAGTCATATCTAGATTGACCAAGTATCTGAGCACCACGACAAAGCCACATGGCCACCATCACAATGATTAACAATTATCAAGATACAAACTCATATGTTCTTCATTTGAACTTTGAGGTCTCCAGATATGAAATGGTTTCTGAGTGTATTTTATTCTTTCCTCATGATCCATTCTTCTAGAGATCTATTTTCCTTCTCTGTTTCTGTCTTAAAATAAATCCATGGGATTCGTAAAGCCCATTCTGGGTGTGTTTGTGTGGGTCACGGGGCATGACTGCGTTCTGCACATGGGTCTGTTATGTTCCCCTCAGATACTGTTTTCCTGCTCGGCTTCCCAGCTGCCACTGTCTGAGCAGCTCAGCTCCATCATACCCTTCTCCATGATGGCTTTGCACTGGGGACAGCTGACCACAGACTGAATTCCCTGAGACTTTGAGGTAAGTTAAACCTCTTCTCCTTTAAGTTATAGATGTGAGCATTGTATCTCAGCAAAGGGAGGAATGAATAATACACCAAGCATGAATCGACTGTAAACTATAGACTTGGGAGGTCACTGTGTAGGTTCATCACTTCCAACAAACTTATGATCCTGGTGGAAGATGTTGACGACAGCAGATAACTGTGCACGTGCAGAGTCAGAGCCTTGGGGAACATAAGGATACTGTCTCAATGTTCTGAGGCCCTAAAGCTGCTGCCAAATGCAAAATTGTGGATATGCAAATATGTAATGCTCTGCTGTAATATTTTCATCCTGAGATGTCAAGACAGGGAGTTATACAGATGATCCAACACTCTTGGTTTTTTTCTCTGGGTTCTTGCTAAATTAACTAAATTTCTGTATATCATAGGGTTAGGTAGTGATTCTTACACTTACACTTCTAAATTCATAAAACAGTGTGATATTAAATATTATACAATAGCACAATACTAAAACAGTGGAACCACCTCAAAATAAATTTTAAATTTAAGTGAAAATCACCTGAAGCACGTAATTCAGAATGTGTCAAACAACTATACATCCAATAAATATTAGCCTTCTTTCCCTGGTGGCATAAACATTGTTAAAATTATTTCAAATCTTAAAGAAAAGAATCTATATTATGAGTTACAATAAAAGGTGTTAGATAAATATTTTGGAGAAAGAAAAACCTGATGTTTCAGCTCCTTCCTAGAATATTCATTTATTAATTTACCAATTTATTCAACTGTATTTTATTAGCTACCTAAAAAAAGAAACTGTATTCATATAAAAATGATCTCACATATGATGAGCACTGGGCAAGGGAAATATATAATACACAGAAATTTATTTGACAATTTAAGAAATACTTATTGACCACATAGTCTTTCCCACACATAGTCTGGTAGGTGGTTAATGGCTTGTTGTAGTCGATGTCTTTGTGCTTTCATTTTACAAAAGTTTTAGGTATTTTATCCATATCATATAGCTAGGAAAATGTCACAATCTCAGGGTCCAAAACTTATCTAATGCTCTTAACTTTGTCATTGTGTGACTTCACCGACAACAACTGGTAGGCATAAGTCGAATCTTAGAGAAATGACTCCAGTACCTGTTGGCCCAGTGAGTTCTAACAGAGCCTACTTCTGATCTTCACTTATTGCTGTGCTTGATTCACTGTGAGTGGCAACATTACGATACTGCTGAAATTGCCATGGTGCCTGTACCATTTAAAATCATATTCTGAACACAAATTGAGCTCATTCTAAGCAGCAACACTGCTGTGATAAGAGTAAAGATAATTGTTGTTGCCTGATGCACTAGCCTTGAAGACTAATTAAATAAATCTCCCAATTGCCCAGCCCATTAATATTGAAGCACTCATATGTGAACAGATGGATAAGATTTGGCAGTTTCTCTCACAAGTTTTAAAAAATATACCCTGACAAGATTGAGACAACACCGCCATGATCCATTTCATGCAGGCTTGTTTCAGCTGATCAAACTTTCCAAACATGTAAGTGTATTCAGAACTTGAAGCAAATGGTGTTTTTGTAATATACACGGCATTCTAGCAATGCCACCATACCTATTTCACACTGGCACAGCATCCCTTAAACACAAGAAGGAACATCATTAAAAATTGTTTGCTCTGGGTAGAGGAGATAGCTCAGTGGAACAAATGCTTGCCTGGCAAGCACAAGGTCCTGGGTTTGATCCTTGGTGTCACCAAAAATAAATATTTGGTCTTCTAGGCAAAATATTTACTCCAACATGAGGATCCTGTTGTGATAGGAGTTTGGTACTTGGAATATTCTGCATTTCTTAATGAAATATGTCTGTTAAGTAAGTAACTGCAAAAACTAATGAAGACATCAAGGAGAAGAATTGTGATCTGCTATAGAAATTTTCTTGACCTGTTTTCTTGGAATAGTCTAACAATAATTACTATTTATAAAGGGTAGGTACAATATGCTGTGCACAAAGCCATAGCATTTAAATATATTATCACATTTAATCTTTAAGACAGAATATAAATGTTGGCATTTATATGTTTATGTTTTACGCTAAGTTTTTAATCTTAGAAACAATAACCAGTGTGTGATAATCAAATACCACGTAGGGGAGCCAGAGTTTGAGTGCCTTTTGTTTAACTCAAAGACTAGCCTATTACCCACTAAACTACACTCTTTATCTCTATATGGGCTGAGGAAATTTAATGGTAGAAAAATCAATAATAACTAATGATTATTGAACTTTACTCCATTTATGGAACTGAATTAGGTATTTTATGGACATGCTGCATCATGTGATACACATAGTCCTATTAAAAGGCAATGTTATTCCCACTGCTAAATGAAAAAAAAAAAAAACTTAAGTTTCAACAGGTTAAGCAATGTCTATTAGGGGATGTAGTTACAATGAGACTTATTTACAATTCCTAACCAATGTGAGTCCATAAGGACTTATCCAGTCACCAAAACTAAAATCCAAAGCTAGAGAGGTGATTTCAAATTCTCCCTTTAACCTACTCTTCACAAATAAGCCCTAATATTTCTAATCTTAATTTGAAAAACATTGTAAATCCCATCACCCATCCCCAAACTTTTTTTTTTTTTTTTTTTTTTTTTGGTGGAACTAGGGGTTGAACTCAGGCCCTTGCACTTGCCACAGAAGTGCTTGTTCTGCTGAGCTATCTGCCCGGCCTCCCACCCAAACCTTTAATCATTACTTATTTGGGGTCCTTTCAAATTTCGACTAGGGTCATGTCTTCTGCCAGCAGTGATACTCAGACTTGTTGAATTTTTTTTCTCCTCAGCGACATTCCCAGAGCATTGCACAAAGTTTGGAAAATCCTCCCTTTTTTAAGGCCTGTGGTACCCTTTTTAATGCTTAAATTTTAAATATTTTTTTTATGTTTTTGGTACAAGATCTCCCTACACCACTCAAACTCATGGTGATGCTCCTTTTTTCAGCCTCCCTAGTGCTGGAATTACAGGCACACCACACCCAGGCTCATTGGCCGTCTCAGCATGTCTGGGAGCGAGACTTATGGTATCTTTTGAAAGCATCTTTTCCTTTCCAGGTTGCCACACAGCTCACCTTTCTGTTTTGCTATGTGTTGTTTTGACATGTGATCATGGTCGTGTTCTATCATAATACCCTAATGGCTTCAGGAGCTTCCCATCTATAGCGTCATTTTTGCTCTCACTCTCCTACTATTGTCATTGCTACAACAGAGTGACATCTCATGCCAGAAAACCCAGCTGCTACTATAATACTTGTGAACTAAATTCCAGATTCATTTATCTACTGTTGGTAGCTTTCATGACTTGAACTCTCTATTGCTCTCCAGGTTCAACTCTGTCTCTACTTTCATTGTGTCCTTAATTCTTGTAATAATAAACTGATTACACTTCTCTGGTAAACACCAGGGTTTCCTTCAATTTACTATTTTACATGCAACATTACCTTGATCTGGAACATATGTCTTATTAAACATTCCACAGCTTAACCAGTTGCTAAAATACAACCTTTTTTATTTCTCTACATCAGTCTTGAAATTCAGGTCTTTTGAAAGCTGCCATGATGAAATTAGGGCTAGAAAAACACTTAGGATTTTTAAGCTACAATGCTTTGAATACATGTCTTTAATAAGTGGCCTCCAGAGTATTTTGGACTATTAGTAATTCTTCAGTGTCCAGGATAAAAGATGAGTAGAAAGAAAATCTTCAAAGATCTGTGAAAGCAAAATAAAAATCTATTTGGAGCTACAAATATCTGAGAAAAAAGAATTGTTCCATTGTTGCTACTTTATTAAGAATATGCCTAGCTAGGAATCTGTTAAAAGCAACTGTATCTGAAATGGGTTAAAATTATTACATTTTTCTATTTCTCCCCATCTGTTTTTCTTTCTCTCTAATATATACAGTTTTGGATGCATTAATTCAATTTTGTGAAGTGCATATTGTAGCAAAAGATTGAGTAATAACTTTTAATTTTGTTCTACAATTTAAAATATTTACCCTCTGGTGAAACAGTTGACTACTTGTACATTCAAAGACGGGAGGAAAAGTCTATATATATATATCAGAGAATTTCCCACATGCAGTTCTGTTGTTGTTTTCAAAAAAGATCAGAGCTTCCAGATGGAAATTCAGATAAGACTTTGCCTTACTCTATTCCTATTGCTATAAAAATGCATTAGATAGGATAATTTAACAATAATGGAAATGTATTTATCATTGTTCAGGAAACTGTGAAGGTCAGTGGATTCCTTATTTGATGAGAGCCTATTTCTCACTAAGAACTTTCTCTCCAAGCATCCCTCCATGGCAGAAAGGACTTATATTTTCTCATCTGTTTATTATAAAGACACTGCCTCCATCGAACTCTTACGACCTAATTATTGCTGAAAGTCTCTACTTCTTCACACTTTTGCACTGGGAATTAAATTTCCCTATAAGAGTTTTGGGAGACGCAGAGATTCAGGTTTAGATGTGTCATGGATCAGAGAGTATCTGCTCTGAGCTGTTCTATAAGATTATTCAAAGTATGAATACACAAATGGTAAAATGCTGGAATGACTTTGTTCTATTGAGGATCCCTTTAGAAAAACGCTATTTTGGAGGCCAGGGAGATGGCTCAGTGGAATAAGCACTTCCCTGGCAAGCGCAAGGGCCTGAGTTCAATCCCTGGTTCCACCAAAAAAACTAATAATAAAAATAAAAAAACTGCTATTTTCATTTGTTTGTTCTAAAACAAAACCTAAAACTACACTACAGTCAGCTCTTGGTATCTCTGCGTGATGGGCTCCAGAGGCCCTTGAGGGTATAAAAATTTGGCCATGGTAAAGTATCTTATATAAAATTGTCTGATATTTCTATACAGCCCGTGTATATCTTTGTGCAGACCTTTAAATATTTTTATGTTACTCATAATACTTAAAGTATAGTACCTATGGTACAACATAAATCCCCTGATAGCCTTTCATTTTTTAATTTTATTTACATAGAAATTCTAACATTTCAACAAGTTGAAGTCTTGGTGTTAAGCCTCAATGCCACATTGTGAGATTAAAATGGCAACCAAAACTAGAAGCACAGTCGTGTAAAAACGTTCTTCTAGAGAGGGGAGCTATATTGTGTGTTGCTTTTCATAAGTACGAGATATATGTATCCATTTTGATTGAAGAAAAATATGTCTCACTATTTTAAAATATAATACATTTCCTTGATGAGATTTATGTTTATGTCATGTTTAATGACAATACATACTTTATCTTTAAAAATGACTTAACCTTGCCCGTTTTTTTCAGATTGTTTTTGTTGTTGTCTTTGTCATATATGAGTGTTATTGATTTAGCCAATCTTATCTATTAAAGATATATAATTAATTTGTCACAGACATTTACTCTTAGTTTAACATTTTCTTAAGAGCTACATCAAATACAATGCATTATTGAATTTCACCTGAAAAATCAAACAAGTTCCAAAAAAATGATTCAAACCCAAGATTTATCATTATCTTATTCAGTTAACTACTCCAATGTAAATTCATTAGCCATAAAGTTGAAATATGAATTTCTTTTTCGAAACAGAAAACTCAACATCTAAATTGTTTAAGTTAGCTACATAATTCAACTTTGTTAAATTTTATACTCTTATAAAAAGTTGTAAAACAAGAAAAATAAAGTTTGAAAAATATTTGTCTCAAACGCATTTATATTTAAATTTTAGAATCAATTATGGATTTTACTTACTCCTATAACAACTTAGTCATAAAACATAATGATTTATGCTTATTTTTATGGAGGAAGTGGTTTACATAGACCACATTAGATTGAGGTTCACAAAAGTCATGAACGGCCCTAGGACACACAAACTCTTGTATCCTGGATGCCTTTGGCTGAAAATCATGGATGCACAAGTGGGACACTGCAGCATCTGCTACAGGATATTTGCAAGCATTAAATAAAACATTTGTTCAGCACATTGTACCATTTGTTCTATACCCCGTCCTTCATTGGCCTGATATACACTCATATTTTCCTATAAAATCTTCTGATAAATCCTATTCCTTCCTCAATATCAGCTTTAATAGCACCTGCACAAAATCCTTCCCTGGACCATATGTCTGGATTAGACAAAAGAGTTTTTAATTTATATATACTATTTGTACATCTTTTGGGGTACAGTAAGGTAAATTTGTCTATATATAGTAATCAAAATAGGGTGATATGCATCTGCAACACTTCACCCACTAGTCATTTCTATGTATCAAGAATTTTGTTCTCTTCTAGGTATTTTGAAGTGTATTATTGTTTTGACCAGTAGTTGTCCTGCTGTGTTAAAAAAACTGAAGTGATTCCTGCATTCTGTATTTTGATTCTCCTACTGAACATTTTCCTATCCCCTGATTCCGTATCCTACCAAGTTTCCAGAGAAAATAATTCCATTTCATTTATATTTTTGTGTCTTGTTTATTTCACTTGATGTGGCTGTTAGTAACACCCATATGTATTATTGCAAATCACAGGAATTACAGTAATTTTAAATGTTTTATTTTCTTCTGAATGTGTTAATTGTACCTAGAAATGAAGTACAGTATGATATTTTAATATATACTTGTAACATGTCCTAAAAGTAACAAGATACTTTCCCTTACCTTTTTTATTTCTTTACATTTGAGTTTTCTCAGCTCCTCTCCTTTTTTTAAAATCTTCATAAAATAAATAATAGATAATTTGAACGAGAGTCACCCCTCTCTCTTGTGGGAAATGTTTCTACTAGCAGTGCTTTTATGCCTGCTACCTAACTTTTCTTTATCTATTTCCCCAACTTTTCCCAATTTCTAATAATCACTATTTTACATTCTGGTTGACTTCTTTTTATCTTCCATATATGAAAACACGTGTTATTTTGGGCGGATTACTTCATTTACCATAGTGTCCTTCAGTCTCATACATTTTGATAAACTTACCAGGATTTCATTTTATCCATAATGTAATAATAGTCCATTGCCTTGCATATGGATAGATAGATAGATAGATAGATAGATAGATAGATAGATAGATAGATAGATTGATTGATTGATATTTTCATATATGCTTGGCTGTGGACCTACAATAGTGATGACCCCTGCAACACTTCTTTCCCAGAGTTGGAAGGAATCCCATTTTAAGCTCCTCCTTGATGTGTTCTCAGGTTCTTAGATGTTCTGGCAGATCTCGAGTTTCCTTGGATACTTTGGTTAGCAACTCTTTCTTAGATTATCTTTATTTTTTTCTTAGATTTTTTATTGTCCATTTCCAGACCTCACTGCCTTCTTTCTTCTATATTTGCCATGCGTAAATCTTGTAATAAATCTATTATTTTTACAGTGTAATGTATCCAGATATGTTTTACCACTTGAACTCTGACAAAGTCAACATGGTGGTTAGGGGCAAGGTTGTATCATGATATATTAAATTGCTCTTGTGTTGGTGAACATTTAACCTGTTCATACCTTATTAAAGTTTACTATCTGATGAACAATATGTCTTTCTTTAACATATTTCAATACATTGGAGCATTGATCTTAATATTTATTTTGAAGACTTCTGCTTGATGTGTTATATCCCTTAAGTGAGTGGAAGGATATTGCAATTATTTATGTTCTTTTCTTCAATGTTTCTGTACTGGAGTGGGTTTATTACAGTTTTATAGAAAGACAGAAATGGCATGAGATGGATGGTTGATAGATAAGAAGGACATTATCAAGGGGGCTGGATCAGGTGCTGCTAGAGCTTGAACAGTTAAATTAAGGCCCCTGCATGTGAAGGAACTGGAGGAGCCCTAATGTAGCTTCCCATCAAGGGAAAAAGGCCCGAGAGCTGAGTTATAACTGGGGTGGATCAGGGACTGGTACTGACCCAGCATGAACGTTCCCATTGGCTTTGGATCGGATTGCTGATCCCCACCAGATTTACAACTAAGTAATGAGCACCAGGTGCTTTCTCCATCCAAAGAAAAGTTAGATCACTGCTTCTGAGCCTCCTATGAATACAAGAAAAAGATGGGTATGTGACCTTGGAGATTGGAACAGGAAGATCTAGAAAAGCTGAGGGTGAAGAGGCTGCCTAAAGTGACTTTTAGGTGACAGTGTCCTTTGTGTTTCCATGCTGTTAGAAGATGCAGAGGGGATGGGGTGCGACTCAGTAGAGTATGGATGGAGTCCTTCTGTCCTTTGCAAAACTGCTCATAGGAACCTGCAGAGGGGTACATGGAAATCTGGTATTTGCCATCAGAAATCTTCAGAAGGGAACACTGAAAAGGTGGAATGGAAGGAATTGGAGATAATTGGGCTAAGTCCAAAAGACCAAAGATAAACAACTGGAGCTATAATGGCCTCCATAATTACTGGCAGTGGGAAGAAGGTTGTACCATGCTGCAGATGTAATGGGTCCACAGGTATGGCCAGTGGCTCTGTAGAGCTCGAGCCAGAAGGGACCTGAAAGAGCACCCCGTGGAGGGACAGTGATGTTGATGTGCAACTGATCTGGCCTGAAGGGAGGAGGCCAGTCCCGAAGCCTGGACAATAGGCTAGAGAAAACCCAGCTCATGGTAGGAATTTCACTTGGATGCTCTTGATAGATAAAACTGATATATCTGCAGAAATTTATGAAAGAAAACTCACTATTAAAATTTAACAGTATGCATATAAGTCCAGAAATCTAGAATTATAAAATTCTTTATGCCTATTTTTAAAATATATCTTAATTTTTTAAAAGCCATGGTGTTATGTTTTTCATCATATTCTGTAAGGACTTAAAGTTCAACATATCAATGTTTGATGAAAAATACCGGTTCCATATTATGCCTAACATGTTTCATATGCAGACAGATAGTGAGGTTAAGCTTAACAGCCTAGGGTGTATGGTAATAACAATAAGCTTGTCTTCTAGAGGGTTAACAACCTAAGTTTGCAGACCAAAATTAGAGAAAAAGGACGGCCACAAGGAAAGTCAACATTTTGGCCCTAGCCTTCTAAGGTCAATTAAGACTTAGGACATATGAGAACTTGTACTGTAACATCATGTAACTCGGTAATGTCCCAAATTTTCCAATCAAGGTGATTATGGGGCTAAAGAGGAAAGTGATCGATGATGTATAATGTGCCTAAGAAGAGTCACATGGAGAGAAAACATTCTCTCAGGCTTTCACAGAGAGCACATTGGCCAAGCAATGGCTATGACTCATCCACATGGCTGACACTGACAAAGGTTCTACAATCTGAGGTACAGGATCTCAGGATAAATCCTGAGGGGATTTGACTGACCTTATCAGACCCAAAAGCTACAACTCTTGTTGCATAGGTCTTGCTTTATCTTGGTCTTAACCATCAAGCAGAAAAGTATAAAAACAAAGTATAAGAAGCAAAACCATGGTGTTATGTTGAGCTGTAGGGGACTCAGGTCAACAATTTCTGACACTGCCAGTCAAGCAGAAGACCCAATGTTATTAGGGATTACTGGACTCTTAAAATATTTTGCTGAGTTAACACACCTGTAATATTCAAATGATGGAACTAAACAAAAAAGGGGATATATAAATGAATGTTCATTTTGTATCTGTGTATTCAAATGGTTAGGATAAATATATAGTTTCATTTTCTTAATGAATAGAGGGATTTGTTCTAATGGTTTTTGTAAATAGGATATCATGTCTGCATCTTGTACAGCACATAACCAGTAGGAAGAGAGTATGCAATGTGTTAATTATTGAAACTGTCCTACCAATTTGATTTGAAACTGTCTCATTGCTATTTTTCTCTCAATAAAATTATGGAAAAAATAAAATTTTATAGTATGTACCAACACCAGGACATATAAACCTTTTAAATTTCTGATATCATTTCTTTACTATTGTCACAACTCTAAGACTGAAGGGGACAGAAACCATAATCAAAAATGTGAAGAAAATGGATATCAAATCACAAAATGAGATGAAAGGTTTACTAGTCCTGTTTTTCACTGTTTCAGGCTTGCCAATTCAAGCAGTCCTCAATCAGGGGACATGAGAAAACACAAACGTTCAAGTTATTCTGTATTAGACCATACTGGATTTTATTAAAACAGCTAAACTGAGGTGGTTCAGTTGGCTAAAGTGATCAGGGTAAGTTTTAGTATATTAAAATGACCAAAACTTGGATTGTACTGAAATTGAATCCAAAATTTATTCACTGAAATTGAAAGCACAATGTAACATGAATGCACAGATTTAAATAAAAAAAATTAAAGTGCTGTCCTTAGAGCACTGTAATATTCTGTAATTGTATAGCATTGTATACTTTTAACATAATGATTACAGATGAATTTGTCATGAACAAAAAGAAGTACCAATACTATCTACATATATAGGGGCAGTGACATAGCTCAGCAGACTAAGGGCCTGCTTTAGCAAGTGCAAGTATCAGGGTTTGATGCCTGGTCCCTTATTCCAAGCCAGCCCTACCCCCTGGCTCGCTAAGCTGGCTACCGAGTCCGGTTGTGGTGGTACACGCCTATAATCCCAGTGCTCAGGAGGCTAAAAACAGGAGAATCGCTAGAGTTCAAGCTGCCTAGTGAGAACCTATACCAAATACATAAAATGAAAAAAATAATAAAAACTCTCTCTATATATAAAAAAGATCTTATAATTCCATATACTATTATAAATGGGTAAACTTCACTAACAGGGGAAAGAGAAAGCAGAATTCCACATATATCATATGCTAGGGCATAAGTAAACATTACATTTGCACCCTAAAGTGACTTGAAGATTCCCTTACACAAGGAGGTGGAGATTCTGTCATGTTACAAAACTGTATGGTACTCATTGTCTTACTGGTTTTCTTGATACATCTAGTGATTTTTTTATTATTATTATTTCACATTCTAGAAAACTCAGCAAAGTAAGTTAGTGGAATGTTTGCTTTTTTAACAATTATAGGGATATTAAATTTCTTTAAATTTCGAATAAGCAAATTAGTTTAAAAATTATATCTTAATCACAGCTTTTTTTTTTTTTCAGAACCAGGGATTGAACCAAGGACCTTGCGCTTGCCAAGCAGGTGGTTAATTTTACTGAGCAATCACCCCAGCCCACAACCGTTTCATTTCAATTTTAACTGATGTCCTAAAGTGTACATATTTATAAAAACCACGAATTTTTTTAGTACCATGGATTAAATCCATGGCCTTAACACTGAACTCATCCCCAGCCTTTTAAAAATATTTTTTCATATTTAGAAGACCAGAATGACAGGCATTCCAAGCATGACCCTAGTATTACACATTGCTATCTTCAGTGCAGTTCCTTAGTTCACAGGTCTCAGCGTATATAGTTAGTGAGGGCGAGAATTCTACCAATTACCTGCTAACTTCAAAAACCTGCTAAAGATTCTCAGCATCATTGCCTTAACCATCTTGTGCATATAAATGCATGGCTTTGCCCCTGTCATGTTTCCTCGCTTTTCTCCTTGCCCTCTCTTTGTTGTTTAATCCTTAAGTTCTCACTTTCCTTTCAATTGTGTTATATCTTTCTATTTTTATTTCTTCTTTTGAGTTCTTACACTAGGGAGACTTTATGGTATTTACACAAGTGGGTCTGGTTTATTTCACTTACGAGTATATCTTCCAGTGGCATCCACTTAACTATAAAGGCCTCAAGTTTATCATTCTTTATAGCTGAGTAGTACTCCATTGTATAAAAATACCACATCTTTTTCATCCATTCCTCAGGTGATGGGAGTTTTGGTTATTTCCAAGATATGACTATCACAAATTGTGCTACTATAAACATAGGTGTATATATATCACTATAATATGATATTTTCAGTTGTTATATAGGTCTTGCTATATAAGTCTCACTTTGTCTTCGGTTCTGTTTATTTTTTTGGAACCAGGGATTGAACTCAGGCCCTTGTGATTGTCAGGTGAATGCTTATTCTACTAAGCCATCTCCCCAGCCCCCCAATCACCATACAGCAGAAAAGTATAAAAACAAAGTATAATAAGTAAAGCCATATTAATATGCTGAGCTGTAAATGGCTCAAATCTACAACTTCTGACATTCCCCGTCCTGAAGATCACCCACTACTATTATGGACTACTGGACTATATTGGATTATTTTGCTGAATTCATGCACCTACAATATTTAAATGGCAATGGAATACCTGTTTCTCACAAAACTAAACAAGAAAAGGAGACACAAAGGAAGGATAATTTTGTATCTGTATACACAAAATAGTTAGGATAGAAATACAACTACTTTCTCTTAATTCAATCAGAAGAAAGATTTATACAAATAGTGTTTAGACAGGATATCATGTCTGCATCTTTTACTATGAATAACTACTACAAAGACAACAATATACAATGTATTGGTTATTGAAACTGTCCTGCTAATTGGTTTTGCAACTGTCTTATTGCTATTTTTTCTCAATAAAATTAATCAAAAAATAAAAATAAAAGTATTTTTTCTTTGACAAGAGTTTTTCTAAGTTACTAAATTACTCCAACTGGACTCGATTTTGTGATGCTCCTGACAAAGTCTCCCACACTGTTATGATTACAGATATCTGCCACTTGGTTTTGATATAATGTATGCATTGTACAATGTTGAAATTGAGAAAGCATATTCTTCGGGCTGGTGAGATGGCTCAGTGGTCTAAAGCACCTACTCAGAACAAGCTTAGCAAAGCACAGGGACCGTGGTTCAATCCCCCAGCACCACATGCCAGCCAGCCCCGCCCCCTGAGCAGCACACACACACACACACACACACACACACACACACACACACATAAATAAATAAATAAAATTTAAAAAAAGAGAAAGCATATTCTTCAATTATGCCTTAAATTTAAGGATTCTAGAGGTTATAAATGATAATTATGCCATGGCCTGCACAGCTAGGAAATAATCCTTGCTCTTACCTAAACGCACTAATGAATACTACAGAATGCGAGGTGTTTTGTGAGCGCAGGATACCAACATGAAATAATAGCATAAAATTCTAAATGAAAATATTGTGAGCAATTGCATTGCTGTGAGCTGACAAAGAGACATTTTGCTTTAGTTTTAGACAAAATTCAATTCAATGACCATCAATATAATGTGCCACAGGGTATGCATTTTTAAATGGAATACTTCTCTATTCCTTGACAAAGCAAATGACTCCCCATTACCTATGAATAAATTTACTGTATGTCAAAGGCTTCATAAAATAAAAAATCTATTTACAAAAGGAAGATATTACTGGACACATAAAGAAGAAGGAAGAGCATTGCCCCTGGAAGCTATTAAGCCTGAGTTCTGGCTCACTTACTACCTGTCAGTCTTGGGTGCGTCATTTAATCATTGTATGTACGGCATAAAAATAGTAGTACACAAAGTGAAAGCAATACTTAATATATATAATCATGGGTGTTACAGAGGTTTTAAAAATCTATTCAAGAATAATTCATACCTTCCTGCTTGATGAAATAATACTATATTCTTTATTTTAGAGATAAAACAGTGAATTCATGCAGATTTCATGGTTTTTCTAAAGCCAGGTAGAAAAAGAGAGGCAGAATCAGATTTTCTGACTAAAGTGTTTTTTCATCTCTGCATAACAACCTGGTTGTGAATACTATGACATAAAAGAAAACTTTTCTGTCTTTTCTCAGTGGCTGCAATGATTGGTTGGTTGCTCTGTGTGACATCGGCTGGGGCTCTAAGCTTTGGGTACACTTTGGGCTGGAAGGTGAGAGACAGCCCACCTGTGGAACACATTTATGCCATGTCTTGCCTGGTCATTCTACTTGGGCTTGAAGTCCAGAAGTGCACGTGGGCTTTTCATGGCATGGTAATTGTTTCCAGGAGGAATATTCCATAAAGCACAAGTTGAAAGGCCAAAAGAGGTTGCAGCGGCTTCCATACTATCTAAAGTAAAGCAGTATCATTCTGCTTACATCTCATTGAGAAGCTTCCTAATTGTGTGTGAAGGGAAACTACAGATATCAATATGTAGAGGGATATCAATATGTTGATTGATATGTAGATGGGATATCAATAAGTGGAGTCTGAGATCTTCACATGGAACCTCTACCACCTCATCATTGTTTTTGTGTGTGATGGTGTTGGTTACAATTATTTCAAACTAAGGTTAGAAAATGGAAAACAGAAAACAAAGATTCCACACAGAAGGATTACTTATTTTTGTCTATATTACTCCTCCTGGACTGTGTTTGTATAAATCTAAAGAGCAATTGTCTTCTTGCACATCTATCTATTCTCTTAGTGGAAACACCTCATATATCTAAAATGAGACTAACAACAGAGACTTCAATGTTGGTTTGATTTTTGTTAAAATCCTAACTCCACCAATTATTAGTGATACAGTTCTGACACAATAAGGAAGAATGTGTACAGCTTCTGTGTTAGCAAAACAATGATGAACAAGTAGGTATGTTAGCTTCTTCTCTTTTTGCTTGTGAGAAATAATACAAGGATAACAAGAAAGCCTGATATGAGGTCCAAAAGGTAGTATGTTCTTAAATCTAGGAGAACTGTTTTTACTACATCTAAAAAAGAGATCAATGTAGCAAATATAAATTTTACCCTATAAACTGAGTGAATAAAAAGCATAACTCTCTTTTCTAGAGTGAACTTTAATTTCTGTTCTAAGGCTCCATTTACAGAGGTGGTTTTTTATCATGGTTGGTATGAAGAATTGGCAATAAGTTTAATTCCATCCTACATTTTTCACCTCAGGTAGAATCTAATCATTCATGCCAGGCAAGGAAGTCTCAGTTTACTTGCTAGGAATATCAGAAAGTGGACAAATGCCTGCTAGGTTCCCAGCTAAATTCAGAGATCATGAGGTGGCCAGTGTTTGTGTCCCTGTCATGTTGTGAACATGAACTAAGGAACCTACGCTTCCTGAGGTACAACAAGATCCCATGGTGATTTGGAAACCACAAAGGTTCCCGATGTTTCAAGGATTAAGGAAATGGATGGTGTTTTATCTCCATAGAGCATGACAGCTCTGCAGCCCCAACCAGGAGCAGAGCCCTCCCCAGAAATATGATGACAAAACAAAAACAAAAACAAAAACAAAAACAAAAACAAAAACAAAAACAACACCCTAATGCTTGGGATCTACTCCTTCCCTGACTGAGGAGTCCCTACAATGCCTATCCTAGGTAGCATTCCTGCTGCACACCTGCAGGCTGAGGCCCCTGGAGACCAAGCCCTTGCTGGGCTGCTCTTGGTTTTGCTGACAAAGATGTCTCCTGTCTGATGTAGGGAAAATCCTAAGAGTTTATGTCACTTCTGTGCTAAGGTACATGAAACGTTATCAACTTACTCGGCAAAAAGGTGGAAATTTTATGATGCCGTGTTATGTAGAAAAGTTTCACTTATATTTATTTTGTTTTCTGGAAGTATTTCTTATCAAAACAATTCAATAAGTTTTTTTTTATTTTTAGTAAATAAGTGAGGAAAAGAAAAGAAAAAGCACAAGAGGACTGGCCTTGTGTTCGGTTCACTGTTTTGCATCAGTGATCCTGCAGGGTTGTACTTTAACAAATGGTAACACAGCTATGCCCCCTTCATGCTCCCCATTTGGCACTAGTCCTAGTGACCCCCCAAACCAAACATGGAGCTGGAGGAAGGACACTGGGAAATCAATGCACTAAACGGATGGCGTTTACAACACTTTCCTCTACTGGAATACAATATCAAAAAAAATAATTTTTGTTCAATTTGGGCCAGAATTCTAAAATTTTACAGTGAATTTCTTTTACTTTTTTGAGTCTATATGAATCTGAAGAAATGTGATGACACATTTTTTAATTATTTCACATTTTTACAGAGAAAGTCCTATTTCTACTAACAGATATGGAAACCTCTTTCATTAGCCTGATATAAAAATCAGTTCAAAGTACCATACTGCCTGTTAGATTACTTGGTGGATAAAACTAAGAATACTCTAAATTGAACAGTCTAACTCATTGTAATGTGTGACTTATTGAAATGTTAAGTATCATCCTTGGATTTTGTTTAAATTTGGTGATGAGTTGATGGAATTATCAGAAAAATAAAGCATTAGAATGTAATGATAGGGTATCAGTCATGTAAACAGAAAACACTTATGTACAGGGTACAAAACTTCTACAGGGATCTTTGGAGAGGTTGTTCTGAAGCCCATTTTCAAGTGTGAAGCAGAGAAATATTCACTTCTAATGAGCTTTCATTTGACCTGTTATGAAATGGGATTCAAGATCTCAAAACAATTGGGCCACTGTGATTTAATCTATCATTCTCTCGTGTATTCCGACTAGCACAATGTTACGCTGGTATAGTGGCATGTCAAACTCTATACATGAGCCTCTGAGAAGTGGAACCATCACACAACAGAGGGGTGAGGGCCAGTGCCTGCACTCGCACGTCCTGGCTCGCTGAGCAGCTGTCCCCCAAGCATCTGCCTCAACACCTGTCAGAGACCAGCCCAGAACATGCTGGGTTTCACATCTTTCCTTCCAGCATCTCTTCCAGGAGAAGGTATGCAAGGGATCCTTCAGAAACAAAGCACAATGCTTTCTCTCATGGCCTTTATTCTTCTCTGGCAAAAGGTGACCATAGCTCCACTCCCTTACAAGGAGAGCAGCAGAGTCATGTTGCACATGCTTTTTGTTCCAGTGCTTTACTGAATAGGATCTAGCCTAAGTTTCCAGCCAATAGGATGTGTGTCTTTCGTTGGAAAACTGCAAACAGTAGTAGGTTGTATGGTCAGCATAGGAAATGGTAGAAGTAAGTGCAGACCTGTTCATGAAAAATGCAGTCACCATGTAAGCTGCTGACCTGCTGCAGTTGTGAAGGTTTGATAGTTAAGCTGAGCTAATTGGATGGGCTCATGCAGCTGCAGTGCTGCAGAGATAAGAGCAAACCCACTTCAGTTGGAAGTTCACTGCTGAGTTCTGCTGCTCTACAGAGGACACAAGCTGATGCTTCATTTTATTTTCTTATACTTTCACATTTCTTATTCCTTTTTTCTCCTTTTTTTCAGTGTTGCAGGCTTATATCTGGTGATTTAGACAACTAGTTTGAAGACAACATTATTTAAAACAGCAACCATTGTTGAATTCCTATTGTTTTGTTTGGTGAAATTCTATATCGTTTCTTTTTCTTTCTTTCTTTCTTTTTTTTTTTTTTCTGTTTCGTATTCTTCTTTAACAATAATTTTTAAGAAATAAATAAGTGAGAAAATGCCAGAGTTTAACTACAGAAAACCATCTTGAGATTCCTTCCCAATATTTTTCTTCTTCCTTTTTATGTCCCTTAATGGCGAATGATGCTTTCTACACGAGAACCAACTGTATACTAAATAGAAGATTTGTTTAAGGCAAACCTTTCTCCTGCTCCTTCTCCTTTGGTTTCTCAGCAGTACTTAGACCCATAATCCCAGCCTTAGAGCACCCATAATCCCAGTAGACTGTGAGTTAATCGCAAACTCTATAAGTCCCCGATCCATGACTGCATAAGGCTTTGGGAGGACAAATAGACACAAACCATAACAATAAGAAATAGAAGTTTAATTTGATTAAGCTATTTGTCAAAAATTGCAAAGATAGTTCTTCAATCCTTAATTATATGCCTTATACTGTTTTACTATTTATTTATTTATTTTTGGAAAAAGAATAGCACAGTGAGAATCGGTTGTCACACAGTCAAAGTGAAGACTGTTGAGCTCATGCATATTTTTTCTTTCCTGTATTTTAGGGAAGGGTCTACAGGGTGTTCAGGGTCTCACTACTAGATTGGACTTCTAGCGATTTTCCTGTTTATAGCCGTGGTCCTATGTGCCTGACTGCATTTGCCCAAGTGGTGCTTTAAACAACTGAGCTATCCAGAAGGCACCCCCTCATGCATTCTTGAAAGCTATAAAAGGGCCAGGGAGATAGCTCAGTGGCATAAACACTTGCCTGGCAAACTCAAGGTCCTGAGTTTGATCCCTGGTAAATAAAATAAAATAAAAAAGCAAGTAGAACCCAGGCAAAACAATTGAAGTGAACCGTTTTTAGCCCTTTTTGTTCTGTCTCTTCCCAGGTCACTGGAACGGTAAACGGCACAAAGCCAGAAGCACCGCAGCCCATGGAGAGATGTGCACATGCTTGCGGCTCCACCCAACAGCATCGCAGACCAGTCAGTACTCTGTCCCAGTTGTCCTGGGTGAGGAGTACCCAGCTACAGCTCTGTGCTCAGGGAATGCCAAACTGAGCACTCACAGAGAAACACATGTGTAGCATAGAGTAAAATTGGCAAAAGAGGAAGGAAAACCTTGAAAGCAGCAAGTGACAAATGACTTACCGCATCTGAGAAATGTTCAAGATTGAAAAGTCACCTCATCAGGAGCTACGGAGGACACAAAGCAGTTGAAGGACACTTCAGCGTTCCCAGGAAAGCAGCAGCAAGTGAGGTCGGTTCTCCTTCACAGTGAAGGAGACAGTAAATGCTTCCAGATAAACTAGGACTATGAGGCCAGATTTGTCATGGAAGAGAGCAACTCAAAGGCCCGGCTGAAAGGATGGGGAAGGGTCACTAGAGGGGTAGAGAGCATTGGTAAGACAGGCTGCATAAGAAAATATACTGAAAATAGAAGGCAGTTTTCGAAATGAAACTTTTCTATTTTAGGCGATAATATATAAAGCAACAAGTGAAATCATAAGCCAAAGAATAAGTCCTTTGGGGAGTTTTGACTACTTTTTATTACAGTGTGTGTGTGAGATATGGGATTACTACACTCATTTAGAGGAATCGTTATACATACTACTACATCTTAATCATTTTTGCTGATTTGTACAATAATAATTGCTCCAAGAAGAGGAAGGGCAATGTGGATGGAAATAAGTTTAACATACAAAGAAGAGCGTGTGCTTAATGAGCACATAGAAAGACAGCAAGCATGAGTGTCATCAGCAAGCGCAACTCCGCACGGCAGCTACGCGCAGCTTCAAAGTTACTAGAATGGCGAAAGCCACACAGGCAGGGCGCCTCTGTCTGCGGTCCTTGTGCTTTGGGAGGCTCAGGTAGAAGGATCCTGAGCTTAGGCCCAGCCAGGGCAATGGAGAGAGGCCTAGTGGGACCCTGCTTCAAAATTTAAGAGTAGACAGGGATGTAGCTCAATGCACAGGCCCTGAGTTCAGTTCCCAGTACTGGAAAAAAAAAAGTGGTTAAAACCAAAAAGGGCAAATGAAAACAAGTGTAGGTTAAATATGGAGAAGATACAATGGATAGAAGCAGAGTGTTTCCTCATACATTGCTGGTGAGAATGTAAATGTGCAGTCTTTAATCGAGAAAGAAACAGCAGCTCCTCAACATATTAAATGTATGCATCATGGCCCCAAATTTATATATATATATATATATATATATATATATATATATATATGACAATGTGTCTTTTATTTATTGTACACAATATTTATAATAGCATTATTCACAATCAGCAAAAGTGAAAGATCAGCATTTTCATGAACTAATGTAGATAATCAGATGTGGTATATCCATGCAATAGAATATTATAGGGTAATAAAAAGGAAAATAGGGTTCTAGAATAGGTTAGTGGGCATGAATTTCAAAAATTGTACTTCTGAAAGAAGCCAGACAGATAAGGTAGCATATTGAGTGATGACCCACATGTGAGTGCTTGAAAAGACACAGTCATAGAAATTGGAATTTCATGTATTGTCAGCTACTGCTTCGGGAAGTGGAACAGAGGGAACTATTTATGGGCTTTTGGTATCTTCTTGGCATCTTTAAATGTTCTAAAATTAGATTGAATAATGATTATGCAACTCTGTAAATATACTAATAAAAATCAGTGAAATACAGATTTTACATGCATAGGATTTGTGTTATATGAAAATACATCTAAAAGCGTGTATGAGGGAGACAATAGCAGCAAGGAGAACAGGTGGACGAGCACAAGACTTCTCTGCGAAGTTGGCAATCTGTTTGCAGGTTGAAAGCAAGTACACGGCCCCAGTGAGAACCTGTAAGTTCTTCCAGCTCCATCACTTGGGGACCCATATAGCAGGAAAGACCTAGATACCTCTATTTCCATAGTTAATGATTCTATAATTTAAATAAGGACTTTTCACAAATATAGACTTAAAACTTTACAATCCTCTTATGTTAACAAACCACCAAAATTGAAATTCCTTCTTTCAACATTCATATCCAGATTATCTTGCCTATCAGAATTGGATGAGCACATTCCAGGTAATGAAGTGATGGTGATTTAGGACCAAAACAAAGGGGCTGCAGAAAACACAGGAGAATCAGATTCAGTGAATCAAAATGGATTAAATGTGTAAGGATTTCAGTGACCTTAAAAGAATTACACTTTAAAAAGCTAACACATTTCTTGACACAAATCCAAATAACAGAAAATGATTTCAGAGACATATATTTATTATTATTGTAATTATATACTAGCCATCATCTGTACAACTTCTGTTGTCTTTATTTTTGGAAGTGTGTGTGTGTGTGTGTGTGTGTGTGCACATGTGGTTTAGTAAGTGGGTATTGTCCATCCTAAACTACAGATTTAAATGTTTTTAAGAACAAAAATTCACATATTCTCTCTACCCTCTCCCTCTTTCTGTCCCTGTCTCTCTGTCTCTGTCTCTGTCTCTGTCTCTCTCTGTGTCTCTGTCTTTCTCTCTCTCTCTCTCTGTCTCGTTCTCTCTCTTTGTCTCTCTCTCTCTCTTTCTCTCTCTCTCTCTTTCACAACAGATGAATGTGGAAAGCGATAAACTAAACGTAATGGTACCGCAGCAGGCCTTCATACTTTCCGCCGTAAGGTGTCATATTACACAATATACTGTATATCACCTGGTACTTTCAAATAAAACCCCATCCTGGCTACTAAGAAAGTAATAAAGCTTTGATAGTTATAATGAATCCTCAAGTCCCGAGTGAGTAACTGCGTGGATAAAAGTATTTCAATTACCTTTTCTGTACAAGATGGTACAGAGAGAGCACTCACTCACCCCAGTATGAATTACATTCCCAGAACCTATGACTTATTTTTTTTTATTTGAGTATTAAATGAGTGTGTTTCCAAGCCAATATTATCAAACATTTTGCCTTTTAATGTTAAGGAGCATTAAAATTCTTTTAATGTCCTTTAAAACATAGATGTCACTAATTATCAAAATCAACAAGGAACTAATTCAAAATGACATCACCAAAGCAAGTGTAAAATAAAGGCAAGGAATATCCAGTGAATGGCTGTAATGAAGCTCCTGGAGAAAACTGTTTGCAATTCCTCGTGTTGACCACTGACTTCCTAACTATACTTGTAATAATGTTTCGGTGACAGCTACTGTTAAGATAGTATGACCTGTTGTTTCTCTGCTCTGAGGTGCTAGGCTAAATGTCTGACTTTAGTAAGGCTCCTTTTCTTATAAGTATGAAATTCACAGGTAATATGGGTGTGCAGTGTGGATTTGTAGATGGTTTAGGGCATAATAACTAAATCTTTTTCAGATTCTTTGATACTGTTATCCTGCCTGTGGACAACCCACAATTTCAAGTCTTTATTCATTGAACTACTAATTGACTTAACAAATACTTAGTATGTAGTTCATACGAAACCCTGTCATAGCTGCATAAAACAAAGGAAGGCGATCAGATCGTGCATGCTCTCAGGGCACAACTCAGGGACATGCCCCTTGGGCCCAGCCCTTGTTTCCTAACAGCACATCTATCTGTGAAGTCATCCGTGAATCAACCACTGGTGAAGCTTGCACTCCCCGTCATCCATGTCTGTTCAAATGCCGTATCTCTGAACTCATGATACCTGAGAGATGCTCTGGAAGTAAACCATAGATACCAGCTGCCAAGCTAATCATTCATTCATTCATTCATTCATTTAAAAAATCTTGCCAACACCCAGTACCCATAAGTATTATATATTAAGCATACAAATAATGACACTAAAAATTCAGCCTAAAACTTCCTGCTAGACTTCCACCAGACCTGGCACAATAGTCTGATCTCAGGCTGAAAGACCGTAATAATATAGGCCCTTCCTACTTTTCTGAATTCTCAGAGTCTATGTCCCTTTCATTCTCCTATCTAGGTGCACCGACCTCAAAGTTCCGAAGATCGGTGAAACTTATTCCTCTCTTTAACTCTTTGAAATGACTGCTCCCTTTCCTTCTCGTCAGTCTTGTCTCACTTCTTTTCATTGAAATCTCAACCCAAACGACAACTCCTCAGACAATGTCCTTTGTTCCCCTCACCACAGACCTTCTGGTTACTGTACCTGCTTTCTTTTCTTGGCTGTTGGTCACCCCAGAAGAATGAAATTCTATGAGGGCTTGTTTTCTTCACTGACTGAAGTTCAAGAACTTTGCCCTTGGAACTTACAATTGCTTACTGAATGACTGACAGAGGGCATGGGCTTTTGATGAAATGGAAATTTTTTTTGTGCAAAATTAGACATATTGAAGCATGTTCCATACTTCTGGAAAGTAGCCAATATATTGAAGGCAAGTTTAATATATAGAAAAGAGAAAAGAAAATGGACAGAACAAAAATCCTTGAAAGGTTTAAAATGCAACGCTATTCTCTATAATAACTGACACTTCCATTTCATATAAGCCACTCATACTTGCTTTAAGATGATAATTTTTCAAGCCCTGTGGTAACAATTTCAGGACAACAATTGCACTTTCTGATATATTCTGTTCTTGGCTAGAGTAAGGACTGAAAGAAAAACCACTGCTGGAGAATGAGGTCAATAAGGAAGACAATTTCAGAATCCTTCACTCGCACTAATGTATGTCATTCAGCATGAGGCAAATGGGACCCACACAGAGCCACGGAAACTTCAGAAAAAAATTATTTGTTCATTTTCCAAGAGCTGAAAGATATAGGTATATTTCCGTGGTGGACTTCTGTGCAGCTCCTACATCAGAACATTTTGAAACTTTTTATTATGTAGTTAAACTATATTTCTTAAGGACCTCAACATAACCCCAGGCTTTCTTCAAGAAACACACGCAGAAAAATAAAACCCATGTGTGCGTGCTACTGATGCCGCATGTAAGCATTACATCAGCGTAAGTGCGATGAGAGGGAAGGGCCCAAGGAAGAGGCTGCATTTTACAATTAAAGCACATAGACATATTTTTGTAACTTGTTACAGATGTTAGCCCAACTTCAGTTCTTTCCCATTCACTCTGAAAGCCCAAGTGAGCCTTCTAAAAGGTAAACAGAGGCAAAGTAACAAAGAGCTCTCTGCCCCTTCTCCTCAAACTCACTCTCCCTCACCCTTGGCGGGTACCAGGGTCCAGACTCAGGGCCTTATGCTTGCACGACAGGTGCTTACGCCACAGAGCCATCTCCCTGGGCCTCTCGTCTTTGATTAAATAGGACTTACTTGCCATCCTTCTGACTAGGCGCGTCTATTCAAGTATCACAAACTGTTCAAATGTTAAAGCAATCCAAGCATGCTTGGGGACTTACTTTGTGTAGTTCCTATTTAAGAAAATCCACAAATGCCGATTTTGTCCTGTAAAACTTTGTCTTTTATGTGTTTCCAGACTAGCAGCACTATTTCTAGCCTAACCCAAGACCTTGCTCGCTTTCCCTCTGTTTCCTCCAGCGCTGAGACCGTCCCACTGACAATCACTGGTGTGCTTCCCTAAAGAAGCAGGTTATTATGGCCGAATGTGAAGAAAAACACTTAGCTACTAAATGCCTTACTAAGTATCAGCTGTGAATATTTGAGCAAATTATATGGATTTTTCTCAGCTTCTAGTTCTTTATCTCAATACTGTGATTAGCACTCCCGAAATCATTAATTTGCTGCTTTATTGTCGCCGATCATGGTATATAATAACAATTCAATCTATGTTCCTTCCTATCCCTTTACTTACTAAGTGTTTTGCCAGCTTTGGTAGCATAATGATTCTGTCTTATGTAAATCAATACTTGCTGGAGTATTGCAGCACTACAATTTTCAGTAAACTTTACTGGATAGTGGTATTAATTGTGATAAATACAAGGTGATTTGAGGAATAGAGGTATTTTTAATCTACTGTCACAATAGGTTTCAAAATATATTTGCTTCATTACAGAAGGACACATTTAGTGCATCAAAATAGAAACTTCACAGTTGTTTTCATCAACTAATAAATAACTTTCTGCCTGACTTATTATGAATATTTTGACGAATTTTCCTTCTAAAACTCCTAAGATTAAGTAGCAAATTATCAGAAAAGATAAATATGTTTTCTTTAGGGCCCGTGTCATTTTTTACAATGAGTATAGTACAGTACAGAAATCTAAATAGTACAGAAACCTAAACAGTACAATAGAGAAATATATATATTTAGGATTAAGTAGCTTTGCTGTAGTACTGGAAGTGTAACACCCATTTTACAAATAATTTAACACATATTGAGAAGGTAGCCATGTGTCTTTTCCAAAAACAAATAATGATCACCTGCCTTTCATTTATAAATTATGAAAATCAATCAAGCAATTGTTTGCAAATTTTAAGATACATTTCAAAATGTCTTGATATCTCTATTACTTGATAAATAAATGCCCAGCAAATTTTCAGCAGTAGAAGCATGCAGGAAAAATGAAGCGAAAGAAATAAAAATTATTACTTTATCCCTACAATTCTAATACTATAAGAGAGATTATGCAGGAAAAATTTTGGAATATTATACTAAAACAAAAATCCCCAAAGAGAACACTAAATCTGTTTCTCTTTGCCCCAAACACATCATAGTTTTGCTGCAAATATGCATGAGATATTCTCCACATAAACTACGTACAGCTCCTGATACATGGCGGACAGCTTGAAGCTGCTCCTTTGCCCAGCTTTTCAGACAAACGGAAAAATAAATAAATAAAAAGAAATAGCTTTAAGAGAATGAAAGTTCACTTGCTCTAGTAAAAGTGAAGCTCTTTTAGTGCGAAAGCATTAGAGAAAATTAAAAAGAAAAAAATCATTTCACTACATAAAATGAAAAGCCTCCCAGTAATAAAGTACAGGAAAAGGCAAATGAAAATGATAAACTATTTCTAGATTAATAACATGTTTACAACCGTGGTACACTTGATGTTAGCCAAAAGGTTGAGAAGTAATATAATCTGGGTAAAGACTCCATTGAATTGATCTTAAAGAGAAAATCATAACAGAAAACATGCATATGACACGTTTAAATATCGTACATAGAATGTTCAACTTTCTTACTAACAAACGCCATTAAAATATACTAGAATTTCACGTAACTCAATAAAGTAATAAATCCCTAATAAATGCACTAGACAATATCTTTTATGGATCGTTTACTATCTATTAGATCCTAAATGAGACGATTTACATAGCCAATCAATTAATTCTATGCACCAACCTTACGAAGTAAGCATGTATTCTCATTTATGGATCAAAATATTGAAACAGCTTTCCAAGTCTGTCCAGCTGAAAATCTGGTTAATTCCTCAGTATAGCAATAACTACCATACAAAACCTTTTGCAAGCAATTACTGTTTTTGCCTACCTAATTAAAAAATGAATACATTTTAAATGATATCTTAGTGTGTTAGCTAGTGCTATAAAATAAACAGTCATTAACTGCTGCTGGATTTATACATTGGTATATTTTCAGAAACAATTACCCTATCCATATTAATAGCTATAGAATAATGAGATTACTTTGATTCAGTGCTTCCTCTTCCAGAATTCTATCCTAAGACAAACTCTGCTACACTGACAAAAGTTTATGCAGATGCCTAAGTGTCACAGTATATTTTGCAGTAGCAAAAGGAAAAACAAAAAAAAAAGGAGACTACCAGTCTGAGAATAGGTCTTAAAAATGATGCACCACACAAAAATTCATGATGAATATTTAATTATGTGTAAAATTACACCCAACGTAATATGCGTTCGAGTTGTTTGAAAGCAGTGGAAGTTCAACAGCCTCAACTGCTTTTTGGTCCACTTTCCAGCCCTGTTAACAGGAACTGAAATTCCAAGAAAGAAAGGAGGGTCTGCTAATGATGCTGAGGCAGACTATTTTGATGTGGATTCAGTTTTCATGTGATAATGCTATAATTTATTATGTTAATATACAGTACACATTTTCCATATTTTAAGTATTTTAAAAATATTTGGGTTTTTGTTACTACTGAATTTACATCATATTTTCATGTTTATGTGTTAAAATATAGACACACAAAATAATTCAAATATTACCTGTGTCTATTACTGAAAGCTAGCATTACAGATATTTTATATGTTTTATTCTCCATCTGTCTCTCTTCTGAAAATTTATAATGACTATGAATTATTTTTGTGCTAAAGATAAAACATAGTTTTAAATTGTAATAATGACCAAATCAATGTCTATCTTGGGAGAGTTAAATAAAATAGTATAAACAATTGGACAAAGAATATACTGTAGGTCAAGTATTACATAAGAACATTAACTTTACTATATAATTCTGAAATTATTAAATAGGAATCCTTAAGATGAATATATATATATATATATATATATATATCTGAAAGTAGATGCTTCATTTTTACTATGAGATTTAGAGATTCCTTTATTTTAAAAAAGTGACTATTTTCCAACTATGTATCTTCTACTCTGGGAAGAAAGCAAGGTTAGAGATCAAGCATGAAACAAAAAGAAGATTGTTGATTTCCTATGCAGAGGGTATCAGGTGAGGGGGCTTCCTGAAGTGGTACCTGATAACTTAACTCTCCATGAAGGACATCAGAAAAGGATGAGAATGACAATTTTCTTTAGTGATTACACCCCACCTCTTCTTTGCGCCTTTTATAACAGCTATGCTATTCTACTCTGTTTTTCTCCCTGTACCATGAGTTCATCTTTAAGCAACATAGAAAATCATTTCCATAGGAGTCTGACTGAATGAGATAGATTGTATTTTGCTAAATCGATCAAAACTGCAAATGCAGTACTATCAGCAAAACTTGTTTAAAGTAGGTCACCCCGTGATAGCTCATTTTAGGAAAATAGTATTTTATTTCTTGGTGTTATATGTGTATAGGGAAAGAAAGTACTGACTTAGCCATGGATTTTTCAAAATTCCTTCCTGATTGTTTTTGATCAATTCTCAGAAGACTGTTGACACACAGATGATTATGAGTGATAACATTTTCTTTCTCTCCACATGTCACAGTATATAGGGATTTGGTCTGAATTACACTGATTTTGTTTGTGCGCTCATGTTACAATTCAGAGGCAGCCAGTCTTACATGAGTATCTCTTTCATCTTTGCCCGCTCTATTCCAGGGAGCCTTCCTGGGTCTCTCAAGATTTTGTTTACTGAAAGTAAAATAGTCAGCGTTCATGGAGTATGTCTGAGGCAAGCACTTTTCAGATTCTTCAGAACATAAAGTTGAGACAATAATGTTGTTACATGAATTAGACACACAAGCTCAAGTAGCGTCTGGTTACACTTAAAGCAGAAACCCAAAATATAAATAAAGAGCAAGATGGATGATGTATAACAGGAGGTAGGCAGATCAATCTTTCTCAAATGGGAAAAGCATTAAGAGATGGAGTGAGGAGGAAAGGCAAGGCAAGGCAAAGGGAAAGGGAAAGGGACAGGGAAGGAAAGGAAAGGGAAAAGGAAAGGGAAAGAAATCAGGCTTTGAGATGTGCCATGTACATGTCCCAACTCCTGACAAGGAAGGCAAACATTATGTACTGTAGACCCTTACTAATAAAAAAAATAAGATTAAATCTGTCCCACTTCCCATTAACAATGACTGCCTACTACAAACACACAGTGAAATACTATGCCTAACCACTCTTTAATTGCTTTTCCATTTCATTTGACAATATTCTTTTATATAAATGTTTAACATATGCACGTAAGTGTAAGATGTAAAATGTTGTACTCCAGTTCTTTGCATTCCATTTCCAATCTTTAGCCATTTGCAATCGTATATTTTTTGTGTACTTTTGTTCAACTTGCGTGATTTTGAATGTACCACTCTTGCTTTGTTCTATTATTTCATTAAAAATTATCTTTTATTTGTTCGATACAGGGTCTCACTACTCAGCTTGGGCTCATAGTGATCCTCTTGTCTCAGCCTCCCCCGTGCTGGTATTACAGGCATACACCATCACACCTAGTTTTGGTGGTCAGCACTGCATGCCTGGAATTTCAGGACCAGCATAGCATGCAGTACAAGGGATTGAACCCAGGGCCTTGCACTTGCCAAGCAGGTGCTTAGGCTGTAGAACTATCTCCCTAGCCCTGGTTTGTTTTTTATGTATCTTGGTTCTGTGGTGTTTATTCATTTTAATGTTTTCTTTTCCAAAACTTAAATTTATTGCAACAGGTTTGTAATAATAAAAAGTTACACATATTAGTTGATTATTATATTTTAATGCATGTATATATTATGTGGTTTTAATTTAATATCTATCTCTGAAAATATCTTCCTTATGGTGAAAACATTTAGAACTCTTTCATTTAGCAATTAGAAATTCACCATACATAATCATTTATGGCCACCTAATGTGCTATACCACACTAGAACTTCTTAATCTCCATTCATCAACTATTCCTCATCTCCTGAACTGTCCCTGCCCACCTTCTAGTGACCACCTTCTAGTGACCACAAAATTCTATCTTCAATTTTGCGATCCACGAGTTCAATCTTTATTTATATTCCACATCTGAGAGAAGATCTGAGATATTTGTCTTTCTGTGTCTGGCTTACTTCCTGAATCCAGTAGTCTTTGGTTCCATCTAATTTTGCACACATGGCAGATTTTCTCTCTTCTCTACAGGTAAAGAATGTCCTACTGTGTGTGTGGTCTCTGTTTTTGTTTAAAATTTAACATCAGGTGACAGCTCATAAGTTGTTTCAATTATTTATCTATTGTAAACAGTAATAAACAGGAATGTAGACACCTACTGAGCATACTAATTTTATTTCCTTTAGATAAATAGCCAGTAGTAGGATTGATAAATACGATAATATTTAAATTTTTGAGGGTTTTCCCTCATATTTCCATTTTGGCTGTATTGATCTATGTCCCTCCCAAAGGCCGCAAAATTTCCCATTTTTTCCAATATCTTAGCAGTTGCTATGCTCTGTCACTTTGGTGCTAGCCATTTTTAGTGGAGTGAGATGATACTTCATACTAGTTTTGATTTGTACTTCTAGTATTTACTTTGGTTGACTGCTCACAATCACTTTTTTCACAAGAACAAAGAAAAGTATGGATATAATGTTCCATATTGCCATAGAGCCAATAATAGAGCAAACCAGGTAGTGATAATTCAAAATAAAAGATATATATATATATATATATATATATATATATATATATATATATGTTATTTAAGAGCCAGAAGGTAAGGGCTGTTCTGTTTAACAGCATGGATTTTTCTGTGAATTATTCTATTTTAAAAATCATCAGGTTCTTGGTGTAACAAGTGTTTATGAGATATGTCCACCAGTTACTCTACAAACCGAAGATCTCCTTCACAGTCAGTGGGATTCTATGTTGTTTTCTGAATGGCTTTCAAATTTTGTGCTATCATTATTCAGTGTTATTCCAATTGCTCCTTTGCAAAAGTTGAAAATGGCTTGTAACAAAGTAGATTTGGGCTTACAGGCTTGGTGAACTCAAGGGAACTTTTGGAACTCTCCTGGTATCCTTTGTCACTGCTGGGAAACCAAGGTGGCATTTGTTAAATAAGGCAACTGTGCTGCCAGACCTAATTCAGTCTTTCCTTTTGGTCTTTGAACCAGCACACATGTGTCAATAGGGATTACAGAAGAGGTCTTGGATGCCTAGAGCAGAAGTGATGGGAACAAACCGCAGGGGCCTAGTGCATGCACGTGTAGCCATATGATGACATTTCTACAGGGTGCTGGGAAGCAAATGCAGAATATCATTTAAGTGCAATGTGCATTATATGAGAAAGCCTTCATTTGCCTGACTTTAAAAATAATTTTGCAATCAAAAAGAGACACACATACACTCACTGACAAACACTGCTGTCTAGTTGAGAGCTGGAGAACAGCTGTTGTTACAATTCAGGCTGAAGAGAATATTCAGATGGGAGAATGGCAGTTTTAATTGCTGAGAACCCTAAGGGCAACTATCCTCCGCAATATGAATTAGGTGCTGTGGGACAAAGAGAACAACTTCTGCACAGATAGGCCATCTGCACTGTGCTCATCTTGCCAAGAAACAACAAATCTGCAATTGACATTGCAAAAAATATATGCTAGGACCTTGGTCTCTCCATAGTTTGCTAGGCTATCTTGGGTGAGACAGTTTTCAGCCAGTCTGACAGCCAAAACAAGCAAAATGAGTGTATTTTGTCCACTTGCTGTTAAGTTTCTAAGTGTCCTCTTGAACTACACTGCTTCCCCCTGCCTTCAAGGCAGGGAAGAGGCTAGCCACATACTGGGTAGGAGTGATGCCGTGTTGAACTCTCTTTCTTCAAGGAACTTATTTTCCAGGAATAAATATTACCTTTCTAATGCTATTGAGATAAACTACTGCAAATAACACACATTTATAGGCCTAATGCCACACGCATGTCTCGAATTACAATTCTAGAAATAAAAACTCTGAAATGGATTTTATGGTCCAAATTCAGGATGTCAGCCAAATTTCATTCCATCCACTTCATAGAGGAGATCATTTTCTGGCTTTCTCTGGCTTTTCCAAGAGCCATGAATTTCTTTTCTCAAGGATTCTTCCTCCCTTTCTCAACATACATCACTCCAGCCCTTTCTTTCACTCTTATTTTTTTTCTCTGATTTTGATTCTTTTGCTATTCTCTTAAAAGGTTCCTTTTGGTTACATCAGGCCCACCCACAAAGAGGAGGAAAATGCTTTCAAGATCTTTGAATTATTCACACCCACAAAGCCACTTTTTCTGTGTAAAGTAACAGGCTGCATCGATCAGGATGGAATTAACTTTGGTGACGGGGAAGGTGCAAAGGTAACTACATATGCCACATTTGTATGTTCATGACTTGATACATAGATCTCTTCAGAGAAGGAAGTAATTTCGTTTCCTGCACATCAGAAAATAAAGTGAGGAGCAGATGAGCAGAAAGATTAAAATGACTCAACACACCTACAAAACCATGTGCAAGAAGCGTCCGTGTGACTGTCCTGTGAGACGGAAGGAATTCTGCCAAGCCTTTTGTGCAGCATAAACACAGGAAAACTCTCCTACTTATCAAAATCAGGGAGGTGAGTGGTAACTGTAACTTCTCAACAGTCTGCTTGTTGAGAAACAAGAATAATCTCTGTGTGCACAAAGAATGGTTCACTGGCTGCAGTGAAACATGAAAGAACACCTTGAACTTCAAACCCTACCTCAGCCATACCTGATATTAGGACACAGCCATGTGAATAGAAAATGCGAGCTTACTTAACATTTGATTTAATTATACTTAACAAAGATTTAAGTAGAGAGAAATAAAGGGACATGAACAACCAACCGAGAGAACAACTTTCCCCTCCTTTCTGAGTTAAAGTCCCACCACACACCAGAACAAATTATGTCTCACTCACCTTTCTCCGCTTTTGCTCTGAGCTAGTCTCTTACCCAGAATGCCCCTCTCTTCCATTGTCTATTAAATTCTGCTTCATATTTCAGTTCTCAGCTCAAAGGCACTTTCTCAGAAATCTACCTCCATCTCCTGAGAGTGACATCAATCACTCCCACAGCAGAATACATATAGCACTATCCATGGTACAGAATTTTAGCCATCACCATGCCCTCCACAGCCACTGGAGTTCGTTCCCACATACCTCATCCGTAAGTGAGAATTGAATTGAATTGGATCATACCATAATATTACCCACCCTCAGGTACGTTGTGCCCTTTAATGAGAGGAATTTGTGATGTGTAATAAAATGGAAAGCATCCAAATTTCCCAATGGTCAGACAATGACTCCTACATAGTCACATATATAAGAATCAGCTGAATAGTTTTTATAAACTGATCCTGGGTTTGTACTATCAGAGACTCTAGATCAATAGGACTTAAGTAAGTCTGAGTGACCTTCATTTTAATGAAAACCCAGAGCTGATCCAATTGAATTCAGCTGAAAATTGAAAGGTCTCTGAATAAGACTTACAGGAATTATTGACAAGGTACTGGGTCACCCTGGGGTACCGTAACATGTACAACTATCCCAGAATTCCTTCTGACCAAATTACATATGTGAGATTTGTCTACATGTATGAATCATTAACAAAGATAAAGGTTAAAGTCTAAAAAGCTACTTCCTGAAACAGCTTTCTAGGATCCCTTGAGCACAGTAAATGGAGTTGATTCCAATGAAATTAAGGTGGATAGAAATTGTCTGGAAGAACTACTGCATGAAGAAAGATCTGTGCAGTGAACAAAATATTGATACCAGTCAAATCCACAAATTATTTCAGTGTTAATTATATGTATATGAGAATATCAGTTGAGCCAAGGTTCAGGAAAAATTTGAGAGTAATCTAAGAGTCAGTGAGCAGAAAGCATACCTAGCCTGGAAGAGCTCCTGCTTCAAACAGTGAAAATCAAAAGTCTCATGACCAGGAAGAATTGCTGAAAGCAATAATGAGTACATTGTGTTCACATGGTGGGAAGTCAGCACTCAGCTACCTCCAGGGGTTGAGGATCCTAAAATGATCAGCAAGACTCCCGCTGCTAACAAGCATACCCTGCGTAAGCCTGCCCTTGACATAATGGCATGACCTGTGAATGTGGCGGGGTATCACATTCCTATGTAGGATATGTTATATGGCAAAGCAAAAAGGATTTTTTAGATGTAAAGTTTTCATTTAGTATTTTTCAAAATGAAAGTAAAAAGGCTAGTATCTGAATAGGATATGTTTGATCATGTGGAAGCCTCTGAAGGGCATCCTAGGGCCCTTTAGGGGATGTCTATTTCCTGATGGCTTTGAAAACAGAGAAAAGGTCCCTCAGAAACATGTGTGTCAACGATCACAATGCCATCAGGAGGTAAGCATGAAATTGGGCTCATAGTCACACAGTAAGTTGTGTCCTACAGCTGCATAAGTTGACTTCTGCCTAGAGCCACTAAAATTGTGAGAAAACCTAGTGTTGCAGAAGAAGAAACATCCCACCCAGGATTCCGACCCTGAGAACATCTCCTCAGGCAGTGCTAGCTTACAGAACTCACAGGATCACTGAGATAATAAGCCTGTGTTACACTAAGTCACTAGGTTTGTGGTAATTCATTAAACAGTAGCCAAACATGGACTAAACTGAAACTTAAGACCTATGAGAATCAAACTGCAGTGAAACATTGGATTATATCATATTATGTGGAGGCAGCTGTCTTAGTTGTTTTTTTTTTTTTCTTATTGCTGGGACAAAATACCCAACACCCATAATTAAGGAAGAAAAAGTTTATTTAGTTCACAGTTAGTGGAGGTTTCAGTCCATACTCAGCTGGCTCCAATGAGGAGTCACACATGGTACAGAGCAGCCTTTCAAGGAGAAGGTAAAGAGCAAAGGGAGGGGCAGCAGCTCAGGCCGATAGCTAGCCTCTCTCCTCTCCTCACATAGTAATGCAGATTAGCTGAACCGGGTGGGGGGGGGCAGCACCCACACCCACAATAATCAATCAAAAACTTCAAAAGCCACTCCATGACTGCATGAAGCTTTAAAATTCAACTGGACACAAACCATAACATTCTGCCCTTGGCCTCTCAAAGATTCATGCACATCCCTTATGCAAAAATAATTTTAGATCAACTGTAAGAGTTGCCAAAATCCTAACTTTTTCAGCAGCACTGGAAAGTCCAGGTCCCAAGTCTCCTCCAAGATCTAAGGCAAGGTCTTATCTGTGAGCTCCTGTACAAATGTAAAGTTAAACACTTCCAACATTCAATGACACAAGATAAACATTATTATTCTGAAAGGTACACACAGCAGGACACCAAGCATTGAGACAGAAGCAAGTCCAAAATCTGGAAGGGTCAACATCAAGTCCTGTAGTTCTATGTGAAACATCCAAACCAATTTGTGGCAAATTGTGAGCTCCATGCATCTCCAGTTCTAGGGCTTTTCTATTGGTTGAAGCTCCAATGGCATCTCTCTCAGGCCTGCTTTGTTCCATCCTTTCAGCTTTACAAAGACAATCCACATTTTTTGCATTTCCAAACTTCTGAGGTTTTCACTGAATAAGCTTCTCACTCAAAGCTTTACACACTGCCCTCCTAGGGACACACTGCCTGACCTTCCAAGCCTTCTAAAGCCTTCTTAACCTCAGAACTTTTGCACTCTGCAATTGCCTGAAACCAATGCTATGTGGATGACTCCAAGGTCTGTTGCTGCTGGAGCAGTAGCCAGGTTTCCTTCTCCCTTGGCTATAGGGGTTGAGTGCCTGGAACACATTCTCTATGCCACCTCCATTTGGGAACATTGTTCTCTGCAGCTTGTTCTCAAATGCAAAGTCTCTCACCTTTGCAATTCTAAGGCTGCAAACAGTGCAGACCTGCCACTTCCTGTGATGCCCTCAGGACAGCCTTTCCATTCTCTTATTTCTTCCCAGTAATGGGGATTCCCTGAGCTCTATCTTTACATTCCATAGCTTTTTCTGAGCTTTCTGTCTGGACAAACTCACAACATTTTAAATCATACTGCTGTGCTCCTTCCTCTTGATTCTCAACATAAATCTGAATAAAAGCCCCCAACAATAGTCATGCTGTTGTCTCAATATTCAATGGCTTTGCAATTTCCTTTGTCAAATTGATCAGTCTGCCACTCTTAATCTCAGCTCAGGCAGTCTTTGGACATGAGCAAAATGAAGACAAACTTACTGCCAAACTATAACACACATCATCTGGAGTCCAACAAGCAAGGCAGTCTTTCCTCCCAGAAAACTCCCCAGTCAGGTCTTTGCAGGCAGGATTCCTTTCCACCTTTTGGTCTTCTGAATTCTGACCAGAATCTGTCATACAGAACAACCAAAGCATTCCAGTGCTTCTCTGTCAGGTGGCATCTCTGAACCTTTGCTATCTCTTCCCATAAGCCATTCCCAAAAGCTTGTGATCCACATGGTAAGGTAGTCACAACAATGACCCTACTTCTGTGGTACCAAATTTTGTCTTAGTTATCTTTTTCTGTTTGCTGGGACAACAATACCCTATACCCAAAATAAAGGAAGGAAAGTTTATTTAGTTCACAGTTAGTGAATGTTTCAGTCCATGCTCAGCTAGTTCGAAGGCAGAGTACGCATGGCACAGAGCAGCCCTTCATGGTAGTGGCAAAGAGCAAAGGGTAAAGGGAGGAGCAGCAGCTCTGAAAGCTAGCTAGCCTCTCTACTTTCTTACACTGTAATGCAGATTACCTGCCCCAGGGAGGGTGCAGCACTTGCACCAACAATAGTAAATCATAAACTTCTAAAACCATCCCAAGACTGCATGAGGCTTTGCGGGGACAATAGCCACAGATAATAACTGGAAAACATTTGCAATACATTTTAACTTGATAAGCATGTGACATCTTACAATGCAAGTAATACATGGCACCAAATGTCACATGATCACTACTGAACCAATGATTCTATGTGCTTGCTTTCTCTTTTTCTGTCTCTCTCTCTCTCTCTCTCTCTCTCTCTCTCTCTCTCTCTCTCTCTCTCTTCCCCCTCCTCTTTCTTCTCCCTCTGTAAGATGGTGGGTTGTCATTTCCAAACAGTTATAGGAGGGATCTGTTCTGCAGGGGAAAAGGAAAAGAAAAAGGCAGAGGAATCGGTCAACTCAAATAATACTAGACAAACCCGTTCTGTGGGAAGCACTACAAAATTTTTCACAAAATCGCCCCCAATTGTAACAGTGCTAGTGAAGAATCTACCAACAATGTACTGTCACCATTCTGTGAAATCCTCAAAAGCTGACAAAAGCAAGTGGCATTGTGTAAGTTCCTTGCTCCTGCTGCAGGAAGAGAAAAGATTAAATTAAACCAGTAGATAGGAGTGATTTCATTCGTGATAGTGAAAGTCATCTTATCGATCATCCTCCTCTCTCCTCTTTGGTGTTCCTTTCACCTGTTTTTCCTTACTCAGAGGAAAGTGTGGGTAATTGGTTTATTTTCTATATATTTTGTATTTTTTCTTTTCTTCTGCATTTTTAATGAAATTGTAATTATTACTGCATAAATATTTTCAGATTGTGGAACTAAACTCTCTGTTTTCCATTATTTTTATGGGAAAATTTGCTCTGATGTATAAGCACTTTGGATTCGAAGCATGTTTCTGAAACAAATTAAGGTTATAGTCAAAGTGTTGACTGTATTTCCAAATAACTTTACCACATATGAGAACAAAGTTCAAGGATACTTTTATATTCATATAAACTTGTCTGAAATGAAGATTATATGCAAAGTATATGAGCATATAGAATAAAGCAAACTCTACCACGCTATCAATAGGCAGGTAAAATAATAAACTAAATTTGAAAAGCAGTTTGGAACTTTCTTTGACATTTAAAAGCATACTTCAAATACCTTGGAGGAATACCTAGTGTCAGAATCCAGATTAATAATGACCTGTAATTGACGAAGGTGGTAGAAGCGTGCAGAAAACAATGTATCTTTTTAAAAATAATCACGCAAATTGCAAGAGAGTAATTTAGGGACGAATATACACAGTATATGAGGGCATCATTCATGTATGCATGATAAGTAAACTTAATGGACTATAATCCTTAGGCAGGTGCAGTTTGAATATGTCCAACATAGCTCAATAGTTGTGAATTGAGAAGACCATGATTTTTCAAAATACACCATATTTCACTCTACCTTGAGATATTATCAATAAGAACACAAAAGATGATCTCATTTGCTATTATTTATCTTGCATTCTTTGTAAAATAGGAAACATCCTTGCTTTAATAAATGTCCATTCTAGTTGTTTGGTGCTCAGTACATGTTCAGTTTCAGTTGGGAATATCAGACTTTCAGGTACTCCTACCTCCTCTCTGGGAAAAAAAAATTTTCACAATTAATAATAATTATATAATTTTTAAATAGAACTTTGTCCACATTTTTAGAGTTAACATAATTCCAAATTAGAACGAGGACTATTGTAATAAGTATGAACATGTAATCAAACCAAACGTGTACCTAAATTGCTATTAAAAGTTCTCGGTCTTAACCATCCAGCAGAAAAATATAAACACGAAGTATAAAAAGTAAAGCCATATTAACATGCTGACCTTTAAAAGTCAAAAACTTCTGACATTGCCAGTCTCATGGAAAACCCATTACTATTATGGACTACTGGACTATATTGGAATATTTTGCTGAATTCATGCACCTACAATATTTAAATGACAATGGAATAGCCTTCTCTGACAAAACTAAACAAAAAAGGAGAATACAAATGAACAACCATTTGGTATCTGTATATTCAAAATAGTTAGGACAGATACACAGCTGCAGTCTCTTAATTCAATGAATAGAGAGATTTGTTCTAATAGTGTCTGTGGACACGATATCATGTCTGCATCTTGTACAATGTAACTATATATCTATCCCAACCACTTTGAATACACAGATACAAAATGGACATTCATTTGTATACCCTTTTTTTTGTTAAGTTCCATTACTTGAATATTATAGGTGTGTAAACTCAGTGAAATATTCTAAAAGAGTCCAGTATCCCATAATAGTATCAGGTCTTCTGCTTAACTGGCAATGTTAGAAATTGTTGACCTGAGTCCCCCACAGCTCAACATAACAGCATGGCTTTATTTCTTATATTTCGTTTTTATACTTTTCTGCTGGATGGTTAAGACCAAGGTAAAGCAAGACCTATGCAACAAGAGTTGTAGCTTTTGGCTCTGATAAGGTCAGTGAAATCCCCTCAGGATTTATCCTGAGATCCTGTACCTCAGATTGTAGAACCTTTGTCAGTGTCAGCCATGTGGATGAGTCACGGCCATTGCTTGGCCAATGTGCTCTCTGTGAAAGCCTGAGAGAGTGTTTTCTCTCCATGTGACTCTCCTTAGGCACACTCTACATCATCGATCACTTTCCTCTTTGGACCCATAATCTTCTTGATCAGAAAATTTGGGACACTACCTAGGTACATGACGTTACAGTACAAGTTCTCATATGTCCTGAGTCTTAATTGATCTTAGAAGGCTAGGGCCAAAATGTTGGCTTTCCTTGCAGCCCTCCTTTTTCTCTAATTTTGGTCTGCAAACTTAGGTTGTTAACCATCCAGAAGACAAGCTTGTTGTTATTATCAGCAACTTAGGCTGTTAAGCTTGACCTCACTATCTGTCTGCATATCAAACATCTTAGGCATAATATGGAACAGATATTTTTCATCAAGTATTGATATGATGAACTTTAAGTCCCTACAGAATATGATAAAAAACATTTAAAAATTAGAATATATTTTAAAAATAGGCATAAAGAAGTATATACTTCTCATGTTTGCACGTAAGTCCAAAATTCTCACCATATACAACATTGAAGGACAGTCCCACAATATTTCTTTTCCTGTCTCTTGCTTTTTTTCACCACCCCTGTCTTCTTGAACAACCATCTACCTGATAGACATCATAGCAGCAACTGGCATGTCATGACAAGCAGCCCATATTCAGTAGACCAGAACATGACAATGTCAAGCCATACAATTATATGTAGAAGATGAGCAAAGCAATGATCCTGAGAATCTTCAGAAGATTTTTTTAATCTAGCAGTTATTTGGAAAGATTCTCACCCTGACTAACTATATATACTGATACCTGTGAACTAAGCTACTGCACGGCAGATGGTAATTTGTAATAGTAGTTTCATGCTTGGAGTGCCTGTCATTCTGGTCATCTTTTACAATGAATAACCACTAAGAAAATAAAATGCAATGTATTAATTATTGAAACTTGCTAGTAATCAGTTTTGAAACTGTCTCATTGCTATTTGTTTCTCAATAAAATTATTTTAAAAATAAAAAAAAAGTTCTTTTATTTATTTTACCAGTGTGATCTACACAATCTGAATATTGGCAGAAAGAGAATGAGAATATTTTCAAAAAATGCATTGCACTATGTAATTACAACTAGAGATATAATTATTCAGGAGAAACACGTTAAAGATATATAATAAAGGTAGCCCCATTGTGGCTTTTAACAAAATAAACCAGCTATTTACTACACAACCCAGTAATATTCTCTGGAATATTTGTTCTATGTAATGAAAAACTTCTAAACCAAATACTTGTACACAATAATTAACAGCAGCTTTGTGAAGGTGTAATATCAGAAATAGTCAATATTGGCAGTGACCACGCCCTTCAGTGAATGAATGAATGGCGGATAACAGTTTGGAATTAACCACTGAATGAAATACTACTCAGCAAAGTAAAGGAATAGCTTTATTCTGTTGCTTGTCTGACATTATGTTTTATTAATGCATGTTAATACTACATGGTAGTAAGGTACATATTGTGAAGGTGTCACATACATTTAATATACTTCAATCTGTTTCCATGTCATCACCCTCCTTTCCTTTTTATCTCCTTTTCTGTTGGTTTCCTTTCTTGTCTGTCCTGTCCCTCTGTACATCCTTCCTTGGCCAAAGATACTGAACAAATTTTTCATATAATTTTTTGACATCTGAACTTCTGAGAAGTGTTTATCACTTCATTTGCTAAATTTTTACTCATGTGCATCATTTCATAGGTTTTTGTTTTAATTCTTCAGATAGTCTGCTTATTAATTACCTACGAGAATATTGGCTAGCAAAAGATTTTTCTTTCCCAATTCACATTTTCTGTTCCTTTTACCAGTTTTTTCCTATGCTATGAATATACTTTTCAATCTGTACTATTTTGTAGTAGCTCCTGATATTAACTCCATGACTGTGGCATGATATGCAGGAAGTCTTTGCCTGAGCCTATGACTCTCCAGCTTTCACATAATGATATATCATTTTCCAGACTGCAGTTTCCGTGTTTCTGGTTTAATATCAAGATCACTGATCCATTTTGGTATGATTTTAGTACAAGCAGGAAGATGCAGAGCTAGCGTGTATACACCCTACCTATATAACCAGGTTGCCCCAGCACCATTTATTAAAAAGACTTGAGTAAACTTTTTGGCATTTTGTCAAAAATGCACAAGAATGCAGATGCTTTGCCTTGTTTCTGTGTCTTCTATTCTCTTTTTTTTTTTTTTTTTTTTGGTGGAACCAGGGATTGAACTCAGGACTTTGCGCTTGCCAGGGAAGCGCTTATTCCACTGAGCCATCTCCCCAGCCCCTTCTATTCTCTTTCGTTCACCTGCATTTCTTTTATGCCAGTATCCTGCTGTATTTGTTAGAAAGGCCTTAGAGTACGATATCTTGGGTAGTGACACCTCCAGCACTGCTCATTTTGCTCAGCAATACTCCAGCTCTTCTGCCTCTCAGCTGATTCAAAATAAAATTTGTGATTCCTTTTTCTACCTCGGTGAAGCACGTTGTTGATATTTTTTAATGGGGATTTCGTTCTTGTATAGACTGCTTTCAGAAATCTGTTCATTTTAACACTATTAATTTTGGTCACCCACGAACAGGAGCTGTCTTTCCATTTTTATAATGTTCCTTTCAATTTCTTTCTTCAAACTTCCATGATTTTTATTATAAAAATCTTTGTCACTACGGTTAGGCTGATTCCTAGGTATTTGGTTTTTTGAAGGCAATGAGAATAAAATTGAGAATGGAATTGTTTCTCCTGGTTTATTTTTCACTCTGTTCATTACTGCATGCAGAAATGCCACTCAATTTCATGTGTTGTTTTCAGATCTAGAACTCTGTTAATGGAGATTGTTGGATTGTCTATGTAAAGATTCGCACCATCTGAAACAGTGCTAATTTGGCGTCTACTATTCCTATTCCTATGTCTTTTATTTCTTTTGATTGATTGTTCTGACTAAAGTTTTGAGTACAGTAGTGGTGAAAGTGGTCATTCTTTTCTCACAACTGACTTTAAAGGGAATTAGTTTAGTTTTTCCTCATTTTATATGAAGCTGACACTGGATTTGTCATAGATAGTTTTTTTTTTCCTTTTGAGAGTTAAATTCCTTCTGTGTCTATTTTCATCAGCATTTCATCATGAAAGGCTACTTAACTGTCAAAGGCTGTTCATCATCTATTGAGAAGGTGTTGCGATTTTTATTCTTGATTCCATTGACATGGTGTGTTACCTTTCTTGATTTGCATATGCCGAGGCATCCTTGCCTTCCTTGGATAAAACCAATTTCATCACAATGTGTGATTGTGATGCGTTGCTGAACTCAGCTGGAGGAGAGGTTTTGTTTTGTTTTGTTTTTGTCTCCCAATGCCTTCAGGGCAGGCTTGGCTGGCTTGAGTTGTTGGGATTGAACCACAGCAACCTGAGCCTGACTGCTTTGTTGAAGCAGCCACTTAAAGAACTGAGCTACGGGGGAGGCCCCCCTGGGGGAGATCTTATTGAGGATATTTTTTCTCTTTAATTTTCTATTTTGTTGAATTCATATCAAGGTCATGATGTCTTCATAGAATGAATCCGAGAGATGAACTTCAAGGTTTCACACAGTGAAGAGTATCTGTGCTACATCTTCTCTAAAGAGATGGTAGAACCGAGCAATGAATTTGTGCGGCTCGGAGATTTCCTGAGCTTAAAAAACGCTTTAATTGCTTTTGCTTCATTACTTAGCATTGATGTCTGTAGATGTTTTGTGTATTCTTGGTTCAATTTATGTTGTCCCATATTTTAAAGTATTTATCTATTGCTTCTAGATCTTCCAATTTGTTGGAATATAAATTTTGAAAATAATTCTAATGACAATTTTCATGTCAGGAGTACCTTTTATAATTTAACCTGTTCATTTCCAATTTAGTTAATTTGTTCTTTTTATTTCGGAACGTTTTGCTAAAAGTTTTTTTTTTTTTTTTTCCCAAAAAGTATCTCTGATTCATCAATGCTTTTTACTGTTTTACAATTTGCTTCAACTTCAATAATTGTTACTCTGATTTTTAAAACTTCTTTCATTACATTAGGTTTATATATTTTTTCCAGGACCCAGTAATGCATTATTAGGTATTTTATTTGTGCTTGCTCTATTTTTTTAATGTAAACTCAAAGCTATTAACATCTGTATTAGAATTGCTTTTATTCAATGAAATGATGCTGTTATTGGTGCTTCCATTTTCATTTCAAGTATGTGTAAATTTCTTT
>NW_004524633.1:11610216-11617073 GCF_000260255.1 Octodon degus
CCCTGATGCTTTTGCTAAGCTTGTTCTAAGTAGGTGCTTTAGACCACTGAGCCATCTCTCCAGCCCCCCACTGATCACTTAAGAGTGCTTTATTCAGTCTCATTTGTCTGTACAGTATCTAATTTTTTTCAGTTGATTTCTTTTACTTTAATTCCACTGTCATCTGGTAGAAGACAAAAATTATTTTCAATTTGGTGTTTATTGAGCCCTAGTTTAAGATGCATAATATAGTCTAGTTTAGAAAATGTACTGTGGTAGACTGTAAAGAAAGTGTATTCTGATAACACTGCATGAAACACTTTATCGGCATCAGTTAATTCAATTTGATCTGTACTTTTGTTTAAATCTGATAGTTCTTTGCTGAGCTTTTGTCTAGTTAACTCATCTATCTGTGATGATGTGGTGTGAAGTCCCCATCTGAGTGGATTGGATTCTGTCTACCATTTATGTCAAGTAGCATTTGTTTTATGAAAGTGTGCTGACATTGATCCATTTTATGCTTATATGGTCAGGTGGGATTATAGCTACTCCTTCTTGCTTTCAGAGTCCAGCAGTTTAGGGTGTCATTTTCTATCTTTGTACTTCCAGTCAGGTTGGTCTTTGTGGATGAGGTGTTGTTCTTGCACACAACATGGAAGTGTCTTGGTATGTGATCCTGTTTGTCAAATTGTATTTCTCAGTTGGAGAGTTAAGAGCATTTCTATTGTGTTGTTATTGAAACATTTGTATGAATTCCCAAGATTTTGTTTCTTTTCTGATATTTGATGTATTAACTTCTCAACAACTGTCTCCTCTTCTCTTTCGTTGGTAAATTTTGGCATCTTGGTTTGTGTTGAAGATTCTCTAAAATATTTTCTGCAACACTAACGTGGTGGTCATGCATTTCTCTTATTCATATTATAGTAGAAATCATGGAAGATTTTTATTTCTCTTTTGGTTTTGAAAGACAGCTGCAGTGGTGCAGCAAGCTTAAATGGCAATACTTTTCTTTCAGAGTTTGAGCTTTTTTAATCCTTTTAGCTTTTAAAGTTGTTATGAAGAAATCTCGCTCCAGTGGGCTGGTGCTTATATGGGATCTGTTGCTTCTAACATTTTTTTTAATAATAATCCTTGTCAGTTTCTGGCATCTCTGCTATGTTGTGGAGTGGTTCCTTTCTGATCATCTACTTAGGGTTCTAAATATGTCCCATATCCAGTTAAGCATCTCATCCCTGAGTTTTGGAAATTTTCTGTGATGATTTCCAGGAACAGATTAAGACCTTAGCCTGTAGTAGTCCGATGAGCCTCTTCTCTTTTAGATTTATCCAGGCACTCTTGGACATTCTGTTGACTTCTTCAAAGCTTCTTTGACCTATCCGAATGTTGTAACATTTCCAAGGTATTTTTGACTCCTGTTATATTTTTCTCTTTGATACTTTTTGCTGCCTGAACTTTCAATTTAATTGTTATGTCATTGTTGTTTAGTTTTACTGATTTGAAATTTTCATTTCTACATTTTCTATTTGCTTCTACTCTAGAGCTTCTCTTTCTAAAGTTTTGATTCCTATTTTCCATTATTTCCTTAGTTCAAATACTCATTTATCTCTCTTCTCATCTCATTAATTATTTTAACTATTAAGTTTTAACATTTTGTCAAAATTTCATCCACTTTAGAATATGTAGCTTAACTTTGGGAGAGTTGGACAGTTTTGGAGTTATCTTGTTGCATTTGCTTTTATTTGTGATTTTCTTTTGAGTTTTATAGAAGACCTGAGCAGGAAAATGTGTTTTCTACTATCATGTGGGGTTCTTTTTCACAAGTGCCACTTCTTTGTGTAGCATGCCTTGGGATGTGGGTACATCCCCTGGTAAGAGACCCCACTCACTCTTCTGGGGTGCTGCTCCCAGGAAAATCATAACAGCCGGTAAAACTGACACTGAAACCCAAACGTGGATTATCTGATACTTAGCAACATGATGCAAAATGTTCTGCCCTACAGTAATCTAGCAAAATAAAAGAGTTTAACATAGTAAATTAGGATTGGAGACAAAGTCGAATGATATTCAAAGAATAATAAATGGTAAAGAACTATAAAATAAAGAAGAAAGGGGAGAGAAGAGAGAGATTAAAAATAAGTTTGAAGAAACAAATATGGCAAAGAACATACATGGAAAGTGAGAGAGAGAAAAAAGGATATTGTACCCAGTTGTTGATAAAATAGTCAAATAAATCTACATATTCTTAAGAACCAACTACTGGTGAGGGGATGCACAAAAAAAAATGAGATAAGGTGTGACGAAATGAAGAAAACTACTACAGCTATGCACACATACATAAATAAAAAGGTTGATCCTTACCAGTCAAATTATTGTGAAGAGGGCCACAGCTCAGGCAGGAGAGGAGTTTGCGGTGGGGGCAGGAGTTGACAGCAGTGAGTATCCTGCAGTTTTTCTTCACACTGCTTTTCGTTCTCTGTGTTCAGGGCTCTTGGGGTCAATGGCAGAGGATTTACTCTGCTTCATTCAGTGTGTGTCAGGCCAAGGCTTCCAGCCAGGACAGGACAGGACATTCTACCCTCTCCTTTGTTCTCTGGCTCCGTAATTTTTGGAGCTGATAGTTCGGCATGGCTAGATCTCCATGATTTCACTGGTTTCTGGGTCAGGGCTGATGTCATCTCAGCTAACGTGCAGTATTTCTCTTCATCTCTAGGGCCTGCTGGTCACAGCTTCTGCAGATGTCTCACGTTTCTCTTGACTCTTGCTTCCCGCTATAAAGGAGCTGGAAGCGGGAGCCTAGATAGTCTGTCGGTCACTGTCCCCTTGTAGCCCTGATTAGGCCTCCTTCTGACATTCTCTTACCTGTGGTTCCCCGTGGCTTGGTGTCACAGAGACAAATCCAGAGTACAGACTGCCTGCTTCATCTCACTCCCTGCAGCTGGCACCACGTCCAGCTCTGCCAGGGCCCTCCACAACTCAGCATGGCCACAGCCTTCCAGAGCAACTGGGAAGGACTCTCTTCTACCATTATCTGTTACTCCAGACTGGGGAACAGTTGGAGAACCACTTGGCTGAGCTGGCACTCAGAGTGATGGCAGCTGATGTGTGCTCCGTGTGAAGCCCCTGCCACTTCCCTGAAAATTTGCATGCATTTCACAGAAGGACTTGGGCTCCCACGCTGGGAGTGGCACCTGTGAACAAGAAGCACTTTGTTGTGACTATCACAGACTTTTGCTCAGCGTCCTGGGTGGGAAGCACAGACTTGGCCAGCACCAAGGGGGATGGCAACAGAGGTGAGCCCTGGGTTGTTGCTGCCCACCTTGCTTCCCCCTCTGAAAACCTTAGCTCATTTCCCAGCATGGCTCCATCCCAGTCCTGGACTGGGAGCAGAGTTCAGTGGAGGCCTTAGCTTCACTTCTACTTGATTTCCTCCTGCCTTATGCGTGTGGGTGCTCCCCTATAAAATGTGACACCTCTGCCACCTCAGGTAACCGTGCACCAACTGACCTGTATTTCCTTGCTGCTTGTGTGAGTTCTGCTTCCTCTGTGTAGCTGTGATCCAGACTCCCAAAGCCACTTATTGTGGGTGGTTCAGCTGCTGGCATGGATCGTAGTGACATTATGCTTAAGGAAAAGAAATATGTCAGTTTTATACATTGGATGATTCAATTTCTGTAACATTAGTGAATGAAAACCAAAAAAAAATAAATTGATAGAGAAAAAAGAATATATTAGTGATAGCCTGAGGACAAGGACAGAGTTTGCTTTGGAAGAATTGGCACAAACACAAAGGGGTCCATCAAGGGAATTGTTTTGTGGTGAAATATATAAATCATAAATATAATCTTAATTATAACTATGGCTATACAACTATACAGATGGCATAAATTTATATAGAATTGCATATGTACAAACAGATTAATGAGAATACTTTTAAAAAGGTGAAAGCAGAACCATGTCCATTTTTCAGTTAACAATAATATGTCAAAGTTCATTTTCTGGTTTTGATATTATGCTGTAGCAGGGGAAGGCATCACCACTGGAATATGTTCAATAAGGAGCATGAGATTATGTTCCAGCTTTGACCTATAACTAGTCACAAATAAAACAGAAATGTGCAGAGAAATATATAGCAGAATGTCTGGCTTTCTATTGCTTAAGTTGCATTTTTAAGCCTATTGGTTGAAACTGAACAAATTTCTTTACTAAGGCAGGCTCTGGGTTTGCAGAAGACCCTGTGTATTCTGGTATGAAGTGTTTCATCCCGGCTACATCTGGAGACATTAAATCCTACCCCAGGAATCATGCTGCGAGTAAAGTATACAACACTTGGATTATGTGATAAATAAAGTACAGTGTAAGTTCTAACCACTCTGACTTATTACCTGTGGCTTCTGAACACAAAGGCGGTGTCCTCATTGAATTTATTCATTGCCATCTCTCCTACCCTCCACAGCCACAGCAAAATCCTTTTAGTTGGTTGTGTACAGTCCTTCTTCTATGGCTCTGCAGTGCTTAGCATTTTCCTTAGTCATTTTACATTTTCTAAATTCATTTGTTAGACAATTCTTGATGTTGCATTATTTTTTTACTCAGTTGGCTAATTCATTACATTTCCTTGGATTCTTACTTAGAAAATTTTCCATAACTTTGGTTGATTTCAGTTTCCAATTTCTTCCCACTATTAAATCGTCACCCAAATGGAGAATGTTAGGATGATCTCGAATTCTTCCATCTCCTTCACCATTTCCACAATCAAATATTTTGGTTCTTGGAGTGCCCGTAGTGCAAAACATGAAGTTTATCACTCCCATGCAGCCTTCATCAAGGACTGAGGGAACCATGTCTCGCTACCTGGAAATGCTGCAGGAGCACGACTTGGTGGCGGCTTTTATTGCCAAGCTATTAGAAATGGAGGAAACAGAGTGCTTTGTATTCTGTAAAAATGAAGCCTTGCCTGTAACATTGGGGTTTCAACCTCCTGAATCATAAAATTTCTTGATGCTTTTTTAACAAAACACAAATAAAAATTCTTTCAGAGTCTCTATAAGATTCCTTGTCACAAAGACCTAAAAATGCTTATGTAACAGCACGGCATCATGGATGCAGATTATGGATTTTGGAGATTTAGGAAGCCATTCACTAGATTACTCTTAAATTTTATATCCCTGTGGGAAAGTCTTCAGTTTATGTGTTTAAGATCATAGTTTGATACAGTTTTACAATGTAAATAAATGTCAAAGCATTGGACAGAGCATCCCTCACCACTGTAGGAGCAATTAGCACTTTAGTGAAATATTTTCTTTTTTAAAAATAATTTTATTGAGAAACAAATTGCAATGAGACAGTTTCAAAACTGATCAGGACAGTTTCAATAATAAATATATTGCACATTCATTGTACAAGATGCAGACATGACATCCCGTCCACAAACACTATTAGAAAAAATCTTATTCATTGATTTAAGAGAACATAGATGTATATCTACTATAACTATTTTTAATATACAGATACAAAATGGTCATTCATTTGTATCCTCTTTTTTTGTTTAGTTTTGTTTGAGAAGGGTATTTCATTGTCATTTAAATATTGTAGATGCATGAAATATCTGAAGGTTGATGCTGTGGCAGGATGGGCTTGCCTTTTGGCATCTGCCTCAACAGGCACCATTTCTTGCAGGTGGAAAAGTGAAGGTTTGAAACCAGTACACCAGGCTAGAAGGTGACACCCCTCACGTTACAGAAGAGCTTGGCCTGGGTACCCTCCCTTCACTCAGCAGTCATGATGGAAGTACGTGAGTGACCCTGCTTCTGTCACGTCATGCTGCTGACAAGGGGTAATTCTTGTCCTTTCTGGCCCATGTCTCCTGAATCGAAACACAGCCCTAGGTAGGGGAGGTCAGGTAGCTTTTTATACCCAAAACTTATTTGGCCTTATTATTCAGAAACTCTAAAGTTAAAACAAAAGGGGGCAAGTGAGCATGGTGGGGAGGGGGCAGTTTCTTCTTTAGTTCTGTTCTTTGCTCTGCTAGCAGGTAGAGAAGGCAGTATGAGCCCCAGAGACAATAATGTATTTAGCTTTTCCTGACACTTGAGGAAACTGTACTTGGAAAGGCAAAATCAGAGTCATTGTATAAATATAATGTATAGAAAAGCCTAGCCAATACATTTCAAATTTCAGCTTACTAGTTAAGTATTATCTTTCTTAAAAAAATCACTTGTTCATCTTTGCTTCAAAAAAATAAAAATCTTTTGGTTCTATTTGTTAAGATCTCTAAAACACTTTTCCTATCTGGGCCAGCCAGATAGCTCAGGGGACTAAAATGCCTGCTTATGCAGAGCACAGCAGCAAAGGTTTGATCCCTGGCATGCTGTGCAGGACCTGCCCCCATGGCATGCTGAGATTAAGATTGAGACAGATGCACGAAGTGGTGCACGCCCTTGATCCCAGTGCTTGGGAGGCTGATAACGGGAGAATCACTACAAGTCTGATCTGTGTAATGAGACCCTGTAGACCTTAAATAAATAAATAATAAATAAATAAAATAGTTTTCATATTTACTCTGATGATGAAGTTCTTTACAATGATTCTACAGCCTGTCTGCAGTTCTGGCCTCTGTCATTGGTCATCTATGCCATCTTTCTGACATATAAAAATAATTATGTCCCTTCTTGCTTTGTGTACTTTCCCTTGCCCAATGCCAATTCTGTTTCTTTAGCTGTAAGATCTCAGTCAGGATTTCAGTGCACACCAACAAAGTAACTAAAGAGAAGCCCGTATCAGAAAGTGTGTAACAGCATGGCCCCCTAAGTGTCCTAACAGAAAACCAACTTTCCTACCTGCATCCTTACAATGTAGATCAAGGGTGGAGAATACCATCA
>NW_004524633.1:11617424-11620380 GCF_000260255.1 Octodon degus
GTAAGGATGCCTGGGCAGGAGGGGCTCAAAAACAAGGCTGGGGAGATGGCTCAGTAAAATAAGCACTTCCCTGGCAAGCACAAAGGTCTGAGTTCAATCCCTGGTTCTGCAAAATAAAAAAGAAAATCACATTAGACTGGAGAAATAGTGCCCCCTCAGACAAGTTGACTTAACAAAAGCATTTTTGAAGTATTAATTAATTTTTAATGCAATGCTCTGTTTCAGGATAAAATATATCATAAACTCAAAAAACAACACTGCGTTCATTGAGAAGCAACTTTATTTCCCACTCTTCTCTTTTGATCATTGGACCGATATTGTTTTGAGAGCCCAATATTGTTTATACCTGTTGCTTTTAGTTTGCAATGAGACCTCATTTTTTTCCTATTGCTTCTGAAATATCATTTACATATGTTCTTTCTCCACTTTAACCTCCACCACTCTGTTCAGGTTTAATTAATTGTAAATTTCTGTCAGGATCTCTCAACATATCTATGTACTTTCAGAGGTGATTCTATTACAGTTTTACTCTCATCATCATACTCTTTATGCTGATACCCTGCTTTAATCATATATTCTTTCCAAACTTTCAGGTATGAACCCTATTTTTTTATTGGTTCTCTGACAATAGCTGTTACAATTGTTACATAAGAGCAGGGCAGTGACAGCCAAGCTGGGACATTTTCAGGCAGTCATTTTGTTGCTAGAAATAATTCATCTTAGCACGTTTTCTATTTTCTTTTAGTCAAATGAATGTTTTTTGCAGGAATAAAATTTGTGGCAAAAAAGAAATATTTGTGGCAAAAGCCACATCCTCCTGTGGGGAGGAAGTAAGGAAAGAAATGGTCAACATTTTGTTCAAATGTTCCTTGTGTGTTTTACACAAGAAAGTGTTTTATAGTTAATTTCTTCAGTAGGTTGAAAAGAAAAGGAATTTTGATGCAACTTTTTACAAAATAACTGCAGTAACATATTAATGTCCATGTCGTATTGCCTTATTTTCCAGTGTTTCATCAATCCCAGGATCCAGTTTGTTCTTTCCACCTGGTGCTATATTTTTCGAGTCTTTATCCCAGACAGGTGCATTCCCAACTCAGTTCCATCCATATGGCTGGGAGTTCTGACTTAAAATTATACTTTTCCTATCAATTTTTATAGAACTCTGTCAAAGTCTCTCAAGATATGCTCTTTTCATTCCTATTTTATATCACTTTTAAAAGTGACAGGTCGCAATAACTTCACCACAGTCACCTTAAAGATAAAATACATGTTACATAAATCTTTATATCCACTGTGGTACTAGTGCTGGGTACAGTGATAGCTTCCACAAAATATATAATGGATTATGAATGAATAAATCACTGTGCCAGTGAAAGTGATATGTCAGCTTTGATATTTTACTAGTCTCACACATAAGCCTTTACATAATCAAAACACCATCTATTGAAATGATCTATTGCTCTAATTTATTTTTAATGTACAGCACATAATTTCATTTTAATGTACACCAACTACTTGGTAATTATTAGGTCTTCCTGAGAAAGACAGAAATCAAATAACAACAAGGTGAAAAATTTCCGTGGATTATATAGTTAATTGGTTTACTAGCAGAGATCATTCAAACTCAGTACTTATTCTATTGCATTACTCTGATATTCTTATGCAAATATACATTCAAAGGATTGTCTCAGAATGGAACAAAATCACTGAATAACTAACACTTGAATGTGCTTCAAAAATTTTAAGATAAATAAAGAAAAAATTCCACACTAGCAATATAAATTTGCTGCAGTACTCATGTAATTTACTAAAAATGCAAATAATTTTTTCTTTAAGTACTATGCTGCTTCTCTGTTGCAAATTTTTGCTCAGTAATCACTCTTTTAAGGATGCTGTGTGAAGAGTCATTTTTTTTGATAATTTAAAAATCCATACCCTGGGCAAGATTGTCTTGTGGCATAAAAGTATAAAAATTCAGATATTTTCTATGCATGACGCATAAGCAGAGATAGCAATTAAAACAATTGACAGTGATAACATCAGAGTCTGATAATAAAAGGAAAATTGATCAGGACTGAGTTTATTTTTGGTTTGTAAATGCATTATTTACTAATTTGTATGGCTATAGCTAGACCTATCACTTTCAAAAATAATTTACGCATTGATGTAGTTTTCAACAAATACTTATTGAGCACCTACTCTCTGAAATCTTTACAGTATACTCCTAACCTTTGTTTAAATAACACACAGAAGAAAAATTGGGGGGCTGAGGCGATAGCTCAGTGGTCTCAATGACTCAAAATCCCAGGCATGCAGTGCTGATACTGAGCCCAGGTGTGGTGGCGCACACCTGCTGTCCCAGGGTTGAGGAGGCTGAGATGGGAGGATCACTATGAATCTGAGCTGCGTAGTGAGACCCTATACCAAATAAATTTTAAAAATAAATTAAAAACAGAAAATTTGATAAGCTAACCAAAGCCTTATTATTAAGATTAAAAAATAAGGGACTCACTTGCTTAATATTAAATTCAAACTCACTTCAGTATTGTGAAATAATTATTTCATCTTATTTCTTATAGTAATGCTAGATTATTACCAAAAAAGTCTCTATGGATTTTTTTACTCTTAGATTTTTCTATGAAGAAATTAGCTCTCAAAATTAGTCTTAGTTTATCTCTACAATTCGGACTTTCTTGTACAGTGCTGGGTAATTCAGAACTTCTTACCCTACCTTGGTTTAGGGCATTTGCAGTCTCTTTAGTCATACGCAGAGGAGACATCCCACAGGGTTCCCTTTATTGGAGAATGATATAAAATGAAATGTGGAGGCTGGGGATATAGCTCAGTGACAAGTGCCTGGCAAGTGCAAGTTTCTGAATTTGATCCCTGGTACTGAGAATAAAAAAGAAAGGAAGAAAGAGAAAGAGGGACAGACAGAGAGAGACACACACACACA
>NW_004524633.1:11620480-11625683 GCF_000260255.1 Octodon degus
AAGAAGAAGAAGAAGAAGAAGAAGAAGAAGAAGAAGAAGAAGAAGGAGGAGGAGGAGGAGGAGGAGGAGGAAGAAGAAGAAGAAGAAGAAGAAGAAGAAGAAGAAGAAGAAGAAGAAGAAGAAGAAGAAGAAGAAGAAGAAGAAGAAGAAGAAGGAGACCTAAGCTTCAAAGTCAAGTTCACTGAGCTGAAATCTAAATTACTCAATTCCTTAATCATGCAACCCTGGATACCTTAATTATCCATGGTTGAGCTTCAATCTTCTGGTCAGTAAAATATATGTTTAGAGCTTTGTGCCTATATCTTAGTAATATGTGATTTACAAATATATGGAAAACGCAGATAATGCAAGTATTTATTAAAGTTCTTACACAGATTGAAGTAAGCACATAAGATGATTTGTGTTTTAGTAAAAGTTGAAGAATTAAAGTTCCTGATGTCCTTTATTTTCTGTTTCTCCTGCCTTGTCACCTAATGAATTCCTCTAGTTCTGTCAACACTCTGTACCATGAACTAAATACATTATGCTTTACTTAGTAAGAAGTTAGAACTGTGTTGTTTACCAGAATTGAACTATATCATATCCAGTACATACAATGTTGTATCATGTTTTAAAAAATCAGATAATTAATTACGCACTACAAGGAGATTAATAAATGTAGCATTTAAAATGATATAATATGTCAGCTTTTATTTCAGATATAGAATTGAGTGAAATGGATCAGGAAAAATCACAGGGAACAAGAATTATTTTTCAAAATGATTTGTAGGATTTGAGAAAAATACACCTGTATCAGTCAGGGTTTCACTAGAGGAGCAGATATGGCACAAGATGTACAAATGTATGAGAAATTCTATTTGGCTCACGACGGTCAGCCACAGAGTTGCATAAGGAAGCGCGCAGAGGGTACCTGTATACTGCAGACTGAAGGATTTCATCTAAGGTCTGGAGCTCACTGCAGTGCTCCATGCAAGTCTGTATTCTGCTGCGACAGAAGGCTGATGAAGCTACACCAGAAGGCTGAAGAATCCAAGGCAGAAACTGAGAACCTGCACTAAAGCCAGGAGGTAATGTCCAAGCTGAAGGGTAGACTGGAGCTCCTCCAAAGATAAATGGAACCTTTCGTCCTTCCTCATTTGCTTTCCGTATCTTTTAAGTGATGAGCAATTGTAAGGTGGCTCCTCTACACCCTAGGGTGTGGAATACTGAGCTGATTTAGTGAAGCCTCTAACCTTCTCAGGGTGATAGAGTTGGTCAACACTACAACCCCTATAGGACGCAAGACTTGTAAGAGTCAAGTCACTAAGTTTCATTTTTACTTAACCAGAGCAGTATTATTCTAAAACTAAGGAAAATATCTTGTTTTTAATAATAATCAAACAGGCAACAAGACTAAAGCCTTAATAAAATAAGGAATGTTCTATTTGAACTTACATGTGTACATTTTCATACATACAATAAGAGAAAGATAGTTGTTTGGATTTAAACCTTTAAATAACATTTTCTGTCTTTGAACTAAATGTGTTTTCAGGACTATGTTTTTAAAACTCTATTTCAAAAGGATATTTTCCAGTGATTTTATCCAAGCATTATCAAAAAAACATTAGAACAAGTACCTGAAGAAAGTGAATGGCTTGATTTCCATTAATTAATCCAAAAAAAGGGGGAAAAAAAGAAATGAAATTCTAAGCTTTAAAACTGTATACATAATAACACAATCTCAGCTTTAACTCTGACATGAGCTGTTAAGAACAAACCATATGTTATGTTCATAAATCTATTAAATACGCCCAAAAGAGTCTCACCTAATTGAGAGTTCTAAATTATAATTTTAGAGTATAAATGGAGTGCTGATCATATTTAAAAACTCCAAATTCCAGAAATATGCATATTCTGCCATATCGTTAGTATTCTGGTGTAAGCAACAAACAGTGGTGCCATGTGCCGTTTATCTCTGAAAGGCCACCTGCGAGCTCCTTCCCTTTCTCCCCTGAATGGGTTATCAGATGAATATAAATTAGTACAGTTAGGAGATTTTCAATAAGAGCTGCTTTTCCTATGCCTTTAGAGACCCGGTCAGACGGCAGCACCTCCTCTGACCCTGCCAGTCAGATCCAAAGTCATAAAGTGCGACTTGTACACCATTGTCTCCCTGATGATTATCACTTGCAGTCGAGGCTGTGTGACAATGATTGAGTGTCAATTAGGCCAGTTCAATGCAGCCAGTCCAAATTGTTAGGGATTTTTAAAGCAAAACATGTGTTCCCAATTCCCTTTAATACCCAATTGGCAGCAAGTCCCAGCAAAATCTACTGCACAGGGCAAGTTGTTAATGTGTCTTTCGAAATGGTAACAAGCAGATGTGAAAAGAGCTGGTCAAGAAGAAAAGCACATTGCGTGTTGAGATTCTACCTAACTGGAATGCTTAAAAGGACTGAAAAAACATGCAAAGTAGCTGCTGAGAAGGTCCCCATTCAACTTTACAATAACAAAGACAAGTTGGATCACTCACAGGAAACTGCAATTTAAATATAACCACACAAATGTTTTACTATATTTTTGAATTTCTTTTAGTTTTATGCCAGGGATTGAAACAGGGACTTTGCACTGAGCTACATCCTAGTCCATTTTTTAAATTTTTATCTTAAAACAGGATCTCACCAAGTCACTAATTTGCCCAGATGTTGTTCAACCAGGCAGCACCCCTGCCTCTGCATCCCAGAGTGCTGGGAACACATCTGTACCGCAATGTCCAGTGGGAAAATCTGTTTGCTTTAATGTCAATAATTCTCGTCATTTCTTTAATGTCTATGTGTAACTTTCCATGGCAGAAATTTTAATTTAAAGCAGCAGTACTATTAAAATATCTATTTAAAAATTAATTAACACACATTAAATTAGTCTACAGATCAGCAAATGTCAATAGTGTGGATACGGAGAAATAGGAACTCTGATAGTCTGCTCATGGTGATATAACTTATTACACTTAAGACAGCAATTTACTGTTGTCATGTAAATTCAAGATTTGAAAACACCAAAATCTGAAATTGCATTTCTCTGGTAGATCATAAAATTCCAAAAACATACAGAATTCTCCTATGAGGATTATTAGTGGTCTAATATTGAAAGAAAAATTCCCACTTTCTTTCTTTTTTCTTTATTTTTGCAACCTTATTAACAATGTAATAAATTGTGATTAATAAAATGAATATATTTACCTGAGACAGAAATGAAAATATGATCCGTATAGCTTTGTTAACATGGGTCAGTCATTAAAACTGACAAGGAAGGTGTAATAGTAATTTTGGGGGAAAGAAGGAAGCACATCTTTTGCAAATGAATTTGGATCAGCAACTGTGGCCTTTGCACTCATTCTATCCCATTTACTGCTTTTGTAAATAAAGTTTTATTGAACACAGTCAACTGGCTACACTTGTTTGTGCCATGCTCCTGCTGAGGCCCAACCTCATTACAACAGTGTTAGAAGCAGGTTGCTCTTTCATCTGAGGGCCTAAGTGACAAAAAGATGGGAACTCTAAATCAGGAATAGGAGGTCTTACAAAGAAATACAACTGAGATTGGCCTTTGCTGAGTTGTACCCAGTTCTATTCACCAGGTTCTAAGTAAAACATGTGATCTTTGCTCTGTGCTCGCTAATTAACAAATATATTTTATGTGAAAGTTCATCACTAATTTACCTACTCAGTACAACCTGCCAGGTTGGGTTTGGTTTTTATATTAATTCACTGAGTACTACCTGCTATAATCAATAAGCAAATGTGTAGAGAAGAAAAATATTCTTAAAAATCTAGAGGAATACAGCAAAATTGACTATTTGTAACATACACTGTATGGGTCATGATACGGAGTGCATTTACTTTCCGCTCTTTTACAGTACAAGTGTGTTCAACTTTGGTTTGAGTTCTCAAACACCAAAGAAACATGGAATAGGCGAAGTCTGCTAGAATGATATTCATAAATATGAAATGAAACAAAATGTGAAGATTTTAGTATATACCCAGAACACTGGACTCTCAACACAATTAGAAGTTACTTTAATAAAACCAGAGAAAAAAGAACAAGGGAGATGATGGTAAACCTTGAAAATAAGAAAGCAAAATTAATGTCAGTAAACTCTAGAGTAGTTAGCATTTACTTTTCATATACCTGGTGAATTCCATTAATAAAAATTACTCTCCAATAGTGAGCAAACTCATCCAGGTGGCTGACATTGACAAAAGATCTACAAACTGTGGTAGTGTTTCAGGGTAAATCCTCACAGGATTTGACTGAAAATGTCAGATACAAAAGTTACATTTTTGGTTATATAGGTCTTGCTTTATCTTGGTCTTAACCATCCAGCCAAAAAATATAAACACGAGGTATAAAAAGTAAAGCCATATTGACATGCTGAGCTGTGAAAGGCTCAAGTGAACAACTTCTGACAATGCCAGTTCTGTGGATAACCCACTACTATTATGGAATACTGGACTATGTTGGATTATTTTGCTGAATTCACACACCTGTAATATTTGAGTGGCAATGGAATACCCATCTCTCAGAAAACTAAACAATAAAGGGGATATAAATGATCATTTTTTAGTAGTTAGTTCAATGAAAAGAAAGATTTGTACTAATAGTGTTTAGACAAGATATAGTGTCTGCATCTTGTACTCTGAATAACTACCATGAAGCCAACAATATGCATTGTATTAATTATTGTAACTGTCCTATTAACCTGTTTTGAAATTGTCTCATTCCTATTTCTTTCTCAATAAAATTAATTTTTTAAAAACCTAAAATATTAGGTAGAGTAACATAATAAGACTAACATTTAATGTAATTTAATTTTCTTAAACCTATAATTAAAAGCGGATAAACTTTCTACTTGGTTGTATTTTCAGATTTGGTTAAACATTAAACGTTTACCATTATATTCTAAAGATCTAAATAGCATTAGGGTGGGCTACATAAATTAATATTGTAAATATTTTGGAAGACTTTTGCATATCTGTATATCATAGTTGCTTAGGAATTTATCTATTGTAAACTATACTAATATGAGCAGTAAAATTTCGTCTATTCTAAAAGAGAACTTATGTTCTCTAGGTTCAAAAACCCTTAATGAATTGAGCAAAGCATTCAAAATGAGGATAAAACTCAAGTGAAGTTTAAGGAAATTGTGCTTAACAGGCTTATTATT
>NW_004524633.1:11625783-11640172 GCF_000260255.1 Octodon degus
TATATATGCTTAACAGGCTTATATATATGAATACATAGTCGTGATAGAAAACATGTTAGAAATGATACAATATTTCACTATAAAAAGTAATAGGAATTCAACGATGGTTTCTGTATTACATGATGTCATTATATTTGTTGTTCACATTACCAGACATAAATGTGTAAGATTTATTTAACCAAAATAAATTCATAAGAAATTCAAAACAGGAAAAAAAGAGTAAAAAACTAAGCATGAACTGCTCTTTTCAAAAGACCAGCAGAAAGCAGCCACACAATTATCCAACCTATTCTGCATATATACCTAAATATATTCTCTTCCCTTCTTTTATTTGTACTTTCCTCATCCTAGGTGATCTGGGACATTGAACAAGTTCTTTCACGCTAGCAGTATCTATCTATTGTACCTTTTAAATTTTCATTACTCTTTCAGGTTCTTATGCTGATAGCAAGGTAATACAATGTTTGCACATGTGGGTCTGATTTGTTTCACTTCTGAATATAATCTCTAGCTGTATCCATTTATATAACAAGCCTCAAATTTATCTCATTTTATAGCTGAGTAATACTCCATTTTATAAAAATACTGTATCATTTTTATTCAGTCCTTATTTTATGGGCATTTGGGTTGTTTCCAAGATTTGGCTATGACAAATTGTGCTGCTATAAACGTAGGTGCACATTTCATTGTGGTATGATATGATGATTTCAGTTCTTTTGGAAAAATACATAGTAGAGGAATAGCTGGCTTGAAAGGGACCTCCAATCACAGCTTTTTAAGAAACCTCAATTCTTATTTCAATAATGGTTGTACCAGTCTCTATTTCCACCAACAGTGGAGAAGGGTTCCTTTCTCCTCACATCCTCTCCAGCGTTCATCATTGGTTGAATTCTTGAGGAGAGCCATTCTTTCTGGCATAAAAAGGTCTCTCAGCACTGTTTCAATTTGCATCTCTTGAATGATCAATGATATTGTATATTTTAATATATTTATTGTCATTTGTATCTATTCATTTGTGAGATGTATATTAATCTAAGATGCCCATTTTTTGCATTGGGTCTTTGAATTTTGGAGGCCTGACTTATTTTTAATTCTTTTATGTTCTAGAGAGGAGTCATTTGATGCACAGTCTGCTATAATTGTCTCCACTTCATAGATTTTCTTTTTACTCTATTGGTAATTTCTTTTGACATACAGAAAGTTTTCAAAAAGATGAGATAACAAATTGTTGATATTTTGAAGTGTTTCCCTTTGTGGTTGGATTTTTGTTCATGAACTCTTTAGCAACCCCTATGTCTTTAAGCTTTCTACCTACTTTCTCTTCCAAAAGACTTAGTGTATCAGTTTTAATATTTAAGTCTTTGATCCATTTTGACTGTAATTTTAAATGTGGTGATAGGCATGGTTCTATTTTATGCCTCTAGTATGTTAAAAGCCAGTATTTCCAGCACCATTTATTAAAGAGGCTGTCTTTCTTCCAATAAATATGTTCAGCCCCTTTGTCAAACATAAGGTGGCTGAATGTGTTATAATTGTGTCTGTATCTTCTATTCTGTTCCTTTGATCCACAGCTCTGTTTTTATGCCAGCACTATGCTGATTTTGTCACAGAAGATTTGTAGTACAGTTTCAAATCTGGGATCATGATGCTTCCTGCCTTTCTTCTGTTGCTGAGGAATGTTTTTGCTATTCTAGGTCTCTTCTGGTTCATATGAATTTTAGGAATGCTTTTCCTAGATCTGTGAGATATACTAATAGTATTTTAATTGGGATTTTATTGAATCTGTATAACAATTTTAGGAATATGGCCATTTTCGCAAAGTTGATTTTTCCTATCCAGGAGCAATGAATATCTTTCCATTTTCTGAAATCCTTTTCAATCTCTTTTAACAGAGTGCTATAATTATCACTCCATAAATCTTTTACTTTCTTTATGACACTGATTCTTAGGTATTTCTTGGTTTGGGTTGTTATTTTGAAAGGTATGGTTTCCATAATTTCTCTCTTGGTGCATTTGTTGTTTGTGTATAGAAATACTTTCGACTTTCTATACAGAATGCATGTTAATTTTGTATCCTACTATGCTACTGAATTTGGATACTAAATCTATAAGTATCTTAGTGGAGTTTTGAGGTCTTCTATGTACAGTATCATGTCATCTGCAAGTAGTAATAATTGCTTTTATTCCTTTATAGTCATTATTCCATTTGTTTCTTTGTCTTGTTTAATTGGTCTGGCTAGTGTTTTGAGGACTATATTGAACATGAGGGGTGATAGTGGACATCTTGTCTTGTTCTGGACTTTAAAGTGCAGGCTTTCAATTTTGTCTATTAAGTATAATGTTGACTGTTTGTCATACATGGCTGGTATCAGATTGTGATATACACCGTCTATTCCAATTTTCTGTGATATTTTTATTATGAATGAGTGTTGCACTTTGTCAAAAAAGCTTTTTACACATCTATTGAGCTGATCGTGTCATTTTTTCCTTTGGCTCTGTTGATGTGGTGTGTTACATTTATGGTTTTGAATATATTAAATGATCCTTGCATTCCTGGGATGATTCCTACTTGGTTGGGATGTATATTGTTGATGATTTGCTGCATTCTACTTGGTAGTATTTTAGTGAGGATTTTAACATCTATGTTCATTAGGGAAATTGGACTATAGGTCTCATTTTTGGTAGGGTCCTTCTCTGGATTTGGTATCAGAGTAATAATTGCTTCCCTGAATGAGTTTGGGAGAATTGCTTCCCTTTTAATTTCATTGAAGACTTTGACAAGATTTGACATTAGGTCCTCCCTAAATTTTATGTAGAACTCAGCTGTGAATCCATCAGGACCTGGGCTTTTCTTTTTTAGCAGGATTTTTATTATATCTTCAATATCACTGACTGATACTGGGTTATTCAGACTTTTTATATCTTCTTGGTTTAGATTTAGTAGTTCATATGTATCTAGAAATCTGTCCATTTCTTCTGCAGTTTCCATTCTGTGAAAGTAGAGATTTTGGAAATGGGTACTGATAATATTCTGAATATCTTTAGGGTCTGTTGTGATTTCACCCTTTTCATTCTCACTGCATGAATTTGAAGTTTTCTTTCTTTTTTATTGGGGTTGGCTAGGGTTTTACTATTTTTTTAAAATTCTTTCAAAGAATCAACTCTTTGACTCATTAATTCTTTGTATTGTTTTCTTAGTCTCCATTGCATTTATATTTGCTGTAGTTGTTATAATCCTCTGTCTTCTTTGGGCTTTGCACTGGAATTGCTCTTCTTTTTCTAGGAGCCTGAAGTGCAGCATAAGATTGTTTATTTGAGCTCATTCTGTTTCCCTGATGTGAGAATTTGTGACTATAAATTTCTCTCGTTCTTTTTTTAAATGTATTTGGTTGTCAGAGGGTCTCAGTAGACAGGTTGGACTCATAGTGACCCTCCTGATATCAGCCTCCCCAGTACTGAGATTACAGGCATATTTCACTATGCCTGGACTATGGCCAGTTCAGCCCACCCTGGTGATGGGGCTCACACAGCATGTGGTACAGTGAATTGAACCATGGTCCCTGCCCTTGCCTAAGCTAGCCTAAGTAAGTGCTGTAGTGTGCTGAACTATCTCACTGGCCCCTAAATTTTCCTCTTAAGACTGATTTCTTTCCATCCAACAGGTTCTGGTAAGTTGAATGTGCATTTTTATTAGCTTGTAAATATTGTTTAATTTCTCTTGTAATTTCATCCATGACCCACTGATTGTTAAGGATGTTAAGGGTATTATTTAGTTTCTACATGTTTATATATCTTTTGCTGTTTCTTTTTCAATAATTTCCATTTTCATTGCATTATAATATGCACAGGATAATTTCAATTCCTTTTGATTTACTTAAGCATGTTCTATGTTTAGCAAAGGATCTCTTTTGGAGAACACCCCATGTGCAGCTGAAAATTATGTCTTTTGATGCTATTGGTTGGAAAATCCTATAAAATTGTACTTAGTTCATTTCTTCACACGTTTGGTTTAGTTCTGTATTTTTGGAACCGGGGATTGAACCCAGGTCCTTGCGCTTGCCAGGGAAGTGCTTATTCCATTGAGCCATCTCCCCAGCCTCTAGTTCTGTTATTTCTTTGCTTATGTTTCGCATGGTTGATTTATCTTTTGGGGTCAATGGGGTGTGAAAGTCCCCAAATACAATTATGTTATTGTTCATTAGATTTTCCATGTCTCTCAAAATTTGTCTTAGAGAGTTTGGTGCTCCTACATTTGGTACATACATTTTTATAATTGCTATGTCTTCTTCTTGCAGTTTTCCCCTAACAAGTATTTAGTGTCCTTCTTTGTCTTCTTGAGTCCCATTTGGTTTGAATTTGACACTGTCAGCAACCAGCTACCCCTACTTTTTTCTGGTTTCCTGTTGCATGGAGTATTGTTCTCCATCCCTTGACATTCAGTATATTAATTTCCTTTTGAGTAAAATATGTTTCTTGTATATAGCATTATTGGTGATTTTTTTTCTTTATCCACTTTGCCAGTGTGTGTCTTTTGATTGGTGAGTTGAGCCCATTTACATTGGTAGTGATAGTTGATATATATTGGCTTATCTTTGTCATGTTGTTTTCCTACAGTAAGATCCCTACTTTCCCCCTTTGCTTAATTGCTTGCTCTACTTGGACATTTTCTTATGTCGTTGAAATTGTGTGGTCATCTTTGTCTCTTTCTAAAAATCTATCAGTACTCTTTGTAGGGTTGGTTTGGTTGTCATGAATTTCTTCAGTTGTTCTTTGTCATAGAAGTATCTAATCACTCCATTAAATTTGATACATAGTTTTTCAAGATACATAGTTTTTCAAGATACAGAAATCTGGGTTAAAAGATATTTTCCTTCCGGACCTCAAATATCTCATTCCAAGCTGTTCTTGATTTGATGGTCTGTGTTGAGAAATCTACTTGATTTTGATGGGCTTTCCATTATACATTGTGTTTTTTTTCTCTCTAACAACTTTTAATATTCTCCTCTTTTGCTCAAATTCTGGGATCTTGATTATTAAATGTTTGGCTGATGATTTATTTTGATTATGGCTAGCTGAAATTCTATATGCTCCAGTTATCTGCAATCAGGTTCTGTTCCCATGCTCAATAAATTCTCTACAACTATTTCTGCCAACACTCTTGTCATGTCTTTTGTATTATCCTTGGCTGTTTTGTTGATACCTGCTTTGGATTGTTTTACTTTGCATCATCTTGCAGCTGGTGTACTATTTCCTGGTTTCTTGCTATTGTTAAGGGATGTTTCCTTTTATGTTAACAGGCCTCAATGCTATCTTTAAGGTCTGAAATTCTATCTTCTGTTTCATTCATGTGGTTTTGCAAGATTTCAATGGAATAATTAATGTCCTGGATATCAGTCTGAATCTGTTTCATGCCTTCTAGATCTTTCTTGTATTGTTCATTGTTGTATTGTTCAGTGTTTCCATCATTTCCTATTCCCCTCTATTTTATTTATCTGTGTGTTCCTTAGATGTGTCAATCAATTCTTTCAGTATTGTTGTTATTTCCTTTTTTACTTGAGAAATTATTCTAATCTGATTTCCTCCATAGCCTGATGGAGTTGTTTCTTTCTTTCAGTTGTTATCACGTCAGGCATTTCAGGAGTGTGACTTCGAAGTTCTTTATGACCTTGCCTCCTGGAATTGTTTTGGGTGGTCTAGAGGTCTGAGATGGCCTTTTGTTCCTTCCTTTTGTCATTTTTTGCAGTGATGTTAGATGGGTGGGGTGTAGGCCAGCAAGGCTCTCAGGAGAGTAGGAGGGCAGGATAGGCTCACCAAAGCTCATGCTTTGTGGGGTTCAATGTGGTTTCTACCTCCTTAAGAGGACAGGGGAAAGCCAAAGTTCAAGAAGGACCAGATGGAGATCAGCAGAGGCTGAAGGTGTGCAAGGCTCTCTTGATGGTGGATTGGCACAGGGTAGTGCTCCACGAGGCTCCTGCAGGCCACTGTAATAGTCAGGACTCTTGGTGGTCTTCAGGGAAATGAGGGCAGTTGACCCAGCAATTCCAGTGGGAGCTTATGGCAGAAGGACTAGGACTGCCAAGTCTCCCGATAGTCTTCAGGGTGACAAGTAGTGGCTGGAATATCAAACTGTGGCGGGAAGGTTAGAGAGGTGAGGGCTAGCCTATCAGGTCTCTCTGGCAGTCTTCAGGGGAAGCAGAAGATACCAGACTCAACAAACTCCAGAGGGAAGGCTCACTTTATGCCTATGCTGCCTGATAAATTTTTATGACTATATATTGTAAAACTATGAGCAACTATTTTGAAGATCTCTGTGTAATGTACTGACCATTGTTACCCTCCTATATCTTGTTACACAATTTCTCTCATTGTTTACTTTTCTTTAACATAATATAGAAACATAAAGTGATGAGAGTTTAAAAATCTGCATCTTTACTATTGTGGTTTCTCAGTTGTTGGAAGAAATGTTGGCATGAGCTAATCAAATTCATATTTATTTATTTATTTATTTGCAGTACTGGTGATTGAACTCAGGACCTTGAGCTTTCCAGGCAAGCCCTTATTCTACTGAGCTATCTCCCCATCCCATCATATTTATTTTTGAGATGTAGAAAAAATGTTTAGTCACCGCTCATAAGCATGAGTGACAGGCCCAAGAGTCCATAGGTTCCTAGATTATGTATTTGCTGTTTATTCAAAGAGAATTAAAAAAAAACAATAAAACAAACCAAAACTAAAGAAGACAAAACATTAGAAATGATACAGAATTTCACTTAGCAAAATGATAGGAATTCAACAGAGGTTGTTATATTGCGTATTGGTATCTTCAAAAATGAACACAGAGAAGCAACGCACAGACAAAAGCTACCTTTTTCTTCATTTTCCTCTACAGACGAATGAGCAACATTTGGTTATACAAGCCCTTCTGTTTTTAAGTCATCATTTACCTTGTAATGATGTTTTCATTTCTCTAAATTCCCTCCAGTGAATACATGTTTCCCTCTATGATGACATAACCTTTAATACCACTTCCTTTCTTTGTGTATCTTACACTAACTATGCTACCCTTTGAATAAAGGTTCTGCCACGGTCTGGAGCTTATTTTTGTGTTCATCATGCTAAACAAGAGGGTAAGCGGATGGTTTGCAAGGAGTCAACCTACTCCTCTCTTCCACCTGGAATTTAAGCAATCAATGATTTAAATCGGCTACTTTCTCTGGCTGCCCTCCAGCGCTTCCAATGTTGCAGCAAGAACTATGTGGAACCCTAGAGCTGGGCTCCCTCTTCTCAGTCCCTGCTTCCTGCACCAGCCCCAGCATTACTCCCTCAGCAGCCCTACCGGCACTGCCTCTGCTGCCAACCTCCTCCACAGGAGCAGCTCACTAGCACGCTGGAATAGCCACTAGCTCCTCCTCCCCATCTAGGCCACATCCACCACACCAGTCACCATCACCTTGTAAGACCTTGTAAGAGGAGATATGCCCCTGAGGATTTAAAAAAAGAATAACTCTCCTTCCTGTACTCAAGGGAATTGGTGTCTTTGCCAATTATCCAATTTCCTAGGGAAGCAAGAATGGAAAATTCTTGCCATTCTTGGTGAACATTTTGTATCCGCTTGCCTTAAAGTAATCAGAGAAAAGTAATAAAATCCATTGGAGGGCATAGAGAAAGGAGAGAGCTTGTTATTTTGGAAAAAAAAAAAAAAAAAAAAAAAAAACCTAATTTCTTTTTATCTCGGTCCTTTCCAAACTAAGAAAGTTGCCTTAAGAGGTGTTAGCACATTTTGAAATTCTCTTCCGCTCAGGTCCTTACAGGACATGACTCAGAATGCTGAGTTCACAGGTGAGGTTCAGCTCTCTAATAGAAAAAGCAACGACATATAGCAGAAAACAGTTTTAAAAAGAAGCTATGTCTTAGTTCAATAGAATAGGAAAGGAAAATGCTTTGTGAAAATATGGAATATTTTTCTCTAATTCTTGATATTTCTAAACTCCTGAAGAGGATTTTTAAAAAATCTAGAATGATCATTCCTGGAAAAATAAAATCGTCACTTAGGAATTTAAGATATCTTTGCATAAGGCAATCTCATGCCTAGAATTCACCCTGCTGAATGCAAATAAAAAGACATTTCTACATAAAAATATAAGTTTTATAAGCAATTTTAATAATCACTTTCCAAAAACTAGAAACAATTCCCATCACACCTTCATAAAATAATAAAATTTTACCCATCTAGAGGTAAACTACACAATAGTAGTTAGATTCAATAATAAATAAGTAGGGCCGGGAAGATGGCTCAGTAGAATAAGCACTTCCCTAGCAAGTGCAAGGGCCTTAGTTCAATCCCCCGGCTCTGCAAAAAATAAATAAATAAATAAATAAATAATAATAATAATAATAACAAATAAGTGATATCATTATGCTGAGTGAAAGAAATCATACGTGCGAGATAGCACACTTTATGATGCTGTTGACATATTATTCTAGAAAAAACATCTAAGGTTGTTTTATGTTTTAATTTTGAGTTTTCCACTTGTAAGAGACATCTTTCAGCCCTGAAAAGTCAATGTCAGTAAAACATCCATGAAGTGTGTCTTCTCCATAGACTGTGCTGTAACACTTAATATGACAGAAACACAACAAATGATCACCCTATAAAAAAAGCTGAAAGGCAATATTTTTTTATTTAATAAAGAAAGCTTTTTGCATATGCAAGTGCAATTCTTGTACAAGTCCAATAAATGTGGGAAATCTCAAATGATTATAGATGTAGGAGACTACCCAATTTATCATGAAAATACTCAAGAAGAATCACCAATCTGTAGTGTGACTGTACTTGGAGAGGGGAATCTAAGTGATAATTAGGCTTAAAGGAGGTTATAGGGATAGAGTACTGAGCTGAGAGGACTGTTGATCTTATAGAAACTGTAAGAAGTGCAAGATGTGCCACATCTCTTCCCCTTCCCCACTCTCCATTACAGTTCACATTTAGAGGCCCCTAAAGCATCATGTGGTCGTAGATTGGATTGAGGGCTCATGCTTGGCCCATTCCACTGAAGGGTTTCTCACTAAGTATGGGTGGGGAGACCTAGTCTAAACAGGTAGGTCACGGGGGCATGGCCCAGCAGGTCGCTCTCCCTCGCTCCTCCTATGGCTCTCTCTGCTTCCGAGGGCCAGGAAGTCTCTCCTGGGTCAAGCCCCCCACCATGCTCCCTGCTTTGCAGCCCTTAAGGATTCCTTTCCTCTTTGCAGTTGCTGATGTTGAAAGAGAAATAGCTAAGACTCCCTGTCTGTTCCTCTCTTCCTTCCGCTGCCCCAGCATGCACTGAGGAAGGACTGTGTGAGCTCACAGCAAGGAGCCCAGGGGCTGCCAGGGAACAAAAACCTCTCTAGAAAACAAATAGGCCAGCAACTAGATCGGCACCTCCAGCCACTTCAACTGTGATTAGTAAATGTCTTCTGCTCTAACTGTACAGATCATGATATCATGTCATAGCAGTCTGAGTGGACCAAAACAATTACCAATTAATCTTCTAATTACAAGCCACTTTTAAAATAGCATAAAAGATCAAACATACCTCATTATCAGGAGGTATAAGTTGAAATGAAGGAATATATCAGTGAGCCATGCTGAGAAGGTAAAGATCATGTTATCTCTGAATTTTTTATATTCTTCAAAGGTCAAAATCATTGCATCATAAAAAGTGTAATGTCACAATGCATACCAGTTGTGTATTTTTTGATTCAAGTTTTGCAATATAGTATGGGAACCTTAAATTGCTGAAACATGAAGTACCACAATCGCACTATGTTATTTGCCATCTTGACAATAGTCTAGAGCATACCCACACCCACACACAGTAATAACTAATCAGTTGTCACTGGTCTTAATAACTGCACAATTAATTGAAAGTGTAGTCTTAATATTGTCCTGCAGTTGAAAGGTAACGTGTCCACCTATGTGTGAAGAGAGGTAAAACATGCATATGTACAACTTTTAGATATTCGCATCTTATTTAGGTTTTAGTCTTTATTTGAAAAGCCTTTTTAAGAAGGCTTCCTGAAATGCAGATTATGTTTCAAACATAATCAAAATTTAATCGTGATACTCTTTTTAAAGAAAATCACTGAGAAATTTCTATTTTGATGGATTTGTGTCTGAGTTGTGTAAGGAAAGATTAGCTTTACTAGCTGCTACTTAGTGAGCATTTCTCATGCGCCAGATTTATTGCACAGCATACCCTTCACTCCCATAACACGCCTACAAAGCGTACTTCATGATGCACAGTCGGGCCGTGAGCTAAGAGCTCACACTTGTGAAATGTTTAAATGAGCTGAGGTCTGAATTTCATGCGAGCGGCTCCATTGGTGTGATTCAATGATCTTCCAAGGCAGCAGGTGCTCCCAATTTTCAAAAAAAGGGGCGCGCTATTGCGAGTTGAGCATGGCTGAGACCTAGGTAATCTGCTTCAGACATTTCCCACCTCTCATCCATGGAAAAACTCTCCCATGACACTGGTGACAAGAGGGTGGGGCTGCGGCTGAATGGTTTCTCACGACTTCCCTCTTAGGCACTTCTGTCTTAGTCATTACTTGTCTCAGACTCACAGGCAAAGCAAGTGACAAGCCCCTTGCATCACTCAGAGCAACAGGTTTCATGAAAACAACTCCAAAATGGATATCTTTCCACTTGGAACTACTGTTTTTCCTTCACAGTTTATGCAGACTCACTTCGATGCATTTTTCAGAATATTTAAGTCAGAAGTAACACAGTAGTGCTGCTAGTTTTGTTATTTTTAATACTAGAATTCTCAAAATGTAGGAAATGATGAAGGATGCAAACCTACTCACTATGTGTGATACTTTTTTTTTTCTTTCTATTTATGTATGTGGTACAGGGTCTCATTACGGAGGTCAGACTCTAGTGATCCCGGTTTCCAGCCTCCAAGGGCTGGGATTACAGGTGCGCACCATCATGCCAGATCTTGGTGGCTGGCTCGCCCAGGCGCGGGGCAGTACGGTATATGGTACCCAGAATCGAGCCTTGGTCACTGAGCTTGTCTAAGCAGGCAGTTAGTTCCCTGAGCTTTCTCGCCAGCCCTACATGAAATTCTTAAGCTACAATCTGTAAACAAAATTATAAGAACTATTGTTAAACCTTACCTAAATGTTTTGATAGATGCATTGAAATTCTAAGTAATGTATATACAATCTCTATACATATCGTGATCACTACCCTGCATCCGCAAGTGTCTTACATGGCGAGAGCCCTTCCCTGCTGCACACCAGCTGCGGCATTCTGGGGTGCAAAGTGGGCTCCCTAAACTGTCAGTTGTACTACAGCTAATTGAGCTGCCATCAAAGGGCTATGTTGTTTCAAATTGTTTTTCTAAGGCCATCACATGCTCCGCATGGTGTAGTCATAGAAATGCTGTCGTTGAGCTGGTAGTTATTTTCTGGTTAAACATGAATGTCATACAATGCTTATCTTCCTTTCCCAGGAGGCACTTTCAAAACATTATAGGAAAACAGTTCTCCATATTTCATAGACAATATCTCAAATATACCTTCCCTTGGATATATGCATAGATAGATAGATAGATGAAAAATTGGATTTTTCAAATAAAAATGTCCTACAGCCAAATGTTTTTAAATTTAAGTAAATTAAATTTTTTTTATTAAACTCCAAAATCTGCTCATGTCAAGGGAAACCTAAAGCAGAACTTGCATCAGGTTAAGTGACAGGTTTTGAGTTTTGTTTTAATTGACAAACCTTTTTTTTTTTTTTTTAACAGATAAAATGTGATGGAATTTCTTTAGTCGGATTTTATTGGTATGATATAATCTGATTATTTTATTTTCCGTTCCCCTCTCCTCCCTCAACACCTCCCCACTCCATTTACAGTGTCTTTATTTCCATTTTCCTTCTTTGCTCATCATTTTCCGTTTCCCTTCTCCTTCCCTCTTCTGTTCCCTCGCTCTCCTCCCCATCTGAGCATTTTCTCCATATTTCACACCTATTGCACACATTGATTTTTATTTACTTTTCCATTCTCAAGTTACTGAATATTTCTATGACCATACTAGGTTATCTTTCTGTTATGAAAATACTAACACTTTTAGCTTGAAAGGCACGATTTTGCTATATCTGCTTGTTTGATCATTTGTTTGTAAGAATGTTTCTGACTTACGTCGTGTACTCTAACTACTTTGAAGATTATAATACATAGCATGTTAACTTATGACTTTATAACTTTTCATGAGATTTTATTTTTCCATAAAATAAAAGATGCAAAAGAAACATACTTAGTGTTGTTAAAGGTACAGCACATTTTTGACAGCTGTGGTCAATATTCATCACAATCGATCACTAAAATATATTTCTGTGGTCTAACTAAAAATTTTTACAATTTAATCCATACCATCCCTTCCTTCAAGCCTCCCTCCCCTTCCCCAATACTGTCTGCTAACACCTCACTCCTTATTTTCATGTGCTAGCATTGTTTTGGATTCCAGCTATTAGTGAATATATGCATTTTTGTCTTTCTATTCTTGGCTCATTTCACTTAGGCTGTTATCCTCCATAATGCATCTTAATCCCTTTCTTCCTCCCTCTTTTCTCCCCTTCCATCGCCTACCCCCATGTCTCGATCGTCTTCCCCTTGGAGAAAGAGCTATCTCCCACTTCCTATTATCTATCTTGTATGTTGATCTTACTTGCAACCTGGGCTTCTCATATAAGACAAACTATGTGATATATAATCTTTTGTGTCTGATTCAATTCATATGATGATATAGTTTCAGGTGTGCTCATTTTCCTATTTGGCTTCCAGTTTACCTGCCCTTGTGGCAGAGCAGGCCTCTACTGTGTGTAAACCACATTTCCTTCATTCATTCATCTGTTGATGGACATTTATGCTGCTTCTGTGATTTAACTATTCTGACTTGTACTATAGAAATATAGGTAGGCATCTCTCATAATAGGAAGTGAACAACCAATTGTTCCTCAGAGGACTAAGCTCTATAGAGCATAGAGAACTCTCCAATATAATATCTCCCTAGTAGAAGACCCAATCGAGATAGATAAGACAAATCTTATTTTTTAAATTTCTGTTTTGTTTTGTTCTTATGGAGTATATAGAAAGTTTTTTTCAACATAGTTTTTTGCTATTTTAGACATCTTATATTACTAAGGAATATTATCTGTATGAAATAATTATTCATACCTTAAGGGTAGCATTTATAATCTTTTTTAAAATAATTAATTAATTAATTTTTTTGTGGAACTGGGGATTGAACTCAGGCCTTTGCGCTTGCCAGGGAAGTACTTATTCTACTGAGCCATCTCCCTGATCCCCCTATATTGTAAATTGTAGCCCACTTTATAAGCTTTTGTTGTGTTTGATAAAAATAATTCTATAATTTGGAATAAATTTTAGAAATATACATAAAATTTTACATCAAAATTTTTTTTATTTGTGAAATAAAAAATTCTAGATCATTGTGTATTTCCTTTCAGCTTATTTAGTAACATATTAACATGTATGTAATAAAATAATTATGCTAGCAATTTGAAATTTTTCTTACAAACATTTCAAATATTTATTTTCTTTGTTTTTAATGTGTTTTCATTGCTAAGAAAATATATTAGTATTTTTAACCTGAAAATACATTTGGCTTATTATTGAAAAACTCACTAAAAATTTACTAAAATATATAGCATTTTTTATATTTGCCCTTTGATTAGTATACACTTGTAATACATAATAAAGACTGTCATGGTGGAGAACTGGGACACACGTGTATTATGTCTTCATCCTTTTTCCTTTACTGTCCTCCATCTTCATTTTCATTCCCTCGCCCCCTTTCTATCTCCTTGGAGTCTACCATCTACTTCCATAAACTGTCCCTTATTTTATCCTTCAAATTACTCATACCTTGGCTTTCTGCTATGAGAGAAACCATCTAATAGACTCAGGTTATATGTCTGATTTAATTCACTTAACATTATGGTCTTGAAGTTAGTGCATTTTCCTGAGAATGTCTCTAATTGATGGTAAAATATGAAAGCTGCACATACTAATATGGTAACAATTGTTTGATTTTTTTTCTTTTCCCCATAATTTTATTGAGAGACAAATAGCAATGACAGTTTCAAATCAAACTGGTAAGACAGTTTCAATAATTCACACATTGCATACATTCTTCCTAGTGGTTAATTGCTGTACAAGATGCGGACATGATATCCTATTTACAAACTCTATTACAACAAATTCCTCTATTCATTAAGAGAATGCAACTATATATCTATCCTAACCATTTTGAATACACAGATACAAAATGGACATTCATCTGTATCCCCTTTTTTGTTTAGTTCCGTCATTTGAATATT
>NW_004524633.1:11642198-11654783 GCF_000260255.1 Octodon degus
CTATTTTTAAAATATATTTTATTTTTTTAAATGTTTTTTCATCATATTTTGTAGGGACTTAAAGTTCAACCTATCAATACTTTATGAAAAATAACAATTGTTGTTTTAATACATATGTTCCTCATGTCTAGTCAGGTTAAATAAATTGTATCTTCAAACATCATTTCTCTGTGGTGAAACCACACACAACTATTCTAAATTTTGAAAACACATAGTGTATAATTGTTTCCCATAGTGACCCTGTCATGTGATATAATAACAGAATCTTATTCTTTAGTAGTATCACGAAGTACTGCATCTTAGCACCCATTTACCGACTTTTGTCCAATACTCTGTACATTCCCAGATACTTGCTCTCAGTTTCTATGGGATGATCATGTTTGATTTTCACATATGCATAACACCATGGAGGATTTCTCTATGTTTGCCTCATTTCACTTAATGTAAAGATACCGAGTTTCGACTATGGCATTAAAAATGACAAGGTTACGTTCTTCTTATGGCTATATAAGAAAGTGCAGCATATTTTAAAACCTTTTTCCAAATATAATGTTTGATAAATCTTCATGTATGTGACTGAGCTGAATTTCCCCACAAAAGACTTACGGTCTCTTTTTTCAGCTATTCTTTTTGCAAGACATAAATCTGAGAGATTTTATGATGAATTCCTCTTCTTGATCTTTGTTCATTTGTACCCCACCCGATTCTGTGCCAAAGTGAAAAGAAGTAACTTTCTTAAATGTCATTTCATAAATGTTAGGGTTTATTTCTCTTTCTATGCTGTAGCACAGGTGCAGAAGTTTTAGGCTGCAGGGAGTCTACGTTTAGTTTTTCATCTTCCTTTTCTCTCGGCCCTGAGCTGTCTCTTCACTTCACCTTCTGCGTGGCTTTCACAATGGAGCTTTTGGGTAGCCTATGTTGTTCACAAAGTTTCAAGCTGAAGGCAGGCTTGGAAATTCTTTCTAGGAGGATTTCTTTCGAGAACCACGCTTCTGCATGCCTTTATTGATAACTCCATTGTTATAGCATGGACATCATTCAATTTCCTCGATCATAGAAATGGAATAGGGGCTGGTGAGATGGCTCAGTGGTCTAAAGCACCTACTTAGCACAAGTTTAGCAAAACACAGGGACCACGGTTCAATCCCCCAGCACCACATGCCAGCCAGGCCCGCCCCCTGGTGGGCTGAGCTGGCCACACACACACACACACACACACATAAATAAATAAAAAATTAAAAAAAAAAAGAAATGGAATAATATGGAGGCTTTAAACATTTCTTTCCTTTGTAGGAATTTATGTGGATTTAATTAGAACTATCATTTAATCAACAGTTAAAGCTTATCTTAACAAATTCTACAAAATGTCTATCTACTTTTATAATCTTATTCACCTCATGTGGAAAAGAAGCATAGTTCAGAGATCCCACTGAAGATTTATAAAGCTAATTTTCTTGAAAATTCTACATATTCACATTTAAATTTATTCAGCAAATCAGTTGTCATTGAAATAAATGGAGTAGGTGAAAACTGCTAGGATTGATCTCTTCTGAGATAATTTAATTTCCCAGACTATTTATTTGAAGTGTACTTTAAGTAGAAATAATTGTATATATGTTTTAAACAATATGGTAGGTTCTGTGTGCATCCAGTGAAGACCTGACTTAATACTGAGTAGATTTGTATATCTTCTTGAGACATGTCCATTCGGATCTAGTCCTAACCCATCAGAAAACTCACATTAATTTTTTTTACATTTGAGGTGGTAAATGTTGTTTCTTTTTTAAGTGAACAAAGAAAAGTTTTAGGTAAAATATACTTTTTAGTTTTGGTGTCAAAGACTGAACCCAGGACGTCTAGCTTGTTAAGCAAGCATTCACCACTGGGCTAAATCCCCAGTGCCTACTGAAAGTTTTAATTTTATGTATTACTAGGAAAAATTTTAGTTTCCAGCTAAATATAAAAATTGAAATTTCTAGAAAATAAACAATGGGATAGATTCTAACTCTAGTTATTCACTTAATGACAGTTGGAAAGTTAAGAAATGCCATTTTTACTTTTTTCTTTTTTCTGAACAAATAATTTCATTGTATCAGATGATGTTAGAAAAATGACCTTCGTATGATATGAATTTCACAGAGCCTTTGTGTATTGCTGCTTTACATAGAATAAGAAGGTTTGAAGGAATAACCTTTCCTGTCTATGCCCTACATAATTTTACATGCTCTGAAAAATAAAGAAATATTAGACTTCTTGTCTCCTAAGCATATTCAGGAAACACATATCCATCAGGCACATAGTGAAGGCAATACTGTCTCTCTATGTAGCTGTCAAATTTCTCCAAGTAGGTAGCATATTCACTCAATAGCACCATATTTACAAAAGCCAAAATAAATGTCCCTAATCATTTTCATTAATAATATGACTGATAAGTTGTGTCGTAATCAGCAACCTTCTCCAAAGAATGTAAATCTATATCTAAAATTAACAAAACAGTGATGAACTCTTCCAACCATTTGAAATTTACATAGTTTGTTTTAGTTATATTAGAAAATGAACATTTACAAGTCCTTAAGATAGAAGCAAAGATGTCCTTATCACGTGTCTTCATGTCTTAACAATAAGCTTAGAAGATTTTTTTAGAGCACTGCATATCAGTACGGAATTGCTTTAGCTTGAACTTTCTCTGTGTAAATATATCTGCTTAAATCACAGCTCAGTGACAGCTGAACCAGCCCTGACCCTTCAACAGAGGTGACATTAATTTTTTTTGTGGGTTTTGCTTTTGAACAAAGTAACACATAACTTCTAGAAGCTTCCATCTAGTACATACTTTCTTGGCTTTTGGCTCATCTTTTTCTTTTGTGTCAGTGACTTTTAGATAGAAAAAATATAGCTTTAGCTCTAAGCTTAGCTCTTTTAGCACTTGCAGATTGTAATATATATTTTTCATGGCAACTAGTAACACATAAAGATGATGTTATTATGACCATAAGAAAGAGAAAAGGAGACTGGGTGTGCGAAACGGGGCTTTGACTATCTTGAGGGAAAAATACATCCACTGCTGAATTTTTATAATAAAAGCACTCTCTTGAGAGGAATGCATATTATTTTTAAATGGGTATGGTGTCTCATTTTCTTTTATTTTTCTAAGGTTTGGTGATTTCCTTTACTTTATGTAATATAATATTACAAGCAAAGGCAAAGTCTTGTAAAACACATTCCTCCTTGAATAATATAGTACTTACTGGTTGGTATTTTAAATGTCAGGAAGCACTGATTTATTAAAATGCATGCAGGTAAATGTGTTTATTCTTTCAGCATAAATTGCATAGTTGCTTAATTTTATTTGCTCCTGCAAAGTAGTACCTGTAACATCACTGCAGACACAGCAAGGAAAGATTCACAGGCGCACATCTGAGAGCTCTCTCAACAAACAAAAGGTGTGTATCCATGACAACCATGCCACTGAGACCCATAGGTGTTTGAATAAGATGCTCTTTAGTATTATGCATATTTTTTAAAAGAACTGACATATATTTACCGAGATAGAATTTATGAATGTGCAAATGTAACTGTATAAAGTGCTGCTGAATTCAGTTATGATTTACTGACCCAAAGCATTAAGAATATTCGTCTGTAAGAATTTGGCTGGCTGCAATCAAACTTTTCTATTGTCTGTTTTGTGTTTGTAGGAGAGGCTTTGGAGAGCTCTTTTTGCTTGTTTTGTTTCTTTCAGTCTGGGGGGAGGAGGCAATAGTGAAAGGCAACCATAGATTGTCAAAATAAAAATTGTTACTATAATTCTAGCAGAAATTCATGATAGGCTGTATATAAAGATCATAAAATATTTGCAAAGCAATTCAGAGCACAAGAAGATCAGTGGAAGGCCTTACGTTCAATCCACAATACAAAACAACCAAAACCCCACCGAATTTGTAGCCTGTCCTTATTAGATTTAAGACTAATAGATTAATCGATTGAGAATTAGATATAACATTCATTAATAGATTGAGAATTAGATATAGCTGCATTTATGAACACTTATAAACAATGTTAATGGATTTTTAAAACATTATAAAAATGTTTATATTTATGTAAGCAATGTTCTTACATACAACATGAATGTTGAATAACGTTCATAATTGTTTAATGAAGAATTTCAAGTTGCTAACCATTAAACACCTCAATTTCCTTAAGTTTAATAGAGGTATCTGTACATGGAGTAAGTATTCTTAGAATACAAAGCATAGTTGGACAAATTAGTATCTTAGTTGATGAAGGAGAAGAAAAGCAGAAATAAAAATGTATATATAGATATTACAAAAGGAAATAATGTGACATCACTAAAATCCTCAGTTATATAGAAAATAAAGGGAAATATATTTTTTAGGGAGACAAATCAATAATAATTTTTAGATAGGCTGTGAGGAGAGAGGTGAACTTCATGAAAACCTAACAAGATAAAATTAAGATAGATTACATGCCATTAGAAAGAGTCCCAAGTCCAAGCAGAGCTGTAGATCACACACAGTGGTATATTTTCTTCTATAATACTCTGCAGTTGGAATTAAGAGAAAAGCCAAGTAGTTGGATTGACTCAGAGTAAGGGCAGCTAAGGTGGAAGGGTATAATTCTACTCTTAGTAGTGTCAGGTGTGAGAGTGCATATTTTACTCAGCAAGGAGCCATGGTGCCCAAGCTGGACAGGAAAACAGGTCAGAAGAGAAGGTTTTAATATGAGTGGAATAAGGATACAACGACCATTTGTTAATTTATTCACACCTTGACGGAAGCCTCATAGATGGTTACCTCTGTCTGATCTGGTCTGCGGTAGAGACATTTCTTTGCGCACATACTAATAAGGCCAAGAATCCTTGCCATATTAATTAATCTCACCTCTGTTTATCTCGAGAACTTGCTAGAAATACTCAACTTCTCAACATCATTCCCTGGAATTTTACACTGGCCAATGAAATGCTCATTTGTGTGATAAGGAACCCTCTAACTCCCCAATCCTGTTGTCGGCTTTTTCTACTTTTCACTTAGCTTTATCCTGAAAGTTTCCAAATAATTGTCTTAATAGAGATTACTTATCCTATGGCCCATATATCTTTCTTGTTCTATGTTTTCTTTTTTTGATAAATATTTATTTTGTTTGTAGTATATTCCACGGACTAATCTATGCTCTGGGAATACAGGAATAAGCCAAGCATATTTAGGCATTATTTTATTAAGCTTACATTTCACTTGGTATCGAGAGAGAAAAACAGTGAACAAATAAATAAATACCTGTCAGGTGTTTGATAATGTTTTTCTGCATAGTAATTATGTTCTGTAATTTCTTTTTTCTTTTTTTATGAGCAGAATATGTTTATTGAGGGAAAGAAAGCTCCTGTCTAAGAGAGGGCCAGGAGGGGGGCCCGAGCGGGTAGTTCCCCCTTGTTGTTCTGTAATTTCTACATAATAATTCATTAAACAAAAATTCAATGAATAGGTAAAAGGTAAACTATACTTTGGAGTAGAAAAAATATTTCTCATTCCTGTTAGATATTAGTTAAGAACAGAGTTTCTTATTAATGAAATAGACAAATAAAATTGTATGCTACATACGGAGGATTGTGGTACAACTTAACTTGTAGTACACTGCTATCTTTGTGTCTTTGTGAAAATAAATAAGAAACTCCGTATAATTTTAACATGCATGTATAATAGATAAAAAGTACAAAGGAAACATTTGAAAGTCTATCATCCTTGGGGGAAAATAATTGAAATATTGTCAATGAGTCAGGAATCTCTGGTGACATTCTACCACGGTTTATTTCCCCAGGAGGGCCTGTATCATTGTGGAGTCCTGTTCAAAATGAGAAGTTTTTGCTCAGAAATTATTGTGAACTTCCGCTTGGTAACTCAGATGGCTGAAAGACACACAGGATCATCAGGTACCACTCCTGGGTGTTCCAAGGGTCCCTTTCTCTATTCCACAGGAAACACTTTCAGCCCACTGAAAACACACCTTCATTTACGGTACTCTTCCCTGTGCTCTGCATTTGAGCTTTACCCACATGAAATTCTAACGTATCAGCACTCTATTATAACATGTTTTCATGTTCTTAACCTGATATGCATAAATATACTTTATTTTTATTTTTTGTTTCCCTGATTAAATTCAGTGGAATATAGTTTTAGGTTTATAGCCCATTTTATTTTGTTAAATTGTTTTCATTTTACTTATTTATTTTTTTTGTTTTTTTTGTTTTTGTTTTTTCTCGCGGAACTGGGGATTGAACTCAGACCCTTGTGCTTGCCAGGGAAGCACTTATTCTACTGAGCCATCTCCCCAGCCCCTACTTATTTATTTTTAAAAATTTTACTTTGTTTTATTTTGAAGAGTAGAAACAAAAGCAAAAACAAATAGCAGAAACAAAGACAGAAATAGGAAATTGTACAAGAATAGATACATTACAGATTTCAAAACCAGAATAGCATCTGTCACACACACTTTAACTATAAATAAAGGAATAAATCTAATGCATATTTATAATTTATTATAATTTAATAAATTATACTCATATATAATATATATAATTTAGCTATACATAATTTTAGGCAAATATGTGTTAGCCACATTTAGTAGAAAGAATATGGAAATTGGGTCTACTTCATTTCAAAATCCTAGAATCCATGTTTCTACCTATATTTTTCTTGCTTCTGAGAAAAATGGTGTATCAATATATAAAGTTTTTACTCAATGTTTGATATTAAAGAATTTCCTAAATTTTATTATCTACATTTACACAATTGCCTGATAAAATATATAGTACAAGATAGTCATGAAAAGTAAATTACATATGGTAAGGAAAGGTTTTGACACAATGGCAGTTATTTAATAAACATTCAATATACTATAGCTATACAAACAGAAGCTGCAGCTTCTAAAGTTCTCATTGGGTTACTTCAATAACTACATAAGGAAACTGCCTATTAGTGACTTAAATCTTACTTTATTTGTATGTATTGTTTAAAGGACAATGAGGAGGGGCGAAATGAAGAAAGCGTGCAGAGCGCAGCTGTACTGGAGGCGTCCGTGTACAGCCAGAAGCACTATGGACCAAAACACGTTCTTCTAGCCAGCAGCAAACATGGGACCTAGGAAACTGCTTTAAATGCCAATTTTCAGCCTCATCCCACACCTACTGAAGCAGAAACTCTGAAGCTGGAGCCCAGAGATCTATGTTTCAGCGAGTCCTCCCAAAGGTCATTTTGCTGAATCTTGGGGCTCACTTCTGTAGACCAGGCACCAGATCTTTTCTGTGCCCAGTTCCTCTAAGTTGGTAGCACTTAATTCTATATTTCAACCCAATGACACACTGTCTTCAAAAAAAAAAAAAAATAACTTAACAAAGAGACAAGTTTGAAAGCTAAGGCCTGTGATAAAGACTCATTACACGGAGCCAAAATATGTTTTTATCCCATGGACAATAAATATCACTACTCCCATTCAATCATATACTCTTAATAATTGTAACCTGCACCACCATTTTTATTTCTTTGATTTTGCCAAACAGCTGATGTTTATCTTAGTTCCCTCCAGTTATACTCAATATTCATCCATAATCTACCTTTCCCCTGAAATTCTACACCTACTTTGAATCCAGGATTTTTTTACGATATGTTTGATAGTCTGTCTAGAATCTACCAATTTTGAATATTATATATGGTGCTGCCTTTTATTGATTTTCCAACATGTTCCAATAACTGACTACAAATTTAGAAGGAGCACATTCAACTTTACTATCTTAGAATATAGGCTTTATAATCTAAAGTGGATTGCAAATATTGATGTATTACTAAGCTTCAATGTTTGTAGCAGAGAAGTTAATGGAATATAATCACACATTAGAACACTATATAAGACGAGATTACAAAATGGCCCCTTGATAATACGCATTTAGTGGAGTCTTAGATGAGGGTGAACAGAAATGAGTAGTTGCAAGAAATGTGAGGAAACTACATGTGAAATTTCATGGAAGGGGTACATGGTATTCAGACATGAAAGAAGCATAGCTGGAAGAGGGTGGCATGAAGCAGAAGCTGGGGGAGGGTGTGCAGGGGCAGACCAATCAGCCTGAGGGTAAGAGACTCAGAACTGTCAAGCCAGGCAAAGGATTTCAAACAGAATCCCAGTGACAACAATAAAAAGACTTTGCTCTTACTGACATAAGGACATTTTGAATGAAGAAATGTTACTGAGGATTGCAGTTAAGGAAGCTGAAGAGGAAAAAAAAAACAGGTATTAGGAAAGGATCAGGATGATATTGAGATTAGATGAGGAAAAGAGGATGATTTCTGGAACTTCTCAAATAGTAGTTGTGAAGGGCCCAGGGAGACAGCTCAGTAGAATAAGTGCTTGCCTGGCAAGCACAGGGTCCTGAGTTCCATCACCGGCACCAGAAAAAAACAAATAAGCAAATAGTAGTTGTTGCAAAAGTGGAAAAATGATTAATTGTCACTAGAGATAGTCATGGATAAAACCTGGTTACGATTAAATATGAATTAATGATCTTATACTCTCACTTTTTAATTCATTTTTGGTATAATCTCCTTAATTTTGGAAGTTCTTTTTCAGAACTTTTTTTTTTTTACAAAATTGAATTGTCTCTTCAAATAATGAGAAATGTAACAATATTGAAAGTTAAAATATTCTGAATTGCCACTTGCATCATTATTACTATACAGGAATACAGATATTCTCAAAATTACATATAACGCTACTGTATTTTTCTTTTTGTACTTTTTAGGGAAGGGTCTACAGGCTGTTCACAGTCTCACGACTAGGTCAGACTCATAGTGGTCTGCCTGTTGACAGCCTCCCAGGAGCTGGGATTACAGTGGCACATCACCAGGCCCAGCCTCAATTGTCATCTGAGCATGCCCTGGGGGGCGGGGCTGGCACAGCAGGCCTCGGGATCAAACCTCTGGCCCCTGCAGCTGCTTGCAAACACTTTATATTTTTAAAATTTTATTATTACTTATTTATTTATTTATTTGTTTTTTGGCAATACCAGGGATTGAACTCAGGACCTTATGCTTGCCAGGAAAACACTTATTCTACTGAGCTATGTTCCGTGCCCCTTGCAGGCACTTTAACCCACTGAGCTATTTGCTTGCCCCTCCATAGTGCTACTTTTGATTTGGAAAGAAAAGCTTAATTTATTTAAACTTACTTTCCTTAAAACACTGAATTTATTAGCACGATATCTTGCTTAAAAAATTGCAATGTAAACAAGTATTTTGTTAGATCTTTTTAATGTCATAAAATGTATTTTTAATTTTACTCCTCATGAATAAATAACTGATCAGAAGTATTTTTTCTTAAAAGTCACTTGAAATAAATGCAGGAAATTATTCTTTGATGTCTGTTGCTAACTTCTTTATAAACCACATTGAGAAGTAAACAGTAGCCACAGTCTTTGTTTGACAATTACCAGTGATTATATTATATTTGAATTAAAATAAGATAAGGTAGTAAATAACCATTTTTAATAAGCTTTGATTCATATGCCAATTATTCTTATTCTTTCTGTATTTGCTATTATTTCATGTGTACTGATGACTATATTTTATATTCTTGCCGCAAATAGTTATCAGCAGATGAAATTTCTTCTTTTATAAGGTGACATTCAATATTCAATTGAAAAAAATGTCATTGCATTTCACTTTTACCTTTGAGATGAATAAAGCATGACTCACAAACATACAGCATAAAAGGCAACATCATTTAACATCTTTTTTGTTCCTACTAGAAAATTGAGTTTGAAGAGAAAGAGAGAAACCCAAAATTTAGAGAGAGATGAACATCTGCAAGAAGAGCTAGGACTCTAGCGACCAGCAAATTTGCTTCTTTGGAACAGAGACCACAGAAAGCCACAGAAATGACCAAGAAATCTTGGCTAGGAATCAGGACAAATTGCAAGTCCAGTGTGTGCTGGAGGAGTGTGTGCGGATCCTGCTAGCTGAAGACAGAGAATCCAAACCCTACTTCATGTTATCTCACTCAAGAAATGTTTAAGACATCATAGGTTCACAGGGAAGAAAATACAGGATGCAGAGACTGCTTCAGCCTATATTTGGAGACGGGAAGGGTGTGGGGGTGGGAAACAAAACTCTACTTGGGGCCAGAGCCCAGGAAGCCTGCCAACACTGTCCCAGGAAGGACAGGAGCAGTTCCAAAGGACACAAATGTGAGGGTTGAATTTACCCTCAGTGCGTAAATTCAGTGGCCTTTACTAACTCCAGCTTATCAGAGAATACCATGCCACACCCCTAACAGCTCCAGTGCAAGAAAAACATAAGATAAACCTAGAAAATAGACAGATAGAACAGACAATTTTCTCTTGGGAGCAACACAAAGCAATAATCCATGTCACGTGAGCAGCATGTCACTAAGGATTGTGAGGCTGCTCCCATACAGAGGATCACCATAGCAGCAGTAAACCTACAGCACAACCCATGTCCCTACTAGATAAAAATACAACTCTATAGAAAGACCTAGAAGAAGGAAAGATGTGGTCATCCCCCAAATAAACTTCTTTTTCATCACAATCTACTACCCCATAAAGCATATATTGCTTTCAATTAACAATATATAGAATTTGAGACACAAAAACCACAATCTGTACAGTCAAATCAATAATCAGACAGTATGCAGATATACTACAGATGGATTATGCTATCAGACAAACGTATAATATAATAATAACAAATATGCTAAAAGCTATTGTGGATGAAGTAGCCAATGTTGTTAAGCTGATAGGTAATTGCAGTGAAGCATGAAACTATGGAAAATAAAATGGAAGTGTTAGAAATCTGAAGTAGCAATAAAAATAGTCTTCAGACTTGCCTAAGACAAGAACCTGTAAATCTCAAGGTAGCCAATAAAAATTACTCAGCTGAAGTATAAAATGTAAATATAATGCAAATAAACAAGAAAACAAAATAATTATATGAAAATTACTGTCATAAGAAATTAAATGTTAAGAACTTATAAAAATCAATAAAACTCAAAGCTGATGATTTGAAAAGTTTAATAAATCATAATAAAAACAAATTGTCACTTCAAAGACAGACAAATTTTATTTTTGATCTTATAGTCATTGAAAGTATTAAAAAAGATACCAGGGGAAATTCTATGCTCATAAAATTGATAACCTACGTGAAAGACAGAAATTAGAAAATCAATTGAGAATAAAATTAAGTACTTTCTAAAAAGCAAAACTTGAGAACTCAGGAATTATATATATTCACAGATGAATTGTATTCGATATTTAAATATGAAACATCAATTCTGCATAATTTTCTTTCCCAGAATAGAGCACAGAAGATACTACTTGTTTCTTTTATGCTGTCAGATTTATCCTGCTACCAAGAGCAGACAGGGCCAGAAAAAGAATAACCCTCATGAGGAAATATGTAAAATTCCTTAACAAAATAGAACTAAATCAAATTTAACATTTTACGTGTGTGTGTGTGTGTGTGTGTGTTACTGGGGATTGAACTTGGGCCCTTGCTTATGAGGCAGAGTTATAATCCAGGTTCTAACATTCTACTTTGAAAAGGGTAGGAAAGTGCCATAGTTGTGTCCAGCACATCAAAATAAAAATAAGACTGAGAATCAACTAAAGATTGAACCTTGCACTTGGACTGACTTCTGTGCAAAGGGAAGTGGAATTCCATGTTGAAGAACTACTTTGGATATTTTTGGAGACAAGAATTCCAAGTGACCGATACGATTAAATGATGTCATAAGTGTAGGACTGTTTTTACAATGAAAGGAGAGAACACTGGGGCTCTCTCAAGCCCAGAACAAGAGGCCTGTGAAGACACAGCAAAAAGATTCTATCTGTTAAACCATGGTGAGATAGCTCAGGAGAAAGCAAACTTGTCAACACCTTGTCTTGGATTTCTGGACACCAGAATTGTGAAAAAATATGTTTCTGTTGTATTCCAACAAGCTATGCCATTTTATTTGGAAATTCTAGCAAAATGATAGGTTATGTAACTTACCATATTAGCGAACTAAGCTCAAGAGCAACAGAGAAAATAACAATCACCTCATTATGAGCAGCACAAAGATTTCCCAAGTTTACATTTATGCATGACATAGAATATAAAACTCCTAGGAATAAAAGAATCCGAGCTGGCCAGATAGCTCATCAGACTAAAGAGTCTGCTTAGGCAAGCTCAGCGACCAGGGTTTGATCCCCAGTCCTGCCATAATGGTCTCTCCCCAGGGGCTTGGTGGCACATATAACTGTAATCCCAGGGCTTGGGAGGCTGAAAACAGGAGGATCACTGTAAGTCTGGTCTATGTAGTGAGAACTTGTAGACTCTGTACTAAAAATACAAAAAACAAAATAAAATAAAATGAACTTTGTTCATCTAATACAGATTATCCTCAAACCTTACAGCTAATAGTACACTCAATGGTAATATACTGCATAAATTTGCTATTGCTGTCTCTCCTTATTTCTATTCAAATTCACATTGGAAGTTATAGCTAATGTAACAAGCATGGAATATATAT
>NW_004524633.1:11654883-11655596 GCF_000260255.1 Octodon degus
CTACTTAACAACATGGCTTTACTTTTTGTACTTCGTTGTTATACTTTTCTGCTAGATGGTTAAGACCAAGATAAAGCAAGACCTATGCAACAAGAGTTCTAGCTTTTGGATTTGATAAGGTCAGTGAAATCCCCTCAGGATTTTTCTTGAGATCCTGTACCTCAGATTGTAGATCCTTTGTCAGTGTCAGCCATGTAGATGAGTCACGGCCATTGCTTGGCCAATGTGCTCTCTGTGAAAGCCTGAAAGAATGTTTTCTCTCCACGTGACTCTCCTTAGGCACACTCTACATCATCGTTCACTTTCTTCTTTGACCCTGTAATCTCCTTGATCAGAAAATTTGGGACACTATTGAGTTACATGACATTAAGGTACAAGTTCTCATAGGCTAGGGCCAAAATGTTGGCTTTCCTTGTGGTCCTCCTTTCTCTCTAATTTTGGTCTGCAAACTTAGCTTGTTAACCCTCCAGAAGAGAAGCTTTATTGTTATTACCATACAACCTAGGCTGTTAAGCTTAACCTCACCATCTATCTGAATATCAAATATCTTAGGCATAACATTGAACAGATATAAAAGCCAACCCACACATTTGGAAAAAGTCATGACAGATAAGTACTCAGACAAAGGTCTGCTCTCTCGAATTTATAAAGAACTAAAAACACTGGGGCCCCAAAGTTTAAAGCCCCAGTCCAGAAATGGTCATCAGAGATGA
>NW_004524633.1:11661255-11662140 GCF_000260255.1 Octodon degus
ATATTTTTATTTATAGAGCATATATTTTTAAGCTCATATAATCAACAGTTAGAAAGGTCATAAGACATTAAGCCAGTATGCAAACACTTGAATCTCTATATACTGGAAAGAAACACATTAAATTGGAATTTTCAAAAATTTTAAAATAGCAAAAACAAATGAAGGATGCAGATACTTCTAACAAAGTATTTGCCATATTTCTAATATAAAAATACAACACATTATGGAAATTTCATAACATTTGTAGAATAAATAAAAGGAAAGCTAAGTTAGTAATGATGCATCCAATATGCATGGATTAGAAATCTCAGTTATTCTGACTCAACTGTCCTTCTCTTAGCTCTATGTACTAAATTCCATTTCAAGTGAAATCCCTTATTTGGTAGTTATCTACCACCTCATTCTAAATTTTATATGGAAAGTTGAATAAAATGCTATGGGCAAATCAGTTCTAACAAGGAAGAGCATCAACTGACTCAGGGTTTACTATAGTTTTTTATTCATTTTAATGAGAAAAAAGTTAAAATAGCAATGAAACAATTTCAAAACAGGTTAGTAGGGCAGTTACAATAATTAGTACATTGTATATTGTTGTCTTCACAGTAGTCATTCAAAAGCAAGATGCAGACATGGTATCTGGTCTAAACAATATTAACACAAACCTTTTTTCTCAGGCCAGCCAAATAGCTCAGCAGATTAAAATGCCGGCAAGCAGATGCAGGGCCAGGGGTTTGATCCCTAGGCCCACTTTGTTTGCCCCACCCCAGGAGTGCACTGAGACTGCAATTGAGACGGGGGTGCATGCCTGTATTCCCAGCACTTGGAAGACTGTAAACAGGAGTATCACTACGAGTCCGATCTAGTAGTGAGACCCCCGAACACTCT
>NW_004524633.1:11662530-11663574 GCF_000260255.1 Octodon degus
AAAAATTAGATTTTTAGTTATATAGGTCATACTTTAACTTGGTCTTAACCATCCAACAGAAAAGTGTGACCATGAGGTATAAAAAGTAAAGCTATATTGATATGCTGAGCTGTAAAAGGCTCCAGTCAACAACTTCGGACAATTGTCAGTTGTACTGATAGCTCACTATGATTATGGACTATTGGACTACATTGGTTTATTTTGCTGAATTCTAGTAGCTACAATCTTTGGACTGGCATCAAGTATGAAAAGGTTCTTTAAAGACTTCTCCAAATACAGTATCTCTAACTGCAGTGGAACACACATCTCTGGCAAAAACAAAACAAAACAGGGGATATGTGGGGAGCCACAAAAGCTAGGAACTTGATCAAGTTTGTATAGGTGTGACTAGACCTCAGTGCCTAAAGCAAACAAGGGATTACTATTGAGCTAAAAATACTTATGATTATAGCTTTGGTGAAAAGTGTAGCCATGGGATGAAGGGAACATAAGAGTCCAGATAACGAGTCCTAAAAATATAAGCAAATAAATTTTGAAAAATGCAAAATCTGGTTGACCTATGTGATAATATTCACTATAAATATTTGGAACTGCTAATGTTCATGTACTTAATAATGCTTCAAATTTTATTCTAATGTCAATTCAAAATAAATCATGACAGAGTAAATGGAAAAATGTGTAACTTTCTGAAGAAGATTAAGGAGAAAATATGTACATTGTAAGATTTCTGGATTTAATTATATGAGAGTATAATCATAACCAATAAAAGAAAAAATATAAACGAATCTTCACTATATTAAAATTTTGTTCTGCAAAATTAACTTTTACCAAAGTCAAATTATAAGTCATAGAATGGGAGAAAAATTTTGACAGTCATAGCTAAAGAATTTATATAAAAACTAAGATTACCACTTAAAAATGACCCACCAGACAGTGCATAGTTTAGCTTATATGAGCATCACCACAGCCAGAGAAAGAACTGACCAAAATTTATATGCACTTCAGGAAAAGAAAAAAAAAGTTTTATAAATATTTTAGTACTAA
>NW_004524633.1:11665969-11684150 GCF_000260255.1 Octodon degus
GAGGTTTTGGCAGTCATTTATCTCCTATCTTTTAATGCTACATGTGACATTCAATTGTAAATGATGCTTATGTAGTTGGGTATTTCCTTAGAGTTTTCTGCCAAAGTTCCTTGTTTTAATTAGGGAAAAAGTTGACTCTTTATTTCTTGGGAAAAGTAAAATAATCAAATAGCTAACTCAAGAGATGATTATGCTTAAATTGATAACACCTGCCAATCTGTCATGATTCTTGTACCAGTTGGAAAAGATCCAAAAGAGACATTACATTATACTGGAGCACACTCACCACTACTAATAAACATTCTACGCAGAAATGACTTTTTTCTGTTATCCTTACTAGTGCATTAAAATTTCTGACTATCTAACACAAACTTATTTCTATCTGTTTATTCAGGTCTCTGACATTGTGATTGCAGATTAATTCAGAGTTCTATGGCATTGCTATTATTTTTGTTTCAACAACTTTGAAACTCTATGTATACAACTATAAATTGGGCATTTTTAGTTTTCTAATGCTGCACAACACATTATAAACAATTTAATGTTTTTTGAAACTAACTATTATTTCATAATTTCTATTTATTGGGATGGGAGATGTGATTCTAATCCTGCATTCAAGGTTCAGAAAGTTATGTGGAAGATGTCAACCAGGCTGCATTCTCATCTGGAGCTTAGACTATGAGGATTTGGTATCCTAGTTACTCAGTTGCTGACAGAATCAATTTCCTGTTTGCTGTAAGATGGAGATTGCTAGCTTTCTACAGGCCAGCAGGATCTCCCATTTCCCTGAAGGTCTCCAAGGCTCCCAGAAAGCTGTAAGGCTTTCTCCTCAACATCACCTATATGTGTTTTTTCAATACATTATGTCATTCATCGAGATTCCATGAATTTCTCTATCTCCAATCTTTTGTGAATTTTAAGGCCACTGAAATTATGCAAGTAGCAAGCTGTCCCCCGTGCCATGGTCAATTGATTAAATCAAAATCAGAGGTGCCATTTGTACTGCTTTGTGCAAACATGCAAAATAGTATGAATCACTGGGAATCAATATAGAGTTTTGTCTCAGTAATATAAAAGTACAGCTAAAAAAGGAAACTTTATATATGAAGGTGCCAAAGCACAAAGCAAAGGTGATTATGTTTCTTGGGGAATTTTTGTACATGATCAATTAATTTTAGCTTAAAAGGTCTTATAAAACACTAATATTTATAAAGTTTATAATTATTCATAACAGAAGTATATGTAAAAGTAGAACAACCTGTATGTGTCATTTATGTCTATTCAGATTTATTATTTATTTATTCATTTATTTATTTGGTACAGAGCCACTCATAGTGATTCTCCTGTTTTAGCCTCCCCAGTACTGGAATTACAGATGTGTACCACCAGGCCATTTCACTGGTCATTTCAGAGTGGGGCCAGCATGGCTTGCGGTACTGGGAAAAGAACCCATGTCCTTGCACTTTCCAGGCAAGCACTTATACCACTGAGCCATCTCCCTGACCCCACCTATTCAGATTTATTTTGCTGTGGAATCAGAAAAATGTATATCAATAATTTAATAAAATACTAGTGTCTGAGTTTATGCTACTCCCTTCCCCCATTGCTGTGGAATAGTGTGGCTGGTGAGAAAAGTATGAGATTCACACCTTGTTTCCTTCACTGGCAGGACTCAGGGGCCAGAGTCCTGTATGAATCACAGTGATACAATAGAGCCCTTGCTAATGTACACGGGATGGACAGGCTATCATTTCTTGGCCTTTTGGCTAAGATCAAGTGTAGGATGGACATGAAGAGCTAGAGTTGTAGAAATATCACATTCAAGAATAACAATATAAGCTCACAGGTTGACTCTAAACTTAAAAAAAAAAGTTCACTGATCCTTATCCTCTTTTGCATAAACTATCTTGCTTGAGTTTATGATACTTTTTTTCATGCATTTGCTCATTATAGGGTCTCACTATGAAGCTTAGACTTGTAGTGATGCTCCTGGTTTCATCCTCCTCAGCATTGGGATTATAGGCATGAGCCACTATGCCTGGTCCCAGCTTGCCCAGGGGAGGGGCTATCTTGGCCTATGGTGCTAGGAATCGAACCTGGATCCCTGTGTTTACCTAAGCAGGCATTTGTCCACTGAGCTATCATGCTATCCTGAGTTTATTACTTTCATGCAAACAAACATTGTCTCAGTCTGGTTCATTTCAAAACTCCTAGGCCTTCTTTTCCATTCTTTCCTTCCTGTATCCCACAATTACATCAAACCTGGATGAGCATCCTGTGACCCTGCTGTTGCTTCTACTGTATTTTATCTCATTCATCTCTACATCATACCCCCATTTCTTTTGAATCCCACAAACAAAAGTGTAAAATCACTCTACTAAGTGGAAAATCATTGCATACAATTTCCTGGTAAAAGTTGCATTATATTATATTTGGTAGACCTTACTGTTACAGTTATAGATATCAAATTAATAGTAACCACATTTTGTCAGTAGCCAGGCTGTACTTGAGTCTGTTGGTATTGCCAAGTGGACTACTTTAACCAGGACGTCATACATGCTATAACCAGTTTTCCCCTATATACAACAGAATTGTAATTGTAAGGGGGTCATAAGCATCATCATGGTCCTATACCAAAGAAATGGGACCTAAGAAAATAGAAGCTCCACAATATGAATATATTGGGAAAGTGAGCTCTAGGGGTAGACATAAATAAAACAGGAACCACCTTCATCTAGAAGACATCCAGAGGAATAGACATGTCCTATGAAAGCCTTTAGATGAGTGATAAGTCTAACATGAGAAATACAGAAGCATGAAAATAGAAAAAAACAAAATAACACAGTCAAGAAGAGATATCTATTCCCAAATGTCCAGCCCCCTAGGGCAATTCTAGAGTACAAAGAGATAGAGCAAATTGGAAGCCAACAAATGAAAGTCTTTGAAGTGAGAACAGAAGAGAGAGAGAAAAAAAATGGAAGTGGCCATAGAAGAAATTCTCTCAAGTGCAAAACTAAATGACTATTAACATAAGATACACGAATACAGACACAGATTAACAAATAGAGGAGCTCAGGAAAGCAACAGAAACCATGAATGCCAAGCATAGCTAAGAAGTAGATTCAATGAAACAAAATCAATCATAAATGCGCAAAAGTAGACACTCCATTGATATTATATGCAGCAGATTGAATGAAGACAAGGATAGAGTATCAGATCTAGAAGACCTAGAAAGTGACTAGTGACCAGGAAAATCAAGATATCTTAAAAATCAAAAGAGATCATAAAAATCAATCCACTAGCTTCAAGATAAGGCAATGAAGAATAATGTAAAATAGATTGGAATCAGTGAAAAAACAGAGGCAGTGCAAAAGCCAGTAAAAAAACTCTTCACAGAAATAATAGAAGAAAATTTCACAGACATGGATAAATAATTTGAACTACAAATAAATGTAAAATTTAAAAATTCCAAATACCTGTGGAAAGATAAATCTATACCATGTCATAATAAATAAGATTCCAGAAATTCAACACAAGGAGAAAATATTACGAGCAGCTAGAGAAAAGAAACATCTCACATATAAAGTAAAGCCCATCAAAATCACAGCAGACTTCTCAATACAAATCATCAAATCAAGGAGAATTTGGAGAGAAGTATTTCAAGTCATAATGGAAAAAATATTCAAGACAGATTGATGTACTCCATAAAACCATGTTTCAAAATTGATAGAGAAATAAAATACTTCCACGAAAGAACAACTGGAGAAATTTATGTACAACAATTGAGTTGTACAGGATTCTTTAAAGCACATACTAGAATGAGATAACAAAGACCACAAACACATGAACACCAATAGAAAAAAAAATACTAGGCAGGACAAGCAATTAAATCGAGGAGAAAAACAGGGAACAAATAGAAAAACAACAAGAAAAATAAAAGTCAATACACATCAGTCACAATCATCAACGTAAATGATCTGAATTCATCAATCAAAAATAGCAGACTAGAAGAATGGATCAGAAAACAAGATCCAACAATATGTTGCATTAAAGAAACACATTTAAGCCCTAAAGAAATTCAAAGACTAGTAGTCAAATGACGGAAAACAATTCTCCATGCCACAGGAACACAGAGAAAAGAGGGGTAGCTATTCTACTTTCAAACAATGCAAACTTAAAGCTAAAACTGATCACAATACATTTTAGAAGTCATTACACACTTGTTAAAGAAAAATTTCAAGGAGAAGAGGTAATAATTATAAATATTCATGCACTAAACACAGATTCACCCAACTACATAAAACAAATATTACGAACATAGAAAACAGCACTAAAGCAATTATAATGGGGAATCTTAATATTACACTTTCTCACATCATTAGATCAACTACACAAAAAATTAACAAAGAAAAATTAAAATTAAATCAAGCCTGTAAAAAATGTAATTGGCAGAAGTCTACAGAATTTTATACCCCTGAACACCAGAATACACATTATTCTCATCTGCACATAGGACTTTCTGCAAAAGAAAGACCATATATTCACTGACAAAATATATTGAAGCAAATTTAGAGGAAATGAAATCATCACATGCATACTATCTGACTATAGTGCAATGAAACACCCAAGCAAAACACAAAAAGTACATTAATATGTAGAAATTAAAGAACATCCTTCTGAACAATGAATAGATCACAGAGGAAATAAAAGATGAAATTAAATAGTTTATACAATTAAATGATAATGTCAATAAAGCATACTGAGTCTTATGTTATACAATGAAAGCAGTACTAAGAGAAAAATATATAGCAATGAATATTCCCATCAGGAAAACAGAGCAAACTGAAATAAACTATCTAATGTTAAACCTCAAATTTCAGGAAAAAAATGAGCAAATCAAACCCAGAGCTACTGTGAGGAAAGAAATTATAAAAATAACACCCTAAATTAATGCAATAGAAAGAAAACATTACAAAGAATTAATAATTTCAAAAGTTAGTTCTTTGGAAAAATGAATAAATTTAGTAAACCATTAGCCAACCTTATCAAAAAGAGGAAAGAAGATACCCAAATTCCAGCATTTAGGACTGAAAACAAAAGGCAAAGTCACAATGAATCCCACAGAAATCCAGGAGATCATTAATATGTACTACGAAAACATATATTTTAATACGATGAAAAATACAGAACAGACAGTTTCCAGGACATAATTAAACAACCACTCCTAAATCAAGAAAACATAAAATTTCTAAATTATCCAGACATCAGCCAATTAAATTGAAAACACAAGTGAAAAATTACCAATAAAGAAAATCCCAGGCCCCGATGGGTTCACTACTGAATTCTACAAGAAATTTGAGATGAACTAATGGCACTACTGTTGAAGTTCTTTAAAGAAATTGAAATGGAAGCAGTACTTGCAAAATCATCCTTGGAAGCAAGTATTACCCTGATCCCAAAGCCAGAGAAGAAAAACCAACAAAGAAAACTATAGGTCAGGCCAGGAGGCAGGACAGAGATTTAGAAGTGGCCAGAACCAGCAGGCTGAATGCGGCACTGGGGAGCAGTAGAAGTGGGCAGAATAAGCGAGACTAAGTTTGGCAGCATGGACCCAAGAGGAAGGGGTGAGGCCTGTGTCTGGGCACAATGACCAGCAGCGCACTGCTAGGTTTAGCAGGGCACAGACAGAGGCCCAGGCCTGTGGGGAGAAACTCTGCAGCACGGAGGCTGCAGGGGGTAACTTAGGTGAACTAGTCTGCCTTGAAGACACCAAGTACACGATGGGGAGGTGCCTAGACAGAATTCAGGGAAACCAGTTTACATACAAGTTGCCAATTTAGGATCAGCTTTGTAATACAGATACAATGTTAGCTCCCTTGGTCCAAACTACAAAACCATTAGTGACAAATTTAGTCAATTTCAAAAGTTCACATGCTATTATTCCTATTGCTAATTCTACTGCTGTAACAAAGAAGCCATGTCTGCCTTAACCACATATTCTCCCTTGAGTAATAATAATGGAAGGCATTTGGGTTATAAGTTTACCAAATCCATATACTGAAGGACAAAATACAGTGTGAAGCAGAAACTAATATCCCACTTTCAGTCAATAGAGAAGGAAAAACTTGGGACATACACAAAACAAGAATCTCTGACACAGAAATTACCTACAGAATAAACTCTTTATAGAGAGGTTCTGATTACAATGATACATCAAACTTTCATAAAGAAGTATCAAAATAAAAGTTCTCTCTGAAATAGAAAATGACAAAAAGAAGGAGCAAAATGCAGTGTCGGGCCAGACGGCCACCCAAAACAAATCTAGGAGATGACAGCATAAAAGTTATTAGAATTCACACTCCTAAAATCTCTGAAATAATAGCAACTGAAGTTAAGAAACAACTTTAAAAGGGTACAGAGGAAATCAGATCATAAATAATATCACAGGTAAAAACAGAAATGAGAGGTATGAGGAAAGAATTAACCAGTATATCTAGAGAAGGCATTGATAGAACAATAAAGGACAACAGAAAAATGATGGAAACTCTGAATGAACAATATAAGAAAGGAATACATTACATGAAACAGATTCAGAAATATGCAGGAAATTAAAAACTCCATCAAAAGATGGCAAAACCATTTGAAAGTGAGGACAGACTCAGACCATGAAGACACTTTGTACCTAGCAAATAAGAAAGGAAAAATCTCTTAAAAACAAAAAGGATCCAGGAAATTATAATTTAACAGCTGCAAGATGATGCAAAGAAGAACAACATAAGATTAATAGGCATCAGTGAGAAAGTGCCAACACAAATGACATAAAAGAACATGAGCAGAAGTAATAGCAGAAAACTTCACACATATGGGGAAGCAATCCGACATTCAGTAATGGAGGCATATAGAACTCCAAATCACATCAACCTGATTAAATCTACATCCACGCATATGATGATCACAATCCTACAGCTTCAGCACAAGAATCACGTACTAAAAGCTGCTAGAGAAATGAAACATCACATGTAAAGGAAAATCAATCAGAAAAAAAAAAAGCAGATTTCTCATGAAAAACCATCAAGTCAAGAAAAGCATGGAGCAAAGTATTTCAATTCGTAAAAGAAAACAGATTTCAACCCAGAGTGATATATGTTGCAAAATTGTCTTTCAAGTTTAATGGAGGGTCAGGGAGATAGCTCAGTAGAATAAGCACTTGCCTAGAAGACGTGGGGTCCTGAGTTCAATTCTCAGTACTGCAAAAAGAAAAAACAATCAAGTTTAATGGAGAAATAAAATACTTCCATGACAAAGAACAACCAAAGAGTTTAATGGCGACTAACCCAACCCTACACAGAGCACTAAAAGACATTCTTGAAAGGGAACAAAATGACTACAATGTCAAGAATTATGACAGAAAGAACACACCAATGGGGCAAACAATAAAACAGGAAAATCAGAGAATCACCTACAGGAAAACAACATGACACATATGCCAGTACGTGTTGATTACAGCCATAATGTAAATGGACTCAATTCACCAATTAAAAGAAATAGATTGGCAGAGTGGATGTTGAAACAAAATTCAACAATATGGTGTATACAAGAAACACACTTAACCCAAACAATAAATTCACAGGCTGAAAGTCAAGGATGGACAACAATACTGCCTGCCCCAGGAACTCATAACAAAGGATGTGTAGCTATTCTGTTCATGGATTCTTAACTTTAAACCAAGAATTATCAAATAAGATAAAGATCACTACATACTGGTTAGGGAAAAACTTCAAGAGGAAAAAATAGCAGTCCTAAATATGTATTCACCAAGTATGAGTACCCATCTATATAAATCAAATTTTAAAGAACATGAAATATCTAATAACTAATCACATGGTCTTAACAGTGGACCTTAACACACCTAGACCAAGTAGCCAAAAAATTAGCAAAGAGGTAGGAGAAGTGAACCAAACTTTTAAACAAATGGACTTAGTGGATATTTACAGAGTGCTACAATCAAACACATCAGAATACACATTGTTTTCAGCAGCACAAGGGACTTTTTCTAAAATACACCACATACTAGTCCATAGATCATGCTTAAGTAAATGCAAGAAAATAGAAATCATCCCATGCATATTATCTGACCACACTGACATCAAACTGGAAATTATTGACAAAAGAAATCACAAAAAACCCATAAACACATGGAAATAAAATAACACTCTTCTCAGGAACCATTGGGTTACAGATGAAATTAAGCAAGAAATTAAACATTACCTACAAGCCAAAAATATTTGTGGGATGCAATGAAACAATTCTTAGAGGGAAATTAACAAAGAAGATCTCACACATTAGGAAAACACAAAAACAACAAATAAACACCTTAATTCTTCACTTTAAGTTTCTAGAAAAAGAAGAGCAAACCAAGCTGAGAGCCCAATGAGGGCAGGAAATTATAAAGATTAGAGCAGAAATTAATGAAATTGAAACAAATAAAACAATACAAACAATTAATAATTCAAAGATCTGATTATATGAAAGATTAAATAAAACTGATAAAGCCCTAGTCAACCTTATAAAAACAGGAATGAAAAAAAACTCAAATTCAAGCAATAAGTAATGAAAAGAGTAAAATTAAAACAGATCCTGTGGGAATAGACAAGATTATCAATAGCTACTATAAAAATCTTTACTCTCAGAGAATGGAAAGAAAAAAGAAATAGACAACTTCCTAGACTGGTATAAATTACCAAAATTGAATCAAGAACGTATAGAAACTCTGAATAACCCAATATATGTCAAGGAAATGGAAATGTAATAAAAAAAACTTACCAACAAAGAAAAGCATGGGTCCTGACTGATTCACAGCTAAATTTTACAAGAAATTTAGAGAGGATTTAATCCCAATACTCCTGAGACTCTTCAATGAAATTGAGAAGGAGGAAATACTTCCAAAATTTTTCCTGGGGGCAAGTATTTCGCTGATACTAAAACTGGAGAAAGATTTAACCAGAAAAGAGAATTACAGGTCAATCTCCCTTGTGAACATAAATGCAAAACTCAATAATATATTAGGAAACATGCAGCAAATCATCAGGAAGATTATACATCAATACCAGATAGTCCTCAAACTATGGATGCCAGGATGGTTCAACATATACAAATCTATAAGTGTAAGACAATATATTAACAAAAAATATATGATCCTGTCAATAGACACAAAAAATCTTTTGACAAAGTGCAACAGCCACTCATGATCAAAGTCCTACAAAATAAAATTGGAATAGAAGGACTATACTTCAATCTGACAAAAACCATCTATGACAAACCAAAAGCCAACATCATCCTAAATGGAGAAAAACTGACAGCTTTTATTTTAAAATCAGGTACAAAGCAAGGATGTCCTCCATAACCACTCTGATTCAAAATAGTTCTAGAAACATTATACATAGCCATTAGACAAGAGAGAGTAATAAAAACAAATAAGAATAGGTAAAGAAGAATTCAATCTAGCATTATTCATAGATGACATGGGTCTACATGGAAGATCCAAAAAATTCCAACACAAAGTTCCTATAATTAATTAATAAATTCAGTAGCATAGCAGGATATAAAGTCCACACCAAAAACTCAATATCATTCCTCTATACAGAGAACAAAATCATTGAGAGAGAAATTAGAGAATATTCTTGACAGTACTATCTAAAACCTGAAATAAGTAGGAAGTAATCTAACAAAGGAAGTAAAAGATGGATACAATAAATATTACAATACTAAGAAAAAAGACATTGAAGAGGATTTCATAAATGGAAAGATATTCATTAATCCTGGATAGTAAGAAGCAACATTGTAAAACTGGCCATATGCCCAACATTATTATACAGATTTAATTCAATCCCTATCAAAATACCATAAATTTACCTTGTATAGACAGAGAAAACTTTACTACAATTTATTTGGAGCCAGAAAAGACCTAGCATAGCAAAGTCAATGCTTGGCAATAAAGGCAAGACAGGTGGCATTACAATCCCTGACTTGAAATCATACTACAAAGCTACTGTGATAAAATCAACATGATTCTTGTAAAAAACAGACTGGAGGATCAATTGCACAGATCAGAATGTGCATAACCAACCACAAACACACTCAAACACATTATCTTTGACACAGGGGCCAAATATTTTCCCTGGAAGAATAATAGACTCTTTAACAAATGGTGCTGGAAAAAGTGTCTGTCCACATGCCAAAAAATAAAACTATACCAGTGTCTAACACCATGCTCTAAACTAAAGACAAAATAGATTCAAGATCTAAGCTTTCAAGCAGAAACACTATTATCTACTGAAAGGGAAAGTTGGTGCAAATCTAGATAAAAAGGTCGTGAAAGAGTTCATGAGCAAAAACCAAACTTCATGAGAAATACTTCAAAGAATCAACAAATGGGATCTCATCTTATTGAGAAGTTTCTGAATGTCAAAAGAAATCACCAACAGAGTGAAAAGACAATACACAAACTGGGAAAAAAATCTTAACCAACAATCACTTAGATGAAGTTCTTCTATCTAGAATGTATAAAGAATTAAAAGAAATTAGGCCCCCCAAAATTTGAAGACCTGTGATGGATAACTGACTGGTAGTCATCTTCTTATGCCCAACTGAATTAAACTAGTGTGGCTATGGGTACAGGAGGCCCACCTGAAGGTTGTTGCCAGCAACATTAAGGCAGAACAGGAGAAGCTGCCAAAACACTGTTAGGGATGCTGATCTGAGAAACTGTTGGAGCTTTTGGAAACTGCTAGTTCTCTTGCGCTGTTGGGCTGGAAGATCCTGTCATACTGAATTTCCTGATGAACTTCGGAGAAGCTTGGGATCTTGGGTCCTCATTTTGAGCAACGATTCCTGGCTCAGGAGAAGAAGAATGGTACACTGCTTATCCTCATGAAGCATGTCACATTGGCTTTCCTGATGAGAATTTGGCTTTCCTCATTGCTGGAGGAGCTCAGGACCTCACTGTTGCTGAGGATAGCTGTGGTACTTTTGAGGAAGCTCTGGTGCTTACCTTGAGCATTGCTTCCTAGTTCCAGTTCAGATCACTTAGCTTTCTAACACAGATCCTCCATCCCACTGGCATAGACTCCTTAGATTCTACCACTGACGTTTGGGCCTTTCCAGCACATATCCATAAAGCAGGCCCACATGAGACTTTGTTGTGGGCTCTACACCTCCAGTTGGACTGGTGGGAGGCATTGCTATGAGCTGGATTCAGGCCTTCAGCTGGATTCATTAGTATTTATGTGTGCAGATAGATTTCCTGTACTTGTAGTATGTTATTCTTGGGTGATTCATTATAAAATACCATTATAGAACAAGTCCTGTATTATATTGTTCACCTTGCCAAAACCCCAAACCATAAAAAGACCCAACCCAAAAATGGTCATCTAAGATGGATACATGTTGCTCAGAAAAAGAAATACAAGGTACAAATACATACATGAAAAAGTGCTTTTCAGCACCGGTCATTCAAGAAATGCAAATAAGAAAAAGCCACTGAGATACCTTATCACTCCCTAAAAAATGACTATCATAAAGGAATCAACTAAAAAAATGCTGAAGAGGTTCTGGTGAAACCACAGCCTTTCCACTGTTGGTGAGAATGCAGAGTGATACAACCACTATGGAAATCAATGTGGAGGCTCCTCAAAAAGTTAGGAATGGAAATTTCATTCAAACCAGTTATTCCCTTTCTGGGCATTTTTCCAAAAGAACTGAAAATATCACAGCACAGTGATGCACCTGCACCCATGTTTATAGCAGCACAATTTGTGATAATCAAAAATTGGAAACAACCAGAATCTCCATTGCCTGAGGAATGGATTACAAAGATGCAGCATTTTTTATACAGTGGAATATTACTCAGCTATAAAGAGAGACAATCCTGAGGTTTTTATATTTTAATGTATGCAACTAGAGGTTATACTGATAAGTGAAACAAATCAGACCAACATAGATAAATACTGTTTGGTCTTCCTACTATAAGAACATTAAAGAATAGATAAAATCTAAAAGGAATAATAGACATAGTAAAATGGAAAGAGACAACAGAAGGAATAAACAAAGATGAGGGAAAGGAAAAAAGATAGGAAAAACGTAAGGAGGAAAAATCACGCAAGTATATATTCTGGATAGCAGAGATGATTGTAGTGCCCATTTACACCAGTTTCTTGAAAGCCGCAGTTAATGTTTAAAATTTTCACCCTGATTTACTTTATATTCTATTATCTATATTCCTAACAACTTCATCAAACAGACTAGTTCAATACAAAAACCACTATTCAATACTTCTCATCATGTTTTTCTAAATGTGTACCATTCCTATAGTCTCATCAATTAATATTCTCTCTTTAAAATAAATTTTAAGACACTATAAAGTAGAAAAGGACACGACAAAAATTAAAGTTTATTGAAAATAAGCATTAATTTTTATTTATTTGTTTGTTTTGTGGTATCAGGGATCAAACTCAGGACCTTGCACTTGCCAGGCAGGTACTTTTTCCACTGAGCTATCTCCCCGGACCAATAAGCTTAATGTTTATTTATAAGACTAATTTTGCATATGTATTAATCTAAATAACAGATGTGGCAATGAAAATATGTAATATAACAACCATTGTTAAATTTTTATTCTAGTTTTGAAACTATGTGCAATTTGTACTGTTGCTTGTTATTCTGTTTTTGTCTTTGCTTCTGCTATTTATTTTTTACTCTTCAAAATAAAATTTTTAAAAAATTGAAAAGGAAACCTATAGGCCAATCTTCCTAATGAATACAGAATCAAAAATCCTCAATAAAACCCTAGCAAAAAGAATGCCTGAAGTCAAGAAGAAGACTATACATTGTTACCAAGTATGAATCACTCCAGCAATACAAAGATGGTTCAATATATGCAAATCAATAAACATAATAATCAATGTTAACAGAAACTAAGACAAAAATCACATGGTCATCTCAATAGATGCAGAAAAACCATTTTACAATATCTAACATTGATGATAAAAACACTACAAAGAATTGAAACAAATGGGCTTTACTTCAACCTGATAAAAGCCATCTATGTAGAACCAACAGCTAACATCATTAAGAGGTTACAAAGTGAAAGCTTTTACTCTAAAAATCAGAAATAAGACAAAGATATTCATTGTCACCACTCCTATTCAATATAGTTCTGGAAACATTACCGAAAGCAATTAGGCGAGAGAGGGAAAAAAAAGATAAGAAAGAATGAAATTCAATTGAGATTGAAGAGGATATCTTAAAATGAAAAAAAAAAAAGGGAAACCCCTTGCCCTTGAATAGGGGTCAACAAAATAGTGAAAATGGCCATATATGTTTAACAGTCTCAATCAAAATACCATTAGCATTCATCACAGATCTAGTGAAAATATTCCTAAAATTCATTTGTAACAAGAAAATATCTAGAATAGTAAAAGAAATTCTGAGCAACAAAGACAAATCAGGGAATAGCATATTCCCAGACCTGAAATTATATTACAAAATCATCATGATCAAATTATCTGATACTGGGGTGAAAAACAGGATCAGTGGAATAGAACAGAACATGCAGATGCAACTTGAAACACAGTCAGCCAACTTGTCTTTGACAAATGTATCAAACATATTCAGTGGAAGAAAGACAACATCCTTAATCAATGGTGCTGGGAAAAAAAGAAAAACCTGGGTGTCTACATGCAGTAAATTAAACTATGCCTGTTTGTATCACCATGCACTAACGTAAAAGTGGATCACAGATCTAAATATTAAAATAAAAACACTAAAATTACTAGAAAAGGAAATAGCTAAAAACCTTGAAAATATAGGTGTACATAGAGACTTCATTAAACAAACCCAGACTGTAAGAGAAATATTATGAGGAATTAACAAGTGAAATCTCACCATATCAAAATGCTTTTACAGAGCAAAAGAAATCGCTAACAGAAAAAAAGAGTCAACTCATAAACTAGGAAAATATTACACTAAATTCTACCTCAGACAGTGGACTTGTATCTAGAACATATAAAGAAATAAAACAAAATCAGACTTCCCAAATATAAATACTTATTCCAAAAATGGGCATCTGAGATAAATAAGCATTTCTCACATAAAGAAATACAAATGGCAAAAAAAAAATGCATGAAAAAATGTTCCACATCATTGATCATTCAAGAGATGCAAATTAAAACAACTTTGAGATTCCATCTCACCCCAGAAAAAAAAATGGCTATCATCAAAAAATCAACCAATAACAAGTGCTGGAGGGGCTTTGGGGAAAAAAGAACCCTTCTCCACTGTTGGTTGGTGTTCAGATTGTTGGAACCACTGTGTGTAGATTCCTTAAAAACTGGGATTAGAGGTCCCATTCAATGCAGCTATTTCTCTTCTGGGTATCTACCCAGAAGAACTATAAATATACCACAGAAATATATGTTCACCCATATTTATAGAAACACATTTTTAATAGCTTAAACTAGGTAACAACCCAAGTGAACATTAATGAGGAATGGATAAAAAAGATGCTTTTTTTTTTGTATTTAGGACAGGGTGTATAGGGTCTCACTAGATAGATCTGACTTGTAGTGATTGTCCTATTTTTAGCGTCCCAAGAGCTGGGATTACAGGCAGGTGCCACCACACCCAGTCTCAATCTCCTCAGCATGCCTCGGGGGCATGGCCAGCACAGAATGCCATGGATCCAACCCTGACCACCGCACTCTGCCTAAGCAGGTGTTTTAGTCCACTGAGCTATCTGGCCGGCCCATGATTTATTTTTTTTTTTAATATATGATGGTGTACCATTCAACCATGAAGAAGGTTTAACTGGAGATTTTTATACATAAACAGCTGTAACATGACACTATATCATAAGTGAAATAAATCAGGCCCATTTGTATAAATATCATAAATTTCCAATAGATACTATTAATTGGAAAGAAACAGTTCAAAAGGAAGCACAAACTTGATGGGGGAAGAGGGGAAAAAAGGATAAAGGAAAAATTATATTTTTGCACAAGATGGTTAAAATAATTAGATAGCTAGGTTCTCATCATTGAAAAGCAAGCTCTGTGATGACATTGCTTGGACAATATATCATGCCTGTATCTTGTACTCTGAACACCCACTATAAAGCCAACAATATGTAGTGTATTAATCATTGTAAGTCTTCTACTCACCTGCTTTGAAATTGTTTTTTAATTTTTTTATTAGTTTTTCCTTTCTCTTTAAAATAAAGAAAAAAGAGCTGGGAAGATGGCTCAGTGGAATAAGCACTTCCCTGGCAAGAGAAAGGGTCTGAGTTCAATTCCTGGTTCTGCCCCCCACCAAAAATAATTACTTGGCTGGGGAGATGGCTCAGTGGAATAAGAGCTTCCCTGGCAAGCACAAGAGCCTGAGTTCAATCCCCAGTTCTGACAAGAAAGAAAGAAAGAAAGAAAGAAAGAAAGAAAGAAAGAAAGAAAGAAAGAAAGAAAGAAAGAAGAAAGAAAGAAAGAAGGAAAGACGGAAAGACGGAAAGACGGAAAGAAAATAAAGAAAAAAGCACTTGGGACTACCAGTATTTTCTAAGTGCAACATTCTTTAAAAAACTCACATTAGATATACACTTCTTCTCAAGTAATATTTCTTGTTGTTTAGCCCAGTTGAAGATGCATATTTGGTCCAATATCTGTAATTACAAAGTGTAGCTTTAATACATATTTTTTCTCTTCATGAAATTCCCTCTTAGGAAATATTATAATGGACATGAAAAATCTGGTAAACATTCTGCAGGAGATAACAACGCATTGTAGTTTGGTAACGTATATTAAGTACAAAAGAGAATGCATAGCATTGCTTGTACATTGTCATCCTAGGGCTTCCGTGAAGTTGTGAGACTACTGAGGAACAAGTAAAACAAGATCACAGATTTTCTGACTATTTAAAGCAGTCACTATTGTAGGACTGCATGGCAACTGTTCATGTAAGACATGGGTAAGAAGTTATCCAAGAACTGAAAACAAAGTTAATCTCTTTAAAAAGGTTTTGGGTAGATTTGCTCAACTCCACTGTCATGAGCACATTTCATTCTAAAGTCAATTAAAATAATAAGGGAAGAATATATTACACTAATAGTCCCTTTGCTAAAGATGGCCTTTTTGTGTGCCAACCAGCTCCTTTCAGGGCTTTACTGTTTTAAAAATATTCATTTTTCCACCCCAAACAGCCCAAGTATGCCATTGAAGTACACAGAGCGATACATACAGATGTCACTAAAACATAAATGGAGCACTTCTAATATGGTACCAAAGTGAAAAGGGGGCCTGTCTCTTGTTTTACTCCTAGATGAGGCCCAAAACTCACACAGATTTATGGAAAATTATAGGAATTTTTTGTTGTTGTTGTTAGATTTTAAGGTACAGCTTTCCAATTTCCTTAAACTAGCTACAATTTCAGATTGGGACACTCACACATAGCAAATGCCCGCTTTTCCTTTGCCTAACTTTTAAATGGTAGAAAAGTGCATTCCTCTGAATCACATGTTTGTTTTATTTATAATACTACCATGACAGTATCAAGACACTGATAACTACACTAGATATGCCTAAATCACATCATACAAAACTTCTTTACTTATGTATTCTACTCTGTTCAAATTCAATAGCTGTATACAATAAATCTCATCTAACTGTGGCAGAAAGTAAGAAAATTATATATTATTGCTATATAATGGGCTTAGAGTTAAATAAATTTCACAGGGGCATAGGCTTTCAGTGCTCATTTTCCCTTGAGCAATATTTCTCTGTGATTAAGTTGGAGATTTGCTAACGTTCTTAGGCAGTATATGCCCAATAGCAAAATAAAATTCAATATCTGCTGCATTATTCTATGGACTTTTTTCCATTTTTACATGCAAAATGAATACAAAGTAAATAGATAAACCAAATATGAAATGTAAAACATCAGTATTTGTCACTTGCCGATATGAATGGAAAGGGCAAAATACATAGAACAAAATTTGTGATGGCAATAAAAAATATGGCAGTAGATAAAAGGTACAACCTTACATTTTCTGTGGGCTTTGTTATATCAATGTGGTGTTAAGCAGGGAGCCAAATTGTGCATTCTTCCTATTAATACACATTCCTTCTGCAAGCTAGATAATCCTATTCATATTTATCTGTTTAATTTTTTTGCATAGTACAACTAAAGTTTCATGTGGCTACTTTCTTATTTTGTGAGGGAATACACTGGCATGATTTATCTCTAGACTTGGGAGTGATCATCTGTCACCTGAAAACATGGCTGTCTTCAATGATCTCATTGTCACTGCAAATACTGTAATTCTATTACGTGTTTGAAATGACACTACGTCAGATGTGGGAAGCATGCGGAAACATTCTTACTCTTACCTAGAATAAACTTTCCAGAGAAGAAAAGTTCAGTTAGAATATTAATTATTTATCAAAATGTACTGAGTTGTACATATGGTGATGCTCTTGCCTTTAGGCAGGCAAAGATTTCTAAAAGCTCCGCTTGCCTTACTTAGATCAGTAGTAACAAATCTGTGGCACTTTGCTGCAGCAGGGTGTCTATTATCATTGACAGCTCTAAAAGGTTTGCCAAGGCAAGCCACTCTGGCCCCACTTCTGTCCCTCTGGTGGACAAAACCTTACTTTCTCCCAATAAATACATCTTGTTCTTAACCACCATTGTTCCTAAAAATATATTCTGCTCTTTAAAATAAATAAAATGAACCTTAATTTTTTCTTGTCCTTTTTTACATTATGCTCTTAAACATGTATTTTAAAGAGAGAATAAGAAAAAATTAAAGTTTATTTAAAGTAAGCATTAATGTTTAATTATTTCACCAGTTTTATATAGGTATATCTAGTAATCTGAACAACAAGGGTTCTTTGTTCTTTTTGTTGTTGTTTTTATTGCTGTTGTTTTGCTGGTTCACATTGCCTCAAGGGCAAGTCTGGTAAGGCATGTGGTGCTGGGAATCTGGGTTTGCCTGAGCAGGTGCTTAAACAACTGAGCTAAACCACAACTATTAACCATTATTAAATTTTTATTCTCATTTTGAAACTGTGCGATTTGTTCTGTCACTTGTTACTCTGCTCTTTTGTTTTTGTTTCTGCTTTTTTTTTTTTTTTTTTTT
>NW_004524633.1:11684250-11685270 GCF_000260255.1 Octodon degus
CATAATTGGTCTTTAAGGAAAAGCAAATTAGAGTCAAGCAGTGAGCACAACACACCTTTAGGATAACTGAAATGAGAAAAGGAGAAAAAAGGAGAGGAGGAGGAAAGGAAGAAGGAGGAGAAGCATGAGGGGATATTAGGAGGCAGGAAGGAGAGAAGGAAAAAAAACGCTAAGAAGAAAGACGCAATCTAAATGCAATGATGAGGGGCTGGGGAGATAGTTCAGTGGAATAAGTACTTGCCTGGCAAGCACAGGATCCTGAGTTCAATCCCTGGTACTGAAATGAATAAACAAATAAATAAATGAAATGACAAATAGAATGCAATTCAGGATGTCAGAATTTTTCACACTTTCCACTTATAATGGTGGAAATGATTAAGCGATTTTGGAAAATATATACAGATTCCGTTTTTTATTTTTGTAATGTTAAACATATAATTACCAAACAACACAGTGATTCCACTCTTGAATATTTATCCAAAGAAATTAGGATTTTAAGTTTATACAAATCCTTCACATGAACATTTGTAGCAGCTTTATTGATAATGAACTAATTGTGAGTATAACAAGATGTCTCTCAGAAGATAAATGAGTAAACATTTAAGCACTCATAAGAGGTACCACTACTAAGATCTAAATAAGTGATCTATTAGCTCAAATAATAATATTTCTTATATTTAAATCCATTAGTTTTACTTGAAAGTAGCCAGACTTCAAATGCTAACTATTCTATGATTTCAACTATGGCACAAACACACAAAAAAGGTAAAACAAAAAAATTGGAAGATTGATTGATTGTTGTTTTGGTTTTCTACTGGCATATATGTTTAAAACGGTGTCCCATGAAAGAACTTCTAGATGGCAAAGCTGGTATACATGATTCTTCACACAATGATTCTGAGCTTTTTGGAAATCGAGAGAATAGTACAGCAGAAAGAATATGTAAACATTAGGAAACTCATATGAAAACTCAAATAGGACATCAAAGTATGTAATTTAAGTTATGACAAATGAACCCAG
>NW_004524633.1:11693521-11701705 GCF_000260255.1 Octodon degus
CTGGGTTTGCCTGAGCAGGTGCTTAAACAACTGAGCTAAACCACAACTATTAACCATTATTAAATTTTTATTCTCATTTTGAAACTGTGCGATTTCTTCTTTCTTTCTTTCTTTCTTTCTTTCTTCTTTCTTTCTTTCTTTCTTTTTTTTTTTTTTTTTCAGTACTGGGGATTGAACTCAGGACATGTGCTTGCCAGGTAGGTGCTTACACTACTGAGCTATCTCCCCAGTCCTTCTGCTATTTGTTTTTACTCTTTAAAGTAAAATTTTAAAAATTGAAAAAAAAATAATACATAACAAAATGTTTGCCATCATTGCATTAGATCTTCTGCACCAAGAAAGTTGTGATCTCTGTCACATAGACAATAAAATACACAGACTTGCAAAACTCAATTTGTTCTCTGTTGATAATATATTTAGTCAAAATTCACATTGAGAATTGCCAAGTTGAAACTTGAAAGTTTAGCACACTTGTTCCCTCCACATGCTTGCCAAATTAGACTAAGATGAGGAGAAGATTCTTGAGGATTGCATGCATCCTATCACTTCTCATAGCTTCTCACTTCTTCCTGTCTTTGTGCACAAGAATTCTCCTGATTTGACAGCACCAGGCAGTTTTATTAGAGTTCACTTTCAATTTTCCAATCAATAACAGTATCTGTTGGACCTGTTCATATATATCATACTTTTTTTTTTTTAAATGAGGCTTGGCATGTCCCCATAGGAAGTCAGACACTAATCACACTTAACATTTTTAGCAGCATGATTTCTCGACGAGCCTTTAGGAGCTAAGACAAATGCATATATGCTGTGATAGTTTCTCAGCAGATGTAAGACAAGTAATTTGAAAATTACGAGAATGTTTCCCAGTTCTCCAAATCAGAGATTTAAAAAATGAAACTTTTCTTATCAGAACTTCTTATAAAATGATTGATATGTACAAGTCCTAAATACTTTACAACTTACTTTTCTGGAGACATTTATTAAAGAAGCCGTTTAGTTAATGTTGTGTTAGGAATTTTGCTATGTTCTGTCTGTAGTTGAGAGATGATCTCTTGTTCCAGCCAGGAGAATACCTCTGAGAGGGAGAGAAAACACAAACACACACACACACACACACACACACACACACACACACCACAATATCTCAAATACCCGATACTAAGATCAGCACACAATGTGTAAAGTGAAAAAACTAAAATTCTAGTCCACATGGAGCCATGCAGGCAAAGCCAGGCAGAGCTATCAGGGTGGGGCATATCTGAGGTTGATTGGCACTACCATAAAAAAAGATACACTAAATTTCAGCATACTCCTCTATTTCACAACGAACTGCTAGTTTCTAAACAAAAGATACAGTAATTTTAGTTACTGCAAATATGACCATAAAAAGGGGAGAAAACATGGCCTAGGAAATAAACCTCAAGAAGAAATCATAGCAGACAGCCAATAGCCTGAGGAAGGTCCAAAGACAGCAATTAATAGGTTGGATTTGGGAATTTTAAATAACTGTGTCTCCCCCTCATTACCAGAGTGTTTTCAGGATGCAGGGCTACAAGTTCTGCACTCTGCCAAGGGTATGAGGCATTTTACCACTAAAGGAGATCGTATTTGCTAGAGTAGAGCTCTCTACATTTGGTGTCCTCAAGGACACTGTGACATCACTACACAAGAGATCCCAGTCCTGGGTCAGAAGCACTGCCAGCTCACTCCAGCTCCCAACACTATGAGTGTTAGCTTTCACGTAAGCGTAGAGAGACAACGCCAAGTGAAATGTCAGGCAAAGTAAAATAAGTAAAGGAGGTGGTTGAAAAAGTGGTCAGACAACTCCAATAATGCAGAGCAGTTAGGGAGTGTTTGTGCCATGCTCACCAGCGAATCAGGCCGCTCAGGAAGGCTGACAGTAGCTGGTGCTCTCATTAATAGAGTTCTTAAAGTAAAAAGAAAAAGCAAAAGAATCTAAACAGTGTTATGAAGCGTTGCATATGTGAAGGGCCTGAGGCTAAAATACATGGTGAGCCATTGCATAGGGAAACAGCAGTAGAAACATTCTTCAAGTACAAAAATTTGTTCTTCCCACTCATCAAATCTACTAGAGAAATACAGTTGTATGTCTTGTCTTGTGGCTTACACAGGATGCTGTTACTTGAGAACTGCAAACATTCAGTGATGGCAAAAAATGAAAAAAAAATAGTTTATTTAATTGATATTATAATTGAAGACTTTCAAAAGAGAAGAAAAGAAATCATACTATATTAAAAGTTAAAATATAAACTTTTGATTTCAAGATGAGATCGAATAACATGTTTTCAAAAAAACACTTAAAACTGATTAGCAGGACAGTTTCAATAATTAATACTTTGTATAGTGTTGTCTTCTTAGCGGTTGTTTATAATACAAGGTGCAAACATGATATCCTGTCCACAAACACTATTAGTATAAATCTTTCTATTCATTTAATTAAGAGAAAGTAGCTGTATATCTATCCTTACTATTTTGAACAGATACAAAATGGTCTTTCATTTGTATCCCCTTTTTTGGTTTAGTTTTGTCAGAGATGGGTATTCCATTGTCATTTAAATATTGTAGGTACAAAAATCACTTAAAGAAAATTAAATAAGGAAGTGAAGAAATAAAATAGTTGAGTACCGCAAAAAGAGAGAGTAATTTAAATCCCTGAAAACAATAAAAACTACATACTCATAAAAGATTAATATTCTGGAGAGATAGCTCAGTGGTCTAGGTGCCAGGCTGGCAAGCACAAGGACCTGAGTTCGATCCCCAGTACTGCATGCCGTGCCGCAGGGTGTGGTGGCACACACCTGTAATCCCAGTGCTTGGGAGGCTAAGGTAAGAGGATCACTACGAGTCTGAGTCATATAGGAAGAGCCTATATCAAATAAAAATAAATAAATAAATAAATTTTCAAGGACTAATAAAGAAATTTCTAGTCAAACTGAGAAAATCTGAGCTGAAAATAGAAAATGCAGAGTAGAAACAAAATGATCATTATACAGTCTGCAAAATTATAGCAAAATTTTAAGAAGATGAAATGTGTACACATGGAAAAATAAAAAGAAATAATATTAGCCACAACACAATACAAAACTAACGAAAATCGCCAGTAATTAAAAGAGTCAGTAGGAATAAGTGTGGAAATGGTAGCAAAACATCATGACATAGAGGAGAGTAAGAAACAGCTCAATCGGTAGAAAACAGAGAAGCCTGGAACAGTTGAGAGTAATGGGAGAACATAACTAAACGACAATGTGGGAAGATTAAGCACCTCAAGAACTTGAGGATTGGACAACGAGGAGAGGGCAAGGAGAAAAGCTGGGAAACAGGACAAGGACAAAGCCATACATTTATACGCACGAGATGGGCAAGGCAATGATCCTGAGAAACATCAGCAGGTTTTTGAAACTAGCAGTTAATTGGTAGGATTCTCACCTTGACTGACTACATACTGATGCCTGTGAACCAAGCAACTGCACTGAAGAGAGCAATATGTAATAGAAGGGTCATGCTTGGAATACTTGTCATTCTGGTCTTCTAAATACGTACTTCTTGTCATGACATAGCGATTATTATCATACTGTCTCATAAGTAAAAGTTTTTTTTTTTTTAATAAATGAAACAAAGACACAAGAAAAAGAAAAAAAAAACATCACAGGACTGTCCTGCTACAATGCTGTATTCAACCTGTCAAAGTTAAAGAGTCCCATGACCTGACCCAGTGTCCCAGAGGCAGTGGGATTCCAGAGGCACAAGACTTAGAGCAAAGGAAAAGGAGAGTCTGGAGGGAACTGGGTATAAATAGTCACAACAGGTACAATAAAAAGAAAAGCAGATATGCAAGGATGTGCAGCCCATCATAAAGCCACATGATATAATCCTGGAAGATTCTTTATACTAGTACTGGGAATGAATTGAAAAACATCAAATCCAGGCTCCAACCTATGAATAAGAAGGGTAGCAAGGAGGTGAGATATGGTTTCATTGAATTAATTTTGTACTCATTGAATTTCACATGCCATATTTACTTAGGTATATTTTGTGATAGGAAACTGCCTGACAATGAAATGTAGAGTTGACTAGGTGAAAAATGACTGCAAAAACTGGAAAAATATAGAGAGCCTTTTTGGTCCTCATCTTAGTCCAGGAAGTTTATGTTTGTTATCTATGGATAAGTTATTGGAATCCCATCAAGTCAATTTTCATCTGCCACTTCCAGTGCAACCCATGATAAGAATGAAGACACTATGATGTATTTGTTGTTTAGGGAAGCCAAGGGGTCCTAAGTCTAGCCAAGGTGATGGCTAGCTGGAACAAAGGCCTTGATGCAAAGTGGAACCCAGGTTTTATTCATTCATCAAGAAATGAGTGGCTTGAGGATGACTGACTATGAAAATGGCAAGACATAGCGGAGTGCTGTGAGCTGGGCTAGGTAGGAAGTTTGAATTTACCTCTGTGATATGCAGAGAGAAGGATATGCCAAAAGGTATGGGTATGCCAAATTGTGAAATGTGCCCTACACAGTTGAGATAGTAGCTAATGTTTTGAGGTTAATGCTTTAGCTCTGATGTATAATCTTCCAAGTCCCAGGAGGTCACAGCCTCCATCTTGAGGCTCCATTCCAACCAACAGTGTGGAGCACTGAAACTCTGTCCCATCTCAACCAGGCTCTCACTAGAGAGCAGCAGGTAAAGGTTTTCAGGGAAACACACCTGTCATCTTCAAAGACTACCACCAGCACCTCCTTTAGACCAATAATGCATTACTTAAAGCCAATTGAAGGACTGAGGAAATCTCGTAACTAGATCTATACTTATCAATGCACGGAAATAGGGTCAGGCACAGCCAAAATGCAGAAAAATGTTCTTCTTTCAAGGAGAGTTGCCCAGGTGGTCCTCCACAGAATAGTGTGCAATATTTGTGACTAATCTATCATCATGGGACATTTTTTCCATAGATGTAAAATTAGACATTGCCAGAATTCAGAAGAGTGATATGGAATACTTGAGACTATTTGTTTGTTTGTTTTTAAATAACAGATGCTCTTGGTTTAGAGCATAGTTTTGTCCTTCAGAATAGAAATCTTAGCTTGGGCTCCACAAAAACAATATGCCAGATGAAAGTAATTACCAGCTGGAACTGGAAAGGTCAAATGTGACCCTTAGTGAGGAGACAGGACTAGTTCCATCTTCTACACTGATATCACTTTCACCAAATAAAAGAGAATTTTGAATAAGAAAATGAAGCAAAATTTGGCTGTATGCTCCACACATACTAAGCCAGGTTTTCCAAAAAAATATATGAAACATTGTAGATTTGTACTTCAAATCTGACAAAAATTCTTTGGAAATATATTTCAATGAGAGATATATTATAAGCTCTTTATGGCAAGCTATTGGTTGACACCCAATCAATGTTAAGTCCTTTCTTTATAATTATGAAGTTTTTAGTTCAATATGTGGTTCTAGTTAGTTGTGCTCCTAATTCCTAGACTTATAAGGCTCTCCTGCAAGTGGGGCAGGACCAGTGACTAAGTTTTTAGTAGTGGAAAGAGCTAATGAATACAAATGAAGTATACATGTTTAGTGGGGAATGATTTGCTCTAAACTCTGTATTTTTCCAGTGCTCAGTCTAAAGTATAGATAATAACAGAGTAGTTTCCACTTCTCCCCAGGTGGTTTCCTAGCAAAATGATCAAAGATTCCAAGTCCCTGAATTCCTTCAGGAACAACTTTTTTAAAAAGAAAAAAATATTATATTACATTGAAACTAATGTCTGATCTCTTCTCTAGTAAGTCCTTATTCTAAAACAAAATATTTAGTTTTTTATGTCATGAATCAGAGGCAAAGTTCAAATTTACCTCCAGTAAGCTTGACTACATTCATCCACATTTCTACTCAATATCATCCTCTTCCTGTATTTAACCCAATTATTTGATGACTCTGATAAAAAATAGAATACCTACTTATCTAGGGATTAATTTTCATTTTTCCACATTTGTAGTGCTCTGAAAAAATTGATATCTTAAAAATATATGCATTTTTCTATATTGCTGAGTAATACTCCATTGTATACAAAGACCACACCTCTTTTATCAATTTCTCAGCTGATTGACATTTGGATTGCTTCTAAGATTTCTACTCTGAAGATAACAATATGCAACATGACATTGTTGAGTTCCTATCATCATGTTTGGAAATTATTTATTTCATTTTTATTCTCTTATTTTTACTTTCCTTGAAATAAAAAGAAAACATATATATGAAATTGTCCATTGCTTGAATTATAGCAGTCATCAAAGTAAAAACAATCTGAAATCTTTGTATAGATTGCTGTTTCTGAAGTCAGGCATGCATTCTGTTGAGTAGTACCACAGGTATCTCGATGCTATCGGAGTAATAAAGGGCAACATGAAACAATTAGCGGCACTGAATGCTGTTTCAAGTGTGTAGAGTCTTAATCCAATGATGCTCACTTTTAGTCGGACACTTCCACACTGATGAGCAAACTTTTAATTCAATCATTTTATCAAACATCACTAATGATCATTGTATCTCTTCTTTTTCTTAACAAGAATGTAAAAAAAATAATAATATAAAAGAGCACATTGATGAATAATATTTCATTTCCTAAAATACAGATAACTCATTCATATATTGTTTTTTATATAATGCCAAGCCTGACTCAAAATTAAGAAGTAACTATGGGAAATTTTTAAAGTGACAGCCGATATAATGAAGAATTTGTCCAATTAAAGGTCAATTTGGCTATATACTTAAAAGATAAATATTGGATTTGCATATTCAAATATATGCTTCCCTAATAACTGTAACTTCTATTTTATCTTTAAATAAGACCATGTCACTGGCTACATATAGGATTTTTTCCTTAGTTTATTACACATGTCATAATATTTATGATCACAATTTGCAACTTATTAACATGATAGTAACACACGATGGCATATTAAAATAACAGCAGACCAAAGTGAATTGTGAGTCAAATAAAGTTACCATCTGTGTTATAGATTAAAGAAGAATAAACAATTACAAATTAAAGATAGATAAGGCATGACAATTGTCAGGAGGACTTAACCTTTTATTTTTACATGACAAATAATACCTAATTAACAAACAACTAAATAAATACAGAAATACAAAGATATACTATTAAAGAGTGACCCAGTGTCAGAAAGAAAATAAAACACCAATATCATAGAAAGTAAAATGAGACTGGGCATGGTGGTATGCACCTGTAATCCCAGCTCTTGGGAGGTTGTAAACAGGTGGATCATTACGAGTCTGAACGGTAGTGAGACTCTGAACACCCTGTAGATCCTTTCCTAAAATACAAAACTAACTAAATAAATAAAAGAAAGTAAAAGAGTTGCGCATTCTGAATATTAGACCAGCAAAGCTTTTCTGAGATTTCTGTAGTTAAGAAAACCCACCTATGAATTGATGTGGAAGAAGTGTTTTGCAAGAAGAGGGCACAGCAAGTGCAAATGTCCTGAGACAGAGGCAAGGCTGGAGCTTGTAAGAGACTCACAGGATCAGGGGCACGCAGAGCTGTGTGTGTAGTGAACAGCTGTGACCCAAGGCCGAAACCAAAGCTGGAGCTGAGTTACATGGAGCAGAGGAAGAGGTGTTATTTTTATGCTAGGGAAATCTCTGAAATGCTTTAATGAGTGAATGATATGGACATGAGTATAAAAAACAAAGTCTGAAAAGGAGGAAATGACTAATTCCAGGTGTGGAAATATTGTGAGAAGGAAGAGGCATTGGGAGATGATGGCTATAGATCAGATAAGAAATAATGGCAGTGAGAACCCCAGATGGAGGCAAGGAAAAGAACTACACTGGTGCAGGACTGTGTTGGGGAGATGGTGTCAACATTTGACAGTAAGTCAGATGTATGCAGGAAGAAGAGGGTGCAATATCGAATGGCGTGTTCCGGCCTTCAATAATTCATGCTGAAACTCAGTCCCCAGTGCAACACACAGCACTGCCATGTGGATCCCATAAAGAGGTGCTTATGAACACTGGGGTACATTAGCACTTTCTGTCTGTCTGTCTATCTGTCTGTCTGTCTGCCTGCCTGCCTGCCTGTTTCATTCTCTCTCTCTCTCTCTCTCTCTCTCTCTCTCTCTCTCTCTCTCTATCTCTCTC
>NW_004524633.1:11701805-11729194 GCF_000260255.1 Octodon degus
ACACACACACACACACACACACACACACACACACACACATACACACACACACTTGTTAGCCTTATGAGAAACAGAACTCTTGTGCCCTGGAAAAGTCATGGTTAGAGATGCCATTTGGAAAATGAAACCTGGGCACAGACGACAAATCTGCTAGCCCCGAGACCTTGGACTTCCTAGGCTCTAGAACTTGGCAAAAGTAGTTTCTGTCTTTATATTGAGTAGTATAATTTGCTGTCTCAGGCCACAAAAGCATCAACAGACTAAGACAGACAGGAGCTAAGAATACTTTCACGCACATAGAGTGGGTGCACATACACCTGACTTCAAACACAGGCTATTCCACTTGCTGGATGCCACGAGGAGACAGCATTTATCTTCAGATAGAAGTACATTCTTTTGCGTAATACTTAAACAAATCTCTAGCATGGCACCAAGTCCACAACATCTGTGTACTCTGAATCAGAGGCAAAAGGACTGAAAGTTGTAGTCCAGACTGGACAATTTCATGATTCATTCTCTCAAGAAAAAAAAAATTGAAACAAAGGCCAGCTGAGCCAGGAATGTAGTTCAGTGAAAAGCCCTAGGATCAATCTCCAGTACTGTAAAAATAAATGAATAAAACATCTCAAGTCTGTAAAATATTATACCACATATTAAATATTCATTGATGGTCACTAACCACAAACAAGAATTATAGAAGACACACACAAATTAAAAATAAAAGGTAGTGATTTCGCTTGAAGATTTCAAAGGCTGGCAGTGGAAGTATGTATGCAAAGAGTCACTCAACAAGAATTAAATATGATAATGTGTATGTATAAAGTACTGTAGCAGCATATTTATGGATAAAGGGGCATTTTAGAATAATAGAGAAATCTTATTAGAGAAGGACAAGGGAAGACTTCATTGTAGAAAAAAAAAAAGGAGATCCCTCTATAATGAAGAGCCAACATCAGTAAACTGATTACAGAGAAAATACTGGGTGTATTTCCTGGATGGACAGAAATCCTATGTAATGGGGCAGTGTGTACCAGAAACAGTAGAGGAGGGAAAGGTCATCTTCACAACACAGAGACCCTGCTTAAGTCACCTTTGATCCTCTCTAAGGAAAGGTGAGGCAAAACTGGGAAGGAGCTCCAAAATCCAGGCTATCCATTTAAATGTTATTTCTCTGGTCAACTCATGTCAATGTTACCTGAGACTTTGCAGTATGGTCTAATTTATATTTAAACGATATTACCCTTTCATATTTGGAAGCTTAAATTAGCACCAAGATTACTAAAGCCAAGAAATGAGTTCAGAAATTGTGGGATATTATTTGAAGAGCAGAGGCTGGAGGTGACACATACTTAATAATTATTAAGCATATAGGTGTGCATTATGCTTTAGTTCTCCTTGTAGTCAGTCATGGGCAAAGTCAAGGTCAAATAACAAGTCTGATACATAAACTCAACCAACAGTTTTGAATTCTCTGTTCAATACTTCATGCAGCTAAATAATGTGAAAATGTGCCTGGATGCTGCCTGATAGAAGGAGGTTTCATTTTTATATGTAAAAATTACCTTTGTATGCACAAAATAAATTATAAGAGCTGTGCCACTTTAATCAATCTGCATTGCTAGAACCAAGCTCTATAGCTATTAAAAAGCTTCCACTTTCCACACTTCCTCATGCCATGCAGCTTAGTCATGCCTACTTGAGCACATGGAAGCATGAATAAACTTAAAAAGAGAAAGAAGAATATGCTTTTTCTGGGTTTGTAAACACAGCAGCCTATGTGTTTGCCCTAAAGGGAGAGATCTGCCACTTTGTAAGTTAAGCCTGAGTGAATTGCAGGGCTTCTAGACAGATCCTCAGAAAACACATCGGCGAAGTTTTGCAATAAACTCATTACCCTCCATCCAGAGCCCAGGCTACATAGACCAGCTGGTTATCAGGAAGAAAGGCAGCAAGGTTCAGACGAGGCAGTGTGTGCCTTTTGTGAGCCTCCGAGTCTGTGCTAGCAGCATCCTACGAAGTCCCATCTTAAAACAAGGAACCAAAACTAAAGCAGGCATCGTGCAAGTCCAAGGTCAAACAGTTAAGTGGAAGACCTTGGGTGAGAGCGCTTCATGATCGAACTGCAGGACTGTTTTCCACATGTCACAAAAGCAAGGACAGCAATCGGCGTGCCTCGTGATCAGCATGCTGCAAGATTTTGCAATCACATACACTAAAGAAGTCTGTCTTTACTGTATTTCTTCTTCTTTCCCCACCCTACCCTGGAAAAAAAATGTGTTCATTATAATGTCAAACCAAACTTCTTTCTAATGCATCTATTTATTCATTCATCAAGAATTCTTAAGTATCTGTGATCTAAGCGATGCATCAACATCCCCAAGGAGATCATAATTGGGAAGTATAGGAGGCAAGAAAGATATCAAACCTATAACCAACAAAGAGTATGAAAAATATTTGATTTGGTTTTAAAGAACAAGGGAAGCATTCAGGAAATGGAATGGCTAACACACTTGCCCTTTCAATTGCTGAAAACAGACTGCTTAGGATTGTGTTAAACCCAAAGGAAATGCCAGGTGCTACACCTTGACATATTCATATTAACTTCTTACATGAAAGGTATGAGATATTCTGCAAAATACCTCCGAGTTGGCCAAAATTTAAAATTCTCATAATTGAAGACGTTGCATTACTCAGCTGCAGGAGCAGGAAAACAATTCAAATGAACTTATCTTTGTTAAAATTACAAGGGGCTGGGGAGATGGCTCAGAGGAATAAGTGCTTCCCTGGCAAACGCAAGGGCCTGAGTTCAATCCCCGGTTCTGAAAGAGAAAAAGACTCCATTAAAATTACATTAATTTACTAATAGAATTCATTTGGTTAAAGTGTTGAAAGATCAGACATCGATGATTAAAAAGGTGACCTCCGTGAGTATTGGAAAGGCTAATAGACTCCTCTTGAGCACTGTCTGCTGTGTCTTTCAAAGGCGTGCTCACGATTTGGCTGCAGCAGAAGCACGACAAAGAGACCTTGAAATGAGTCAGTTTCTAGAAATCACAGACTCTCAAAGGGAAGGAAAATAATGCCCCTTTCCATTCACCACACAGAGACAAGCGACCATAAAATAAAGCACTTGAATTTAAAAAGCAACTTGCTTCCCCAAATCAGAGGAATTAAATGTCATTTCAGTCTTTCCACAAAGAGTTCATTCTGGGCTGCTAACATGAAACCTTGAGGTTAGAAATAAGTCACTATTTTCTTGTGAAAGAGATTATAGAAAAGTGTATGATTTCAAGTTGTTTGTAATACTTTTTCCACTCTAATGAAGACAAAAGGAATATTTTATAAGGAAAAATTGTGTTTTAGTTCAACAGAGCACACAAAATAATATATTAAAGGGGCATATTGGGCTAAAATAGTTTGAAATATTTTTTCTGAAAAGTCTGAAACTTTCTAGTGTGTGTGTGTGTGTGTATGTGTGTGTGATAACCCCCCAATTTTGACCTTTAGCACTGAGAAGCCAAAGAGAGAGATTTTATACTTGACTTAAAGTGAATATTTTATCATTGACATTAAAACTCTTCACTAGTTTTAGAAGAGGTTTGTGTCCTCAGGCACGTGGTGAGGACCTTTTTTCTATAAAAAGAAAAGGTTCTTGGTGAACACAGAAGAGTCCACACAACTTGCCCCAGATGTCATGGTATCAAACATAGACAGCAGACACCAATCAACTAACACAGCCTGTAATTTAAAGAAAGCAAGCAAGGACAACACATACCCCTACCAGTCCAGTGCTGGCTCTACTCAGTAGTTCTTTTTGATGTTGCACTTCCGTAGCCCTGGCCACCAAAGTCTTGTCTCATGGACCCATTATCTTAATTACTAACTCTCTGCCTTGGTGTTGCAGGCCTTATTACTATTAAATAAATTTTGGATGACGTGGACACAAGCTATCTGCTTCAGCATCACCTAGGAAACATATGTAAATGCACATCCCACCCTCCTATTGTCTGAGAAATCTGTACACTAAAGTAGAACCCTGATTTTTTCACAAACTAAAGCTGGGCAATTATTCCTTTTGAGGGCAGAAATCTTTATTTCAGAAGTTGCCTTCAAGCTTTCAGCCCAAAAATCTCCACAAATATTTTACTGAACTCTGAATTCAATGATGAAATTTTTTTATTACTCTTTTTAAGATATACAAATGAGATACAGCTTCAAAACAGACTCTAAATTAAGGGAGTCCTAAATTCTCCTGTGCCTCCATCTCTGCAGCTATCGAATTCTTACATCAATGCTCCCTCATGTGATTTGATCACTGTCTGCCTCCTCTAGGATACAGGAAAGCAGCACCCTAGAGTGTGCAGGTCCTCTGCATCTTCAGCACCTTGGACAGCCACCAACGTGTGGTACCAGCGTATGGCCCTTCAGTATCAATTATAAGCAGACATTAACTTGAGGAAACACGTAAATAAAATTATGTGAAAATCTGACCCATCATTATTAACATCATGGCGAGTGGGAGAAATATCAAAAGAACATGAATTATTTGTAACTGAAAGACTGATTTTCTTCCCTGGAAAGAATAGTAAAAGAAGGCCATGGAGACAGCTTCACAGTCTAAGTGCCTGCCTCACAAGCACAAGGGCCCGGGTTTGATCCCCAGTAACGCATGCCATGCGGACCCTGTGCTGTGCCGGCTGCTGAAACCACACATGGTGGTGCATGCGTGTAATCCCAGCGCTGGAGAGGTTGAGACAGAAGGATCATTACAAGTTTGAGCTTCATAGCAAGACCCTATACCAAAGAAATAAAATATCTTTTTAAAAATAGGAAAAGAATGTCAAATATTACTCAATAACACCTACATTAATTCAGTAAAGTGGAAATTTGATTCTGATTTAGAGAATAAGAATTATTATATAAATTTTATATAATTAGGTTGTAAGTCACCACAGAACTTAAAAGCTAATTAAAAGTGTGTATGAGAGCTGGTTTTTTTGTTTTGAGTAGTTTACATTTGATTACTTTAAAACAAAATCATAGGGCCAGCGTAATAGCTTAGCAGACAAAAGCCCCTACTTCGGCAGAACGCAGCAGCTGGGGGATTCAATTCCAGCATGCCATGCCAGTCCCATCCCTGAGGCATGCTGAGAGGGTGATTGAGGCTGGCTATGGTGGTGCCTGCCTATAATCCCAGCACATGGGAGGCTGTAAACAGGAGAATCACTAGGAGTTTTACCTACATAATAATACCCTGAACACTCTGTAGACCCTGCCCTAAGTACAGAAAAAAAAATCATAAAACTTTTGTCTCTGGAAATTGAACTCTGGACCTTGCTCACTCCAGGTAAGCACTTATGCCACTGAATTATATCCCTAGCAACAAAATCAAAATCATTCAAACTAGCCATTTGTAAATAGATTGAAATATTTCTAAACAAAAGGACATTTATATCTTCCCAGATAAGTGAATATGCACTACGTATGCCTCTGAAGTGTAGGTACTGAGCTAGAGATTCTCAAACAGAGCTTAATGATGTTTCCAAAAGCTCTGGCAGTGCCTGGGTACTACTGCTGTCTGTTATGAGCAGTGCATTTGTGAACTTCTGTAGGTTTTTCTCCAAACATTACCTGTTTCTTGAGGCCATTTCTGGTTCCTTGCATGAAAATCGTAATTCAAATATCGTAACTTTTACTCGTATCTTTAGTTTTTTCTATATCATTAGGCAGCAATCAGCATGCCATCCTTTTCTATTCATTCATCTATTTTCTAACTGAAATAACACATGCAGAAGGTCAGGATCAATGAGCCCTTAATCCTTCCACAGTTTCTTTTCTTTTTTCTTTTCTTTTTTTTTTTTTTTTGTGGAACCAGGGATTGAACTCAGACCCTTGCGCTTGCCAGGGAAGCGCTTATTCTACTGAGCCATCTCCCCGGCCCCCTTCCACAGTTTCTTAATCCAAGGGTTAAGGATGATTATAAAAAAGGAGACAAAATTTGCAGAATGATAGGATTGAACACTGAAGAAACGGACTGACCATCGGCAGTAATAAACTTCCAGGTGCTGCTGTTTGCAATAGGTTTCTGCTAGTATCAAGAGCCATAAGAAATGAAAACCAGATCCTAACAAGAACCTCAAAAAATATGTTTTATAGTGTGCTTTGAAGAAAATAAAGGGGAGGAAGGCAGTTAAGGAGTGAAAACACAATTAACAATTGCAGGGCTGGCCATATAGCTCAGGGAACTAAAGTGCCTGCTTAGGCAGGTGCAGGGACCAGGGTGCAATCCTCAGCATGTGATACAAGCCCTGCCCCTGGGGCACAATGAGAGGGCAACTGAGACTGGTGTGGTGGCGTGCACCTGTAATCCCAGAGCATGACAGTTGCCTTGTTGGTTCTGTGTGCACTTGCCTTGTTGCCAGTGTTTGGGAGGCTGAAAATGAGAGGGTCACTATGAGTCCACTCTGTGTAGTGAGGCCCTGTAAGACCTTGTACTAGATACATAAAAAAATGCATTGCATTCACTTTAGATCACAGGGTTTTTTCTGATGTATGCATTAAATATTAGCACATCAAAAAATCATAAGAAATCTTGGGAAAAGAAGTCTGTTTGGGGGCTGGGGAAATGGCTCAGTAGAACAAACACTTCCCTATCAAGTGCAAGGGACTAAGTTCAATCCCCGATTAAAAAAAAAAAAAAAAAGGAATCTGTTTTGGAAAATATCTTTGTTTTCTAAGTTATTTCTTCAAATGTTATTTTTTCTCCACATTACATGCAACAATAACCAGTTTTAAATAAGTAACTTGTGCAAATTCAGGATGATAGTAGCTATTTAAAACAAAACATCACAGACTAATACAATGAAGTAATAATAGAACAACAAGCTAATATATTGTGTATCACATTTTCAAAATAGTTACTCAGAGTATAAAACATAAACCAAACAGATTTTTACAGGAAAAAAAAAACAAGATAGCATGAAATTAGCAGCTTTAGAAATACAGAGAATGACTTAAATCATTTATGGATTTCTAATAAAAATAAAGTAAAACATGCCCATGACATAGGAAAAAAGGACATTTTCCTCTCTAAGTTTCTTAAGCTGATAGCCATTTTACACTGTGGCCCCAGCCAAAGAAATTTAGGCCTCTCACTAACTCCTTACTGAAAAGATAATTCTTCTTGCTGGATCTGAGGCTTGCTTTTGGCTATGTACCTGTAATAACAAAAGATAATAACATATGTATGAATTTTTTCTTCTCTATGATTTTACTAGTATCACAATGTAGAAAATGAAACCAAATATGCTATGTTATTCAAGAGTTCTGTTATTCATGTTTTCGTTTGCTGGTACCAAATACCCAACAGCTACCATTTAAAAAGGGGGAGTTTAATTTGCCTCAAGAGAGTCAGCCATTTCTTGGTTGGCACAAGGCTGAAATATGAAGTAGAAAACATGGTAAAGGAAAGCATCAGCCCTCCTGTAGGTGAGGAGACAGAGAGGAAATAGAGGAATTGGGAGGCAGACATGACTTCCGAAGACTAAGCTCCACTGCACAGCACATCCTTCCTGGCCCCACATCCTAGCAACACAGGTAGCTAGTAACTCATCAATGGGGCCATGCATTCCACATATGGCAGCCGCAGGATCCATTCACCTTTCAAAGGCACCATCTCTGAACACATGAGAATTTGGAAATATATTCTAGATATAAACCATTCGACAGGCTTCCAAAGAAACAAGACCATAGGAATAATAAAGTGGTACACTGAGAGATGAAAAGGAGACAAAGGAGATGCCTTCACGGGAACTGATTCTCAAGATTATGAGGCTGAGTGTCTGAGAAGCTTCACATTGTCTGAAGCAAAAATGCATCAGTGCATTGGAAAGCCAAATAAGGTGGCCGCGTAGGTGAGTCCAAATTGGAAGGCCTGAAAGCTAATATCTATACATTCAAGGAAAGCCCATATCTGCAAGCCCAAAGCTGATTCACTTCTCAAGTTCTGCTGGCTAAAAGCCAAGGATAATGGGTGTCCCAGAAACACATTAGAGGGATTGTTCCCTTTTCTTCTGTCTTTCTGTTAAATCAGACATTAGTCGATTGGATGGTGCTCACCCAACACTGGGTGAGGAGGTATCCTTCCTACTCAGTCCAGTGACCAAACACCAACGTCTTCCTGAACCATGCTCACCTCGGATGCAGAGCCAGAAGTGATGTCTTCTGATCTACCTGTGTTTCCTTTATCTAGTCAATGTTGCACTTAACCACCACCTATGCAGTGGGGGTCCCTGGAATAATTGTATTCATGTCGTTGATAATGAAAACATATTATTTTGATTTATAGTCCACACAATATTGGAAGCAAAACTAAAATATCAACAGTAACTTTTCCAAGAATTATCTGTCCAAAAGCCACGTTTCAAGATAACAAATTTAAACAAGCTCTTCCTCACTGCGTCCTGACACTATGAAGCGAAAATGTTAATATTCTACAAGAGTCCTGAGTGTGGGCCAGTAAATCTATGGTGTCCCTTGCCAGACCTTAGTGTCAACCTTGATGGGTCTTTGAAGTCAGCGTAGGGATGGAAATGGCACTGCACTGGAAGCAGCAGCAACAAGAGCTCCAGATGTTCTGACAGGTGGTCTCCAGGAAGACTTCGCTACCAGGGCAATTAATATGGATGTGACCTTCATCGCAAAACAAGCCAAAGAGGCTTTTTGATATTTCCTGCATTTCATGGCTGGGGCTATTTCGCAGCAGTCAAGATTAAACAGAACAAGCTTATTAAGTCTCCCTTGTTTCAAATAGTGTGCTGATGGGAGAGAGCATTCATCATGGATGGTCTAAATGACTGTAAGTTTCTTGCTCACAAAAACGACATGGTATAGTTAGAAACACTCCCTCTGGGACATACAGAAAGCCTCACCCTAATGTACAACACAAACACACAACACACACACACACACACACCTTTACTAATCTACAAATACACTTGTGTAATTCCTTTCCCCTATTTTGCTGAGAACACAGGTAGTACTTTTTGTAGGTTGATCATAGGGAATTCACCTTAGAGCTGTATAACACCTATATTATTCCTTGCCTGATAACATCACCTAGGATATATTTATCTACTTTGACTTGAAATACATTGCTCAGATTTCAAATTTTAATTTCAGTCTTACTGTCTCAAAAATCTTTCTTTTAATTTATATTTACCTTAACTGCTATTTTCTCTGAGGTCTCATATCCTTGCAAAACCATCTCTTTATGGCTCTGAGAGCCAATATTGTATTAGTATTGAAATACTATTAAGTATAGTATGATTTTTTTGGCTGGCTGAGCTCACCCTGAAGGTGGGGCTGGCACAGCAGGTGGTAACAGGGATTGAACTGTGGTCCTTTGCATCTGCCTAAGCTTGCCTAAACAGGCGCTTTAGACCACTGAGCTATCTCTCCGGCCTTTACGATTTAAAGAGTTTTCTTAGGAAAAAGACCTAGTCTTATATTTCCAGTGTCTGAAGTATCCTGTGTTCTTTATATTGCTTGGAAAGACCATCCTAATCTGAGTCTACATACATGAACAGCACCCCAACCAGGCAGTACTAACACCTATGAAGGGAATAGCAATTGAAAATACAAGGATTTAATTGTACAACATTCATTACTGCCCTGACCATATGAAAGGCTGTGCTGCTAAGCTCACACCTGCGGCCATCTAATCAAATACTTAAAAATAAAATTAAATGTGGGTCATGATTGTGTGCTGCTGAATCTTCAGGGTTCGATTCCTGGCTTTTATATGGTATAAAAGCCATAACATCTTACTTAAATCTAGCAATGTCATTTCAGATGCATTGACTATTCTTTGATCTAACATTACACACAACAAAGTAAAAAGAGGACTTTGGTTTCTCTTGCGTTTTCATTACTTTCAACAGAGTAACTCAATCAAGCACGATTACTGTCACTGGACAAATAGGATGTTTATAAATAGTTTTTATTTGGCTTCAAACTATGAGAATTATTTGTTTCTCTTCTCTTTCAACACCTACACCAGTATTTCTCTGTTAAAATAAGCATGTTCAAATAAGGGCACTCTTTGTGAGAAGCGAGATTGTAGGATCCTGACAGCTGTCACCTAGATTATGAATTTCTCACAAAGTACTCCTATTTTCCATTACTGTCACATTTAAACACCTATTTTACTCCAGCCCCCAGGAGCACTGATTCAACTGTCACAAGGTTAAAAATGTTTAAATACATTGCTCTGACTATTGTTCTAATTATATACACTGTTTTAGGTTTCTCTAAGTAAGATCTGGGAACATGGCACTTAATACCCCATCTAGAGTTGATTCTTCTGTAAAATATTTACTCACAGAAGCAGTAAGTAAATAAATACATTGACTCTGTCATGCAAAATTTATCGTCTTGTTTCCTACTTCTAAAACCTTATACCAGGCTGGCCAAATAGCTCACCGGATTAAAGTGCCTGCAAGCAGGTGCAGGGGCTGGGGGTTCGATCTATGTGCCTGCCATGCCAGCCCCCCTCCCCGGGGCATGCTGAGAAGGCAACTGAGACTGGGTGTAGTGGTGAGCACCTGTAATCCCAGCTCTTGGGACGCTGCAAACAGGCAGATCACTATGAGTCCCATGTTGTAGTGAGACCCTGTGCACTCTGTAGACCCTTCCTTAAAATACAAATAAATAAGTAAAAATAAAAGTAAAAAATAAAACCTTATACCTAATATTCTGATATCCACTTTGAATCACCTCTAATCTCCGGTTAAAAAACTTGAGGCTTATCCTATATTTTGAAACCACTTCAATGGCCCTTCATACCACTGACAACTAAGTGAAAACAGTCTCAGTTTTAAATCCATTCTTCATCTTTAGAAGTGACTCATCTGCTTCTCAAAAAGAACAGCTTCCATTTGGCAAAAACTCACACCCTTGCACAATCACAGTGAAAACCACTATCAACAACTATACACTGAGGCACCCCACAAATGTAACTGTGTGCTTCTGTTCTCTCTAGGCACTGAGCAAGCTGTTCAAAAAAGCAATTCACATACAAAAGCAGGAAATTAGTTCTTGGAATAATCTTTCCAATTTATTGCTGAAGTGGATAATTCTGCAATAATTGTGCCCATCCCTTATTTTCTCACTATGAGATTAGTTTGCATCCTATTGTTATTTGATTTATAACCTTTGCCTTTCAACGACAGTGAACATTAACTACATTTTATGAGGACTCTCCTTTTTTTTCTTCTGAAAGAAAAAAATCATAAAGCCAAAGGCCACACTCCAGCGAGAGCACATCATGCAGTTACCAGGAAGTGGGCCATTTCCCAAAGGTGATGACTATGAAATTAAAAGGAAACCATTGCAAGATTTTAAAGTAAAAGACAAAAGCATCTGATTTCTTTTTCTTTTGTTTTGCTTTGGAACAGTATGACTCAAAAAGGAAGAAAATAGACAGCCAAGAGGCCTAAGTTTGAATATTTTTCCCTCATTGGCTACCTGACATTTTGGAAGTCCCAGATCACATTTGAATTTTTTTCTGCATATATGCTATAAATAAACAAAGTGACCTCTTTATTTGAACATTTTTATAAGTTTCAAATTGGGAGATAGCTCCGCAGTCTATGCACATGCATGACAAGCTCAAGGACCGGAGTTCGATTCCTGGTACAGCATGCCAAGCCAGTCCTGAAACCATGAGTGCGCCATGCGGACCACCAAAACTGGCATGGTGGTGCACGCCTATTATCCCAGTTCTGGAGAAGCTGAGACAGGAGGATCACTATGAGTTAGAGCTGCATCGCGAGACCCTGTGCCAAATGAATATGTACATACTTTTTAAAGAAACAAATTTGTTGATAATGCTGCTAAATAAGCACAAACAATCTAATTTTAAGTTCATTGTCCTTATAAGACTTAAATAAATTTTCTTTCCTTTTTGTATTTTTAATGAGGGGTGCACAGGGTGTTCAGGGTCTCACTACTAGATCAGACTCATGGTGATCCGCCTGTTTACAACCTCCCAAGAGCTGGGATTACAGGCAAGCGCCATGACACCCAGTCTCAATTGCCCTCTCAGCATGCCCTGGGGGTGGGGCCAGCACAGCAGGCCCCGAGGATTAAACCCCTGGCCCCTCTGCCTGCTTGCAGGCACTTTAATCCTCTGAGCTATTTGGCCAGCCCCTAAGACTTCAATAATTTAAGAAACTTCATACGATGCAGAGCATAAAATGCTGCAATATTGTCACACTTTCCACAAAATGGAAAATGAGAGAAAAAATTGAAAATTGAGGCAATATTTTGATTGTTTTTAAATAAGTATCCGTGAGCACAATTCATTTCTTTCTGAAAGTTAATAATATGAATCAAGGCTGGTACGTTTACACTGAAGTACTGCTTAACAGGTTGTGAGTACAGCAAAATTGAGCTTTTCCTTAATGAAAATGAACACCACATAATTTTCCCACAAAACAGAATCAAATGATTCTCAGAATGATGGTGACATATTACAAGCCTTAAGGTAGTCCAGAATTGATGTAGAATCTTTGGAATTACCTCCTCTTTGTTTCTTTGGCTTCAAAGCATTGAAAGAAATCACTTATTTACAAGTCATACCAATAAATTTGGCTTAAAGATAAACAGTCCATCACCTTGGCTGTGAGACTGAGCGAACTGAGTGATACTGGAACCTGGCCACTATCAACAAGAGGACTTCACATAATTCAGAGGGCAAGAGAGCTAGATTGTAGAGAAATTCTAAGAACAATTGTCCCGTTCATTACTTTCCTTTATTTTGCAAAAATCTTGGAGTAAAATAACTGGTAGTTTGATAAATCTTCCCCAATATGCTAATCCTATGACCTTAGATAAAACTGTGAAGTAGAATCTTCTACGTCCTCTGGACAATGGTGTTGTGGTTTATCTAGAGGCCTCCCATGAGCCTCTTGTGCCCACACGTGGCTTTTGAAAGGTGATTGGCTTATGTAGCTTACAGCTGCTTTTTTATTGGTGGAAAGAGTGGGTCACTGGGGCGTGGCCTGCAGGAGTTTGTCTCCTGCCTGGTGCTGCTCCCTTGAAAGTGCCCTCTGCTTCCCACCACCATGCAGAAAGCAGCTCTCTTCCGTGGAGCTTTATGTCCATGGAATCCTGCTCTAGAGATGCCCAACTAAGAATGCAAGCTCAAACAAGCCCTCATCTGTGCTGTGAGGAAACCGTACTGTGCCTGAGTGTGAGGGAAGCCACCAGGGCAGATGGGAACTTCAGAGTCCGCTATGCTGTAACTATGTTTACAGCCCTTCCTTCACTCAGACTTCTTTGTGTGCATGCCAAAATGAATTGCTTTTCCCTTTCTGGATTTCAGTGTAGGATCTAAATTAATGCTTTCAACTCTCTTTACCAAAGTCTTCTACTGCTACACTCTTCCCTGTTGCTCTACCCAGCTCCCCATTGCTACTTCTTTGTTCTGAATGTTAGCACTCATTTGTGTATTACTTAAGTTACTGCGATGTGCCAGGTTAAGGTTTTCACGGGTTTGCTAGTGTGAAAGCCTTTGTACAGAGAAGTAGCTTGAGATTTGGGGAGTTGATATAGCTCTGTCTAGTATTAATTGCCATGAAATCATGGTCATGCATCTTTGTTGTTATTGTTCTTTACTTTATTTATTTATTTGGCACAGGGTCTGACTACACAGCTGGGACTCCTAGTGATCATCCTGTCTCAGCCTACGCAGTGCTGGAATTGCAGGTGTGCACCACCACACCCAGTTTTGCTGGTTGGTTTAGCACCTGGGGCCAGCACAGCATGTGGCACTGGGACTGAACCTAGATCCTTGCACTTACCAGGCTGGTGCTTAGACTGCTGAGGTATCTCCACAGCCCATCTTTTTTGACTGAGAAAATAGAAAACTGGGATTGAGGTAGAGGTATCCTCTACCTGGTATTTCTGAAATTTTTGGTTTAAAATGAAAATACAATGGATTCTACTTTTCTAGAGAGATGAACTCTACTGTTGTAGGCAGCTGAGTTAGAAATATTGTAGGCAGTCAGACAGAGCTAGGCCCTCAAAGGATCCAATGTGGAAGACAAGATACCTTGCAACTGTGGGAGAGACAGGATTCTCCACTGAGGGCCAAAGCTCAGGACAAAAGATTAAACACATGCAGCCACATTCCTCCCCAGGGATGGACCTCCAGGATTGAAGTTCTAAGCAAATATCACCTCGAGTAAGCAGGAAGAGTCACTAACGCTGCTCCCTTCAAGAAAAGCCCCTGTTCTGTATTCATGTCCACTTGCTACATGATTTGCTTCCCCATTAGATCACGATGTATTCAATTTTACCTGAGCAATTATAGTCAGAATCTGATCGATTGACCATAGATTGTCCCGCCTCGTGCCAACCAAGTGATCTCCCATGTTTCCCACCTTAGACCCACCTAACCTCATGGTTTTGCTCTATAGAACCTCTAGAAAAGGCAGAGTCCTTGGCAGCCCACTCAGGTCCCCTTTTGTCTCTTTCTCACACAGCTTTATTTTCCTCTATAAATGTATTTGGCTCTTAACCTCTGTCCTTCCTAAAAATCATTCTTTGATTTTAGAGAAGATGACCTCCACCCAGGTATCTTCAGGTTGGGAATTTCTTTCCCCTGTATCACTACCACAATCCTAGTAGTATATCCGGACTTAAGGTACAATGTAATCATATAGGAAACATTTTCTAGATAGCCACTGATTTACTCTCTTCTAATTAGTAAAGCAGGTGAATCTGTGAGAGTACTTTTCCTTTCTGCATATTAGGGTTTCCAGCATACTCAAGGAAATAAACTCAACAATTCATATAGAAATATTTATACCTACATTAATATGCAAAATAGTCTGACACTGGTTTCTTCTTGACTTTATACTTCTTTTTACTTTTTCTTGTATCTTTTTTTTTTGGGGGGGGAGTGATCATAACTGCCCGCATTCAGTCCTGTGATACAGAATATTCACTTGACCTCCCTATTTCATCCCTTTACAAGCTCAACACTCTATACCTTAATAAGTGTAAAAGAAAGAAAAATGGGAGAACAGAATTTAAAATTTAAGAAACCCAACATTCAATAAAGTATAGGATTTTGAATGGTAAATTTGTTACACCTCTAACCCAAAATGAATCTTTGTGATGTAAACTCGAAATACTTTCAGGCAGTTATCAAGTCCTGAGAAGAGCGGGAAGGGAAACCTGAAAATAGTCGCAACAGAGACCCAAAGCTAAGCTTAAAAGAGATGCAGGAACTCATCATGGTAGTGCGGGCCCACCTAAAATGTTCCAGGACTTGCCTTTCAATCACACTTGCAGATGGGTAACTTCCAAAGTCAGGCATCTAGTTGTCCGGGAGCTCAGAGATGTGAAGTCAGCTTTCTCTAAGTAGCACCACTGAGTGAAGAGTTACTTCAGGTGCTAGAGATGATGAAGGAACTAGAGATGGCTCACAGGTTTTAGCACTTACTCCTTGTCACACACAGGTCTAAACATTTCCATAGATCACTTAGTTATTATTTAGCAATGCTTTTGAGATAGTTTACTATAATCTCATTATTTCAAGCAATAAAGGCATAGCTAGGTTTAATTGACTTTCCCTCACAGTAAAAAGTAAAATCGTGGATGAGAAAACTTATTTTGATCTCAAAGCCAAATGTTTAACCACCATTTTCTTAATACACACAACCTGCACCCTCAAAAATTAAATTCTAGTTTGGAACCAGAATTCCCTACTTGTCACATTCAATTCATTCATTTGATAAACAGTTTGTTAGGTACCGCTATTTGTGATAATCTCTACTAGCAAAGGGAGAGGCACAAAAAAATAAACTCATATCCCTTTCTTTAAACTCTTATAGCAGCAGTAGCACAGGTAATCTAAACTCAGGATTAGAAGTTCCTACACTTACATGAAACCATATATATATTTTTTAAATTATAATACTAATCTGGTGACCCAGGAAAGAATTATACTAAGTAAAAGAAGAAAACAAAATTGGTATTTATATCTGATACATATATAATCATGTTATATACTTACAAATAGTTAACCTTGAGAAAAACATCCTGTATCTGGTGTGTTGTAGCTGCTGAGAAAACTATTAGGAGATGAGAATTAGATAAAAAATATTTCTCTATCATAATAGAGCTAATACTTGGAATAAAGCCTCACTTGTCCTTACTATGTTACCATTATCAATGAAATCCTATTAGTCAGATTGACATATGAATGGATTAGATATTTGCTACTGAATTTTTTACTTTAAAATATTTAAAGTGTGGTTTATAATTTATATTCACTCTTCAGATTTATTGATTCCTATATATATTTTTTTATTTGTGGACCGGGGATTGAACTCAGACCCTTGCACTCACCAGGGAAGCACTCATCTACTGAGCCATCTCCCTGGCCTCAGCCCCTGATTCATGTAATTTTTAACAATATTATTGTCCTTTTTCAGTCCATGTGTGTTGGTCACAAGTGCATCACACAGTTTATTTCCTTTTTCTCACCCACCTTCCCTTCCCTTCATTCACCCCATCCATCCCTTGACCCCATTGCCCCTGGAGAAAGATCTAGCACCTCACTTCTTATGATCTTTATTTTGTTGTTTGTTTATTCTCTCAGTTACTTTTCTCTCATTGCTGGGATAAAATACCCACCACCCCAGATTAAGGTTTATTTAACTCAAAGTTAGTGGAGGGTTTAGTTCATACTCTGCTGGATCTAAGGCAGAGTGGTTCACAGCAGCGGGTAGCCTTTCCTGAGCTGGAAAGCAGCAGAGCCAAGGAGGAACAGCTGCAGCTCCCTCTCGCCCTTCCTTACATTGCATTCAGGCTATGTGGCCCAGGACAGGTGTAGCGATCACACCCATAATCCCAGCACAGGATCACAAATTAATCATGAACTCTAGAAGCCTGCTGGCTCAGTGATGCATGAGGCTTTGAGGTGACAACTAGACACAAACCCTAAAATATTTTCTGTTTCCCATATAAGAGAAACCAAGTGATACTTAATCTTTTGTGTTTATTCCACTAAGTGTTATGGTCTCAAGGTGCATCCATTTATCCACAAATAACTAGACTGTATCTCTGTGGCAGAGTAGGTCTCCATTGTATGTAAATAGCACATTTTCTTTATCTATTTATTTGTTGATGGACATACAGGCTGTTCCCAAGATGGAACTATTAGCAACTGTGCTGATCTTCTTCCTTCCCTTTTAAAAGTTATCATTTTCATCTGGTAGTCAGGAAAATAATACCAATCTCTAGATTCTCATCTCTGTTGTGCTGTTAGTTCTAATCTCAGCAGTGCGTGTGCACCTGGACTGTCTGCCAGTCTCTCTCGCCCATACTGCTTAGCACCTAAGTCATCCTCCCCTAGCTAGCTTAGTTCAGCTATCTTAGTTCTGTGTGTCTGCCCTAAATCCACACATTGTATTACTCTGAAAATATCTCCTTTCTCCCAGGATTTTAAAGGTTGTTGTTCCAAGTGTATTATGCTTCTGACCTTATGGCAAATGGGCAAATTAAGTGCGAGGAAACAAAGGCACTGCCCAACCTGGCTGAAGAACAGAAGTTCACTTAATTCTCCTCTCCTTCTGAGCAGTTCCCAGGGTCTACACTGAATGAATATAATTTTATAGCTACTAATTTTCTGAGTGATTCAAAAGAAGTCATGAGAAGAAAAAAATCTGTGGCCAAAGAAAGAGGCTTTTAATGCATTTTGCAATTTATGCAAATCTTTACCTACTCTAGCTTGCCATTTAGGAAATTACCTTAAACCATTTCCACTCACCCACCATTAACCTAGTTTGATGAATGTCCACTAAATTCCCTACAGTTAAGGCACTACAAAATCCCCATTTATCCTACCAGCTGGGTTTTTTTTTTCCTCAAAGGACTCTTGGCTCTCAGATGGTCATCAGCTACCATGCAGAGATTCCCACATTTGTTGTGGTGAAATCCTTTAAAACAAGTTCTCAAAAGCAAGCGTCTCAGCAACCTTCCACTCTCATGTCTCACATATGTCACCAAAAGCAAAACTCCAAGAAGACTTTTTTTTTTTCATTTCATTTTGCATGCAATTGTAGATAAAGGGCTGTAGAGTTTGAGCACAGACTGATATGAATCATTTCTGATGTGTAAGCATCTCGAGCGATGCGTGTGCTGTTACCTGTTGGCATCTTTCTTTCCCTGCCTAAGTTTGCCTGTCAAGTTTAAAAGAAGAAATAGCTGATTTGCCATCCAAGCTCATCTGCAAGCAGAAAATCAGGAAGAAACTCTGGAATGGAGGGAGAACTTGTCTGAGAGTGTACTTTCGACAGGATGCCTTGTTCCTACAGAGACCATTTTTGTCTTGTTTTTGCATGAGCTTACCTTCTTCTGTCATATGGAAAGTGAGCATTGCTTTTACTTTTTGCTCTTTTTGATCTTCATGGTATAATTTTAAACTCTGATTCAGTCATATTGAAATGATACTGTTTTAGTGTTTCCTGTATGTTTCTGTAGGAGAGGATGTGAATTTGAACTGAAACAACTGGAGGTAACTCTGGACACTGTATGAATTTCAAAAGCCTGTTTTGTCACTGAATTTCCCGAGAACAGGAAGTTAATTTGATTACATCACAGTGTGATGGGCTATCTCCTTAAAACCAAAGGGAGATGCTTTAGGTTGAAGAGGAAGGAGAAAAACGTTCTTCATAAAAATGCATAGGGCTAGGGAGATGGCTCAGTGGAATAAGCACTTCCCTGGCAAGTGGGAGGGCCTGAGTTCAATCCCCAGTTCCTCAAAAAAAAAAGTTTTAAAAAAATTTATAAATTTGTCTGTATGTTCAGAAAAAGCTGTGGACATTCTCATGCTTCAATTGCATTTAATTTCATCTCATCATTTGCCCCCCATAGATTGCACAATGAATGTTGCCTCTATGTCAGTGTACTTTGAGATGTAATAACTGAAATCTATCATTTCTTTGTTTAGGAGAGTATTCAGAAAGGTGGAGGCCGACTCTGACACCACCATGGAAGTATTGTTCTCAAGTGACTACAAAATCAGTGGAATTGCATATCCGAAAGTCATATTGTAATTGCTCAGCACACTGATGCATCTTCTTTCTTACTGTCCTGCTGCCTATACATATACAGGAAATGATTACCATATTGTTTTCCTTATACATAATGCCTAACACCCAGGGAAACACAGTTCATCCTGTTCATTCTCTAGACCAGGACTCCTATAATTGAGGCTATGTTCAAAACGAAGCTCGTTCGTTATTTGTTTACTTTCGTTCTCTCTCTAGCATGGCCACCATGCCACCAAAATAGTTGATAATTAAAGCCCTCTGTGCTCTGAACTGACAGGCCAGCCCAACAGCATAAAGTGTGTATTATAGATTGGGTTTTGGCACGTCTGTTCTGCCTCTGTTCTTGCTTTTTAATCATCACTCCCACTGGGCATTGTCTGCCTGTTGAGACAGTAGCTAAATGAGTTGAGAATTCTATCAGGTTTACATCAGCAGTGAGCACTGCAGACATTACCAACTCATTAGAAGAAGAAATTCAAAAGAAACAAAGAAGTACTTTTTTCTCTTACTTTGAAATGATTTCAGATGCAGCTGTCTAGTAATGACTGTAGTTCAAAAAGTAGAAATGCAAGCCACAAGCTAGATGCACCTATTCATTTTTTAAAATATAATTTTATTGAGAAACAAATAGCAATGAGACAGTTTCAAAACAGGCTAGTAGGACAGTTACAATAATTACTATATTGCATATTGTTTTCTTCATAGTGGTTATTCATAGTACAAGATGCAGATGTGATATCTTGTCTAAACACTATTTTAAAATTATTTGTTATGCTTCCAATACTTTTTACAAGCCCTAGTTCTCCTTTCTGGAAAACTTTTGCAGTTATCTTTTTACCTAAATTAATCCTCTCATGGTGGCAATCATTTCTTATAAATTCTTTTATCTTTAGTAAGGTTATAAAATGTTCAGCAATAACACAAATAATAAGAGGAGAGATAGCTGCACCCCACATAGGCATGGTAAAGCCACTAGATCCAACACATTTCTTCTTAATTTATCAATTTTGAGATCAAGCTGTTCTGGAACCTTTAAAGATTAAAGGAAAAAATCAATATTTTTTTAAAGCACTGAGGTCAAATTTTTAACCACATTATCAATATATTTTTCATGTTCCCTGTATCAGTACTTTTAATACCTGCACTTACAAAGTTTTTCACCTCTCAAAATATTCTGGCACTCATTTTTACAGCTTTCTTTCTGAGACACAGCCGCAGAGTGGACAAAGTTCAGATTTCTTCATTCTACAGCTTGAGAATTAGATATAGTACCACTGTATCACTGTATCACTACTTTATGCAAAAATTCTCTCAATATCTCAGTTGTATATTTGTAACATTAAGCCCATGATAATAATATTTAACTCTATCAATTGTTGATGTGCTAAAGTTAAATATCATTATTGTGGAAAAATACCTGTTCCATGTTATGTCTAAGGCATTTGATATTCAGACAGATACTGATGCTATACTCAACAGCCTATGTTTTAGGTAATAATATCATTAAGCTTCTCTTCTGGAAGGTTAACAACTTAAGATTGCAGATCAAAAAATTAGAGAAAAAGAAGGGCTACAAGGATAACCAACGTTTTGGCCCTAGCCCTTCAAGGTCAGTGATGACTCAGGACATAAGTGAACCTGTATTCTAACGTCCTGTAGCTCAGTGGTGTCCCAAATTTTCTGATCAAGGGGATTATGGGGCCACCAAGGAAAGTGATTGACAATGTAGAGTGTGCCTAAGAAGAGTTACCTGCAGTGAAAACATTCTCTCAGGTTTTCACAGAGAGGAAATCAGTCAAGCAATGGCCATGACTCATCCACATGGCTCACACTGACAGAAGATCTACAAACTGCTGTACAGGGTTTCAGGGTAAATTCTGAGGGGATTTGACTAATGTTGTCAAACACAAAAGTTATGTTTTTTGTTATATGGATCTTGCTTTATCTTGGTCTTAAACATCCAGCAGAAAAGTATAAAAACAAGGTATAAAAAGTAAAGCCATATTAATATGCTGAGCTGTAAAAGGCTCAAGTCAACAACTTCTGACACTGCCAGTCTTGTGGATAATCCACTCTAATAGTCTACTATTATAGACTACTGGACTATATTGGATTACTTTTTGGAATTCATGCACCTACAAAATATGAATGGCAATGGAGTACCCATCTCTGACAAAAGTAAACAAAAAAGGGGGATATAAATGAGGTCCATTTTGTACTGGAAAAAATATATATATCTGATATACAAAATAGCATAGATATAGAGCTGCTTTCTCTTAGTTCAATGAGAAGAAAGTTTTGAACTAGTAGTGTTTAGACAAGATATCATGTCTGCATCTTGTACTATGAATAACTACTACAAAGACAACAATATGCAAAGTATTAATTATTGTAACTGTCCTACTAACCTGTTTTGAAACTCTCATTGCTTCTTCTTTCTCAATAAAATTAATATAAAAATGATATTTAACTCTAGATTGTGATGAGGGTTATGAAAGCTTAAAGAATTGCAAGGGTTGAGCCTATTGTTTAATGCACAGAAAGAGAACCATGCCATAATTATGAGCTATTCTATATAAAATAGTGAACCTTTCAATATATAAATCCCACCTGAAAAGATAATATCTATATGTTGTCTTGTAGGAATTTTAAAACTATATGAGGATGTATAGAAGAGAATTTCAAATAAGGGGGATGGATTCATTTTTTAATCGATAAATCTGATATACCCCAGTGCAGAGAGCTAAGCTAGGGCCAAGTCATATGTGGAAAACTAGCAGAGTGATAGGCTGTGGCCTGTAACACCTGCCTGTGGCCTGAAGTCCAGACATCTAGAAAACAGCACCTTAGCAAAGAGAAAGGGAAGAAGACTTCAGGGAATTAAGGAGGAGATAACAGAAAAGCTGTACATCACAAATTAACTGAAGACAGTGCCCAGAAAAGAACAAAACTGTCTGGAATACTTTTCATGCCCTGCAAGGACACCTGTCTCTGTAAACACAACATAAACCTAGAAAGAGTTGGAGAACTCCCAGCTCCAGACCCTCCAAAAAAGCCCACAGTTATGGTTCACTGAAAATAAAATATGAGGCCTTACTCTGACAGTGACCCTTCCAGAATGGCAAGCTAGAACTGGAGAAGGAAGCCATTGCAGCATCCAGCCTGCTCAGGGATGATGAATCGCAAGCACCTGGGAAGGGGCCCACTGTTTAAAATTGAGCTACTCAAGGAATCAGAAGTCATAGAACAGTATGTGAAGGTTCCCGGGCCAGCATAGCACAATGATTGCGTGGAAGATGGTGATGTGAGAAGGTCATCAACTGATGGTAGGCTGATCACAGACCACCTGAGAAGCCTAAGCTACAGCAAGCTCAGAGGATGAAGGACCCGATGGCTTTCCACATTATAGTCAGAAGCTAAGTTTTTTGTGTGATTTTCTAGGGGAACTGGATCTGAAAGTACTGACAGGCTCCCTGACTACATGAAGCTTAGAGATTATTGGTCTGATTGCTTTCCCCATCTGCTCAGGTGATTGGGGACCCATGTTGGCTCAGAAAGTAAGACTACCCCAGAGGTCTCAAGGCACGGACAGTGGGACCAATGAGACCCTGCACAAGGCCACAGGCAATGCGGCTAGGCAGGCATAGCACTGACTTGAGACACATAGAGAGGCATGCACCCTGGAGCCACTGGAGAAATACAAAGTGAGGGCAAACAGGACACACTTGCTTGTCCCAATCCTGCATGGAAGTCGGGACTCGGCATTCACATCCAAAGTTGGGTGGAGAAAGAAAGCAGCTCAGAATCAGCACGCAGTGCTCAGTCTTCCACCTGTGCTAGGAGATTCCAAAACCTCAGGGAATGGAGAGAAACCACTCACCCCACACACAGGAAGTTGGTAGATTCATTTTTCTTTCATGTGTATTGTTTTAGGGCCTTTTTCTTTCCTTTTCTTTTTTCTCTCTTTTTTATTCCCTTTTCTCCTTTGCTCTTTCACTCTTCTCTTTCATATTTTCCTGTTGTTTTGACTCAATTCTGTTAATTGACTTGTAGTCTTCATTTAGATCCTTTATGTCAATTTTCTTTTCTCCCCTCATCTTCTTTTAACTTTTTGCAAGTTGTATTTCTTTCACTTCCCTTTAACATCCCCTCCATTTTTACTATTATTGCAAATAACTTTATTGGTTTTTAAGAAGCTATTTGAGTAAATGCTGTAATTGTAATCCCACTCATCACTGAGACTGTGCTGGCTGGAGTTACAGATACCTGACAACAGGGGAGACATTATTAATCTAAAATGTGGAAGGTATTGAGTGCTTGAATGACACTTTAATTGAAAAATCCCGTACCACCCTCACATGACCAGGCACAGTCAACATGAAAGTGGACTAAAAGAAACACAAAAAATTATATTCAGGCTCTGTGTGTTTAAAGTACATATAAAATCAAAGGTATTTTCGTGTTTAAGTTAAAATCCCATCCTATGTATTCCAAAACAGGGAAATATCTGAAACACTTCTGCTTTCAAACATTTTGAATAAAACACCTGGAACTGGCAGTTGCAAATTATGATGTATGCGTAAATCGTTGCCATATTTGATTTCTGGGTGGAAGTGACAATATTATCTATTTGCTTTTATTTTTTTTAACTTTTGTGGTCTGTTTTTATCTTCCTCGATGCTTTCAAGTAATGTCAGTTTTTCCAGTCTAAGTTTTCTTTTTTAGTACGAACAGACTGGGAGTCATTGTATTACTGTGACAAATAAGATATCACAATAAGTTTACTAATCCTCCTGGTCATGAGCCCCAAGGAAAGTTCCAGTGTTTAGCTGTGCCAAAAAGGAAGGGGGACCTTATTGCTATGCCATCTACTTTCTTCTTTCTACTGAATTTACTTTTTGTCATTATAACATTTAGTTATGCAAACTGATGGGTTCATTTTGGCACATTGAAATATGTGCATAACACACTCTGATTATTCCATCTTCCTATTGTCCTTTTTGCCCTTCTCTCTTCACCTTCTCTTCTTTATTTTTATTTTATTGTAGTTTAACATCCCTTATTTCCTTTATTTTAATGGTGTTTCTCCTTTTTTTTTTTTTTAAGAATGCATGTGAGATAAAATGCGATATGGTATCTTTATAAGATTAACTTATTTTGCTTAACATAATAATGTCCAGTTCTATCTGTGTCTCAGCAGCTGTCATTTTTTTCTTCTTCTTTATGGCTGAGTAATACCCTGCTGTGTATACATATCACATTTTTTTCACCCATTCGTGAGTTTACAGGAACAGAGCTGTATCCATGGCTTAGCTGTTGAAAAGTGTGTCATGACAAACAAAGCTATGAAGAAATCCCAAGCGTATGCATTTCCCTACAAAGGCCGCAAATGTATCCTCCTTACAGCAGAACACTAGTCTATATTTTTCTGGTCTATTCATCTGTCTCTTGACTATTTTTCTTTTTTTGTTTTCTGATATCAGGGATCGAACTCAGGACCTTGTGCTTGCCAGGAAGCTGCTTAAGCTGCTGAGCTATCTCCCCAGCTGTCCCTTGGTTCTGTTGGTTGCTTCTTTCTGTATACAAATTTTTCATTTGGTATAGTGCATTTGTGCAATCCTGGTCTTGTTTCTTAAACAACTGGGTCTGTGTTTGGAAAGTGCTTGCTATACTTGTGTTCATAGTTTTCTCTACTTTTCCCACACATGCAGTATTTCTGCTTTAGTATTTAGGGCTTTGATGAGATATGATTTTATTTTAGTATATATAAGGTGAAAAATATGAATTTGATTCAATTTTCTGTCATCAGTACCCAAATGTCTTAGTAACATTTGGTAAAGATCATCTCTTGCCCCCAACCTGTGTTTCTGACCTCTTCGTCAAAGTTCAAATGTCGAAATGTTTCTGTGGTTGTTTCTGTATTCTAGACTTTGTTCTATTAATCTAAATTTCCTTTTCTGTGTGCCAGTATCAAGAAAGGACTGGCTCAAACTTATGAAAGCCATTTGTGACTCACCTACTTCCACCATCACTTAACACATAGAAAGGCTGAAGGCTTTCCCTCTAAAGGCAGGACTAATACAACAATGGCATTATAATCACTTCTATTTAATACAGTGCTCAGAGGATTATTCAGAGCAATCAGGCAAGACAGTGATGTAAAAGGGACAAGAATAAGAAACGAAAAATTCAGGTAAATCTGTAGAGTCCAAAACCCAATCCAGCAATATAGACCCCAAAGTTTGCATCAAAAGCCTCATGGATCTAATAAACAAAAATCCAGCAATGTGACACGACACAAAATCAATACACAAAAATCAATAGCATTCCTATACACCAGCAATTATTTCCCAGAGAAGGAAATTATAAGAAAAATACCATTCATAATAACATTAAGAAAACTTAAGTACCCAAGAATTAACCTAACAATAAAAACAGCAGCACTCTGGAAAGGAGATAGAAGAGGACATCAGGGAGCAGCAAGATGTCTCCTGTCTTGTGCAGACAGAACTAATAATTTCAAAATGGCCATACTTCCAGGCCTGATATACAGATACCACACAATTGCCATGGAAACACCAACATTACCTCACACAATTACAGAAAACAGACCTAAAATTCATATTGAACCGAAGCGACCCAAAAACAATCTTCAGCAAGAGGAAATCTGGATGCATCTAAATCTTGAATATCAAGTTGTACTACAAAGACATTTGTAGATTCTTGTTGTTATTTGTTGCAACTTAATTCTTCTGTGGTTGTTTCTTCACCCCGTATTCTCTTGTCAATGTTGTTGTTTTAATATTTTTTATTATTTTTATTTATGTATGTATTTGTTACAGTGTCTCACTTCACAGCTCAGACTCATAGTTAGTCTCCTATTTTCCATGTCTGCAGCTCTGGGATTACAGGCATGTGCCACCACACCTGGTTTCAGTGGCTGGCATGGCTTGCCAGGGGTGAGGCTGGCAGGGCATGTGGTACCGGGAATGGAACCTGGGTCCTTGTGCTTGCTAGGCAGGCATTTAGATGGCTAAGCTATCACGCCTGCCCCCTATGTTCTCTTGTAATCATGTTCATATCTGTTTTTAAGCTGGTGCCAAGCTGTCTCTAAGCTATGGTTTTGTAGAATAAATGAAATATGGATTTCTGAATCTTCCTGCTTTCCTTTTGTTGCCAGGATTACTCTGGCTGTTCTGGGTCTTTTCTGTGACTTATAAATATTTATGATTGCTGAACATTTCTAAGTATGGGGAAAGAATTTAGCATATCAGTAATTCAAGTACATGAAATTCTGAATAGCCTCAATTAGAAAACAAATTCTCCACATCACATCATAATCAAAATCCTAGAGGTCAAAGAGAGGAAAGAATCTTACCAAGTGCTGGAGGAAAGCAAGAACTCCCTTACACAGGTAAACCTATTAAAATAATAGCATACTTCTCAACACAAAATCTAAAGGTCAGGAAAGCTTTAGTGAATTATGTTTCAGCCCTGAAAGAAAACAATTTCCCTCCTAGAGTAGGAACCCTGCAAAACTATCTTTTAAAGTTGATGGAGAAACAAAATCTTTCTTTGAAAAAGAGCACTGTAAAAAATTCATGATAACAAACATACAAAAAAATCCCCAGGATTATTTTTTTACAGAGATAATGAAGGCAATAGTGTTATGAAGTCTAGTGGAATGAATGTATGAAGCAATATGAACAATTAAACAAAAGGAATGGAAATAAAGGGAACTAGAAGAGGGAAATAATGGAATGACAGGAGGAACTCATACCTTTCAGTAATAACTCTCAACATGGATTATCTAAACTCCCCAAAGAACAGATACAATTGTGAGACTAGATCACAAAATGAAAACCTAATTGTATTCAGCACATGAGATAGATTATTCTAAAATAAATACAAAGAAGAAAAACAAAAAGGTGGAAAACAATATTACATTCAGTACATGCTGAAAACACACAGAAGTAACCCTTTTATGTTTAAAAAAAATATATACTTTAAGTCAAATCTTATTAGAAGAGGCAAAGAAGGCTACCAAAATGTTCTTTAAGGTAGTAATTCAAGAGGAAGAAATAAGAAGTATAAATATATGTACATCAGATATCAGTGTACAAAGCTTCATTAAACAAGCATTACTGGACTAAAAGATCAGAAAAAGGTTTTATAGTACAGGTCTTCAATAACTTGCTAACACAATGTTATGGTTTGTGTCTAGTTGTCCCCCCAAAGCCTCATGCAGTCATGGGGTGA
>NW_004524633.1:11730384-11739247 GCF_000260255.1 Octodon degus
ATATATTTAAATTTAGAGCAGCGTCTTCAGGGTGTTTGGGGTCTCACTGGGTAGATCGGAGTTGTAGTGATCTGCCTGTTTACAGCCTCCCAAGAGCTGAGATTACAAGCAAGTGCCATCATGCCCAGTCTTGATTGCTCCCTCAGCACACCTGGGGGGCGGGGCCCACATTGCAGGCCTGGGGATGAAATCCCCAGCCCAAGCACCTGCTTGCAGGGACTTTAATCTACTGAGCTATTTGGCTGACCCCACATGTAGCTTTTTGAGAAGACTCAATATCCATTTCTGTGTTCTCAACTTAACTGAAAAATTAATGTCTTACAGAATTTTATTCTTCCCATAATGATTTGAGGCAAATGTAGGTTATTTTGATATTAATATATTTGCTACTGAGCTGTTATTTCCTACAATGTGATTTTTTTTAACATTTAGTATTCCCCAAGTCACACTAAAAAAATTTCCACATGCAAATAATTAATGATAAGATTTAACTTTTAACATACATATACTTATTGCCACATTTAAGCAGTGTTTAATGATTACATTTGTTGTGAGGCAGTGGTACACGTACATAACACATAAATCTTAATAATTGAAACCAGCTAGATAGATGTTCAAGCTTTATGCATTTAATTATTTTAGTACCTCGCAAATCCAGTAATTTACTATCTCTTTAATTTAAACTAAGTTGTTTTTTTTTTTTTTTAATAGTTTATCTGTCCCTTCCCAGTCTGACTTTCATCATACTTGGCTTAAATTTCTGAGCCAACTTGGAAATAACTGTATGCCTCATTCTGGATGCATACAACCTGTAATACTGCCATAAGTAAAAATTAGCTTCTTGCTTGGTAATCATCACTGAATTTTATCATAATCACAGGGCATTATCAGGGAAGTTTAGGACAGACAATGTTTCTATTGTCATTTTTATATCTTTCCCTCAACTCCTGTTGTCCCATCCCTGGGGTTCCATTTAAGATTCCTTCAGCCAAAGACTACTTCCCTGCAAGCCTACATTTTAAATTAGAAGGCTGTACCTTGCCTAATCCTCATAGAGGGCCAATAAGTAAAGATCTGGAAATAATTACTGCTAGATAAAGATGAATATGTGAGGTAGTATAAGTATAATCCCTACCAATTAGTTTCCTGTCATGTATGACTCCATAGAAGTGTTCAATGCTGACCAAGGTTCAGGTCCTTACCCTCAATATAGCAAGCCCTAATTCATATCTCTGAATTTCATCAATGGCATAGATATTTTCAGATATGCTCATGCTAGTGTACAGAATGATGAGTCCCATGGCATTGTCAAAGTAACCTTCCCAGAGAGTTGAGTGTCTGACTCTAAGCCCAGTCATTTTTCTACTTAAGATAAAAGGTGGCAGAAATGAGATAACAGATACTTTGGTGTGCCAGGGCATAACCTTCCACTGACCCTAGAACTTTCCAAGTATTCTTTTCTCTTCCTAAGTAAGTCTGATATCAAATGTCTTCCCTGCATCTCTGTCACTTATCAATTCTAAAGTAGAGTCTGGAAGACATTCAAGTGATGTCCTTCATGGTGTTCCTTCACATTTGCCACAACTCAAGGGAAGTGGAAATTGAATGTTTTATTCACTCCTTTGTTTTTGTCACCTGAAATATTACTAGGTCACGGTACATGCCAGTAAATACTATTGGATTAGGTAGTATGTTTCTAAGACTTCTTTGAAGATATATATTTTCCTGATTTCCTTCCAAGAAATAGAAAACAAAGTGATAAAGAAGATTAATGGTTTTGGTCATGGTCAATTAACAAGCATATGGCTCATCTTCCTTTCTACTTAAAGAAAGATAGGATAGAATATAGTAAGCTATTGTACTTAGGAATTAGAAAACATAACGCACAGTTACAACTACACAAATTTTGAAAGGACACCCAGGGGTTCAGGCCCAATATATGTTAGCTTCTACTACTAGAATCCAGGCTGTGCATGGTATACTGAAACTCTAAGGTCATGGGTCTTACTGTTCAAAAACAAATAAATGAAAGGTCATACCAGTGCTGCTAAGCTGGTAAGATTTTAAGGATAGGATATATAAAATATTTAGAAAAGGAGAACCAGAATATAATGCTTCAACCAAAACATTTAAAACAGAGTCCCTTTTTTAAGGTCAAGAGATGAGTTCAAAGATAGCATAGAAGAAAAAAAAAGAAAAAAAAAGTCAGTAAATTGTTAGATACAATTAAAAAATGGCCTAATCCTAACAACATAGAGGAGACTGAAAAAGAAAAAAAAAAGAACATGTCCTTAGGATATCTGAGACTATAACAAAATGTAATTCCTGTCACTGGAATATTCAGAGGACAAGAGAAAAAGAAAAACTAAAAAAAGGCTTCAAAAATAATGACTAAAAACACAAGCAACAAATTTGACAGGAGACATAAACCTACAGATGAAAGCATCAGAGACTGCTTACTAATAAATAATAAGGTAGGATCTGAGACTTACTCACATCAGAAACACAGAAAACACCTTTCCACAACCTCTTTCATGTCTATCAGGCTAACATAGGCTGAATGAAAGTGGAGTACAAATTGAGAAAATGGAAAAAAAAAATTCTCTGAAGTGCAACGTAACCTTTCTAAAGACCTTTGCCTAAATATCAAGTAACACTTAAGGATTTTGTATTCTGAGTTGTGCAAGAATATACACATTGATAACAAAATGCAAGCCCATTGGAAATCCTTATCAAAAATATCAGCCCCTCACAGTAATAGCCATGTATAAAGAGGTGCATCTTTTGTCTTTTCAAAGACAAGTTAATGTTTACATCATTTTGTATTATACAGTGTTAAGTGTGATAAGTACCTTTGAGAAAAATGTATGAGATGTAAAGATGACAGGGATAAAAAAGGGGAGAGAAAAAACAAGAAAAAAAATGTAAAGGAAAAGAAAAATCTTTTCTACAATAACCAGAGACAAAACATTGAGAAGCAGATTCATATTAGATTCAAGTACTGTCATGGACAGCTATAGTTTGGGACTAAAGTGGCATCCAAGGATTGGTGCGATAAAATCTTAGTTGCCAGGCATCCTGGTATTGGAAAGTGCTAGAACTTATAGTGGAAGGAAGTGATGTTATGGGGGTGTGGCCCTCCTGTGGACACAGGAAACTCTGCCACTGTGAGGTAAGCAGCTTCTCTTCCATGTGCTCCATCCATATTTGCCTCATCTGAGGGCCAAAGAAACAGGACCAAGCAACGGGGGACTAAAACTCTACCAGACAATGAGCCAAAATAAACTATCTCTAAGTTCTTTATCTTATTTATTTTGTCAAAAGAATAGAAAGTTTTCCTTTTTTTTTGTGGTACCAGGGGTTGAACTCAGGACCCTGTGCTTGCCAGGCAAGTGCTCCTTCTACCGAGCTATCTCCCAGGCCCAAGCTTCCAATTCTTAAAGCTCTAGAAGAAAACTAAGACTACCAAGATGGCAAATTCCAACATGGAAATGGAAACTATGAAAAGAGAAATGCTAGAAAGCAGGAAGGCGGCACCAATGCATCTCACATATTCCTTGTACTGGTACCTGATAAACATGCATTTGAGGGATAATAGATCTGGAGTCCACAATGTCAGACAGAAGTTAAGTAGTGCATGGCTCCTCTAATGTGAGAAGCTAAAAATATAAGCAGATTTAATGGTAAAGTTAAAACAAAATGGTAGGAAACAGAAAGGCAGACTTGTTAGAGATGGGAAAGGAGCACAAGGGAAGAGAAGAGAGTATAAGCTGAGTGAGGCAGATCAAAAATTATCAAGATGCTTATATGATCAGGATGCTAGGCAATAGAAATATATGTATATGCCAGGGCCAGAGAGACAGCTCAGTGACTAAGCGCCTGCTTAGGCAAGCTCTGGGACCAGGGTTCGATCCAGGCATCACATGCCCCACCAGCCCCACCTCCGGACATGCTGGGCTGGCCGCTAAGAACCAGCATGGTGGCACATGCCTGTAATCTCAGCGCAGAGGAGGCTGAGACAGGAGAATCGCTAGAAGTCTGAGCTGTGTAGCGAGACCTGGTACCAAATACATTTTAAAAAGTAAATAAATGAATAAATACATTTATTTCAATTCCCAAAACATATAATTATTACATCATGAATATATATCATTAAGATATATTTAAATGAGCAGAAAAAAATAGAGTAATATTATTTTGTAATAGAGACTACTAGGAATGAAAACAGTCCAGAGAAGCCTAAATACAGAGTCTACAAACACACATGTCCATACTTCAGCAGGTCGCCTCACTAGTAGGTGTCTGGAAGCTCACAGCCACTACTTTGAGCACCTATTGTAACTGTAAAGGCCAAAGGTGACTTGCTTTAATATCATAATGTCTTAATAAATTTAATATTAAAATATTTATGAGTTGTTTTTTCTTGATATATACACTTTTTTGGTGGACTCCGTATTTGATATTTGTTCCCTAAATTTATGGGAATTAAAATTTAAATTTTCCCTAAAACATAAATCCTCACACAGTACTGAAAACATCAAGTAGTACAAATTTCAAACCCATACTTACATTCTTTGATATAAATATATAGATATATGTATATTAATATGTTAAAACTGAACGATAAAGAAAATATCTTTAAAGTAACCAAAGAAGGAAAATGTGATGCTAACACAAAGAAAAAAAGTATACAAAACTACAGATTACTAAAATTTTGCAAGCCAGTGGAAAATGGAACAATAATAATAATAATAATAATAATAATAATAATGAGAAAAAAATCAATATAGAAGTACATGCATTGAAGAATAACTGTCAGAAATTATGGAGAAAACAAGACTATCAGGCATAAAATTCTAATAAAATGTATTATCAATTATCTAAAAAATTGCAATGCAAAAATATTTTAAAATAAATTCTTTAGAAGAAATATGTTATATAAGAAAACAACTTTATCTACACACTGTGTATTCTGGAAATGACAAAATTAGCTAAATGTATTCTTTTAATTTTAATTGCTCTCAAAATAACTGCCAAAGCAAAATAGAAGCAAAGTATGTCATGTTTATAGAATTTTTAGAAGCAGAGCTTTTTATAACTCTAGCACAAAAGATGGCAAGCTTTAAAGAGCTCTGCGGAAAGGTTCTTGTTATACCTGTCCAGTATAATAATGCTACTTCTAACTGGACTGTAAGTAAATGAGGACGCATTACAATTTGTGTGACAAATCCCAATAATATTACAAAGATATATAAGAACTACACATTTATAATGTAGACTGTATTACTAGAAAAAAGTTCTAATAGGTATAGATATGCATCTAAAATGCACAAAATGTGTTCATAAGCAATAACTACACAGATAGATAACAAAGAACAAAAGAAAATTGTGAACTGGTAAAATAATGCCCTGGATAAAATTGGGTAAAAGGGAAAATTTTTGGTTTAATCAAAACACACCAATAATACAATGCACAGTGTTGTTCTATGCACACGAAAAGAGACATTGACTGAATAGAAAGGCAATATGAAATATGCTATTGACAAAAATCTCACTTCAAATATAAAAGCATAGATATGTTTAACATGAAGATGGAAAGGCACGTGCAACACAAATAAATTATAAAGGAAGCAATAAATGCATGAAATGAATAGATATTTGGGTAAAGGAAATAATATGGGATCAACTATAGTAAATGAGACAATGCAATGAGAAGATACACTAATCATACGTGTTAACACATCTACCAGTACAATTTTTAAACATACACAATCTTTGAAAATGGAAAAGAAAAGAATGTTTGTGCATTCTTTGTAATCACTGAAAAATGAAAAACACCTCTTGAGTATAATCAGCAGAAGAGAAAGTGCAAAGCTGAAGTTAGGGAAGATGGAAAACACCCAACCTGTGACTTGGCCCAAAAGGCATGTTCAAGAAAACGGAGCCAGAACTGCAGATGACAATCCTTTTCAAATACATATGGAGCCTTCACGAAGAGACAGTGTTGTGAACCATCCACCAACGGCAACAGATTTTAAAACATATTGTGAGTATTGCCTCGTATTTGGAAATTTAGCAAAATATTTCTAAATATCTCTTTGCAGAAAAATGAAAGAAAGAGAGTAAAAAGAAGGCAGGAGAGAAAGAAGGAGAAAGGGAGGAAGAAAAGGAGCCAAAATAGAGAGGTAGAAGAGGATTACCTAAGTATATTATAAAATAACTAAAGAGGGGCAATTTTTCCTTTGTTGCTACAGTTGTTTTCTAAAAGAAATTAGTATTTATTTATTTATTTATTTACTTTTTGACAGAACTGGGTGTTGAACTCAGGCCCTTGCAATTGGCAGGAAGCACTTATTCTACTGAGCTATCAGGAAAGAGTAGTGTTACACTGATGAAAGAAATCAAAGCAAACACAAATGCATGAAAATATATCACATGCTCATACTTTTCAAAGAGATTTACAGATTCAAGGTGATCTTTATTGAAAATTGCGATGTTCTGACTTCATAATTAGAGAAATACATCTTTAAGTTATGGATAGACAACAGACCCTGAATAGCGAAAAGAATCTTGACCAACAATACCAACACTGAAACTGAACAAAACACAAAACTGAAAGCATCTGACAATTACTCTTTAATGTCTACTTGATTGTCTTGTGAGACACCTGGGTGGCTTGTAAAGGATACATGTGGGTGTGTCTGTGTGCATGATGGGGCCCTAGCCATGGGGCCTGCCCATCCCCTCACCTGCCTCTCCAGTGAACAGCTTCTCAGCTGCCGTGGACTGAGCATCTTAGAGAGACATCATCCCTTTCCACCATGATATTCAGCCTCCCTCAGATACACAGCATTGGGAGCATCCAACCATGGAAGGAGACCTGTGAATCCCTGAGCCAAATAAGCCACTAACTCTTCCTTCCAATGCTGGGCATTTCTTCCTAGCAGCAGAAAGCCTGAGCAAGATAACCTGTTTGAGCTTTGCCTAGTTGGTAATTAAAGCATACTTTTGGCAGTTTCTGTGGGGACATAGAGCTGTGACCTGAGGGGCTGCATCTACACGCTGGCCACTTGCTGTATGGTACTTTGCTCTGTGTTTTGCTTCCTGCCCACCATAGAGAAGAGCTTTGCTCTAGGCTGCACATCTGCCGTGATGAAGATGGTGGGCAGCACTCCACAGTGCACAGAAAAGGAACCAGCCAAACAGGGACCGAAGCCTTAGAAACCAGCCTAATGAAACATTTTCCCCTTTCATTTCTGTTAGATATTTTTTCCCAGCTATGGAAAAGCTATCCAAGACAGCCACCATGATTTAAACACGTCCTCTAAAGCTGTTCTGCTTAGATGGCACACATACATTCTTAAAAGCCACACACCTACCAGTGGAGCAAGACAGAAAGCCCAGAAAGAAAATGGTTGACATTTATGGTCAATTTAGTATCAGCAAAAATTATAGGAATATACAAGAGGTACAGGATACCTTGTTCAGTAAATTATGCTGGGAAAACCGATTATATGAGGGAACAAAACTAAATCCCTATCATATACCATGTACAAAAATCAGTCTAAAATGAATTAAAGCCATTAGAAAATAAAAAGCTCTAGATTAGTATAAAGAATAACCTTTTTTTAAAACAAAGTTAAAAGCTAAGACAATAGAAGTAAGTTTATTCAAATGAGATTGTGTTAAACTAAAATGTTTAACAGACGTATTCCTGAATTCCTGGGCATCCCGTGACATCCTGAGCAAATCTAGACTGTGATGTGGACCAGGCTAGTGTGTGATGATTTTATTCTTTCTAATTTACCATTTGTTGTGCAAAAATGCAATTGCTATTTTATTGTCCTTTTGTCCTATCACACACACACACACACACACACACACACACACACACGCACACACACATCTCTGTGCATGTGCATGTGTGGTGATGTTTTTGAGATTGAGATATTAGTAACACAAATGGAGTGACACATCAAGTAACCATATGATGAAAATAACATTATTAGAGCATTTCAATAGATTCAGAACACTCATTTGATAAAATAATTTTTACAAATTTACAAGGTTGAAAAAAAATCAAGAAAGCAAGAAAAATCCTCCTTAGTGTGGTGAGCTGTCTCTTCATTTGTGCATATGTGTATATGCACGAGGTATAGATGTTTGCACAAACACCACAGAAACAGCCATGGCTAAAGATATTGTTAACAGAGTGCTGCAAAATAAAACTTTCTTAAAATCAGGAATTAACCAACTTTACCTGCTGTTGCCATTTTATGTCCTACAGTAGATGACAGGATTCAGTTAGTACAGTGAGGGAAAAATAATTTGAAAACAGAGAAGTAAAATAAATGCCATCATTTTATATGTAAAGACAATCTCAAAAAAACACCATGCATGCACAAAATGATAATGCAAAAATAGATCATATTTTTGTACAAAGAAAATATGTGGAAAAAAATTAAAGGTGGATGGATGGATGGATGAAGGGCAGATGCATAGCCAGACTGATTGTCAGATACAGAGACAAGAATGCCATCAATAATGTGAATTAAAAATTCCTAAATTGAGCGAAAATGAGAGGTATTTTATGCTAAAAATCAGTGTATGTGTGTGTAGGTGGAGTCTTTTAAAGCAGCCCACAATAAATGGAAATATTTGCAATTTGTAGGTTACAGGTTCTTTAGTCTTACAGTGTCAACTATACCTCCAATGGTTTATGGACTTAATACTTGAATTTCATGGGTTTAGGATATAAAATTTGATTACAAGTAGATAACTAGATCAATGGTAGAAAATGAGGAGTCCCTAAACAACCCCTACTTTGCAATTGATTTTCAATCAAGGAGCCAAAGAAAATCTG
>NW_004524633.1:11741757-11744584 GCF_000260255.1 Octodon degus
AAAGTGATCGATGACATAGAGTGTGCCTAAGGAGAGTCACATGGAGAGAAAACATTCTCTCAGGCTTTCACAGAGAGCACATTGGCCAAGCAATGGCCGTGACTCATTACACCTTACATTGTAATGCAAATCACTTGCCACAGGGTGAGTGCAGCATCCACACCCACAGTAATCAATCACTAACCCCAGAAGCCACCCCAAGACTTCATGAGGTTTTGGGGGGACACCTATACACAAACCATAACATTCTGCCCCTAGACCCCCAAAGACTCGTGCACATCCCTTTATGCAAAAGCCATTCTAGTCCATCTCTATATTGCTAAAGTCCCAACAGTTTCAGCACTGCTGGAAAGTCCAAGTCCCAAGTCTCCTCCAAAATCTAAGGCAAACTCTTAACTGCGAGCCCCTGTACAAAAGAAAAGTTAAACACATCCAACATTCAAAGGCACAAGATAAACATCACCATTCCAAAAGGTACACACAGCAGGATACCAACCATTGGGACCAACACAAGTCCAAAATCCAGCAGGGCAAGCATTAAGTCCTGCAGTTCCATGTGGAACATCTGAAGCAATCTGTGCCATATTGTGAGCTCCATGAGCTCCGCCCTTATGGCACTCGTGGTAGATCCCATGGCTTCTCTCTTAGGCCAGCTTTGCTCCCCCCTTGCAGTTTCCCTTAGATGATCCACGTTCCTGGCTTTTCCAAACTTCTGAGGTTTCCACTGAATAGGCTTCTCATTCACAGTTTCACACACTGCCCTCTCAGGGGCACAGTGCCTGGCCTCCCAGGCCTTCTTCTGAAATCTGGGTGGAAGCCTTCTGAACCTCAGAACATCTGCATTCTGCATACGCCTACAACCAAAGCCACATGGATGATGCCAAGGGCTGCCGCCAGCAGGAGCAGTAGCCAGCCTCTCCTCTCTCTTGGCTGCAGGGATGGAGTTCCTGGAATGCTGAGCACTCTGACTCTGATTCTGAGAAACAAATTCTCTATGCAGGCACCATTCTGTAGTCTGGTGTGGCCGCTGCCTCCATTCTGGAACATGGGGCTCTGTGGCTTTTTCCTCAAAGCAAAGTCCCTGACCTTTGCAGTTCTGAGGCCGCAAAGGCTGGAGACCTGCCACCTCCTGTGAGGCCCTCCTTTCCACTCTCAGGTTCCTTCCTGACAATGGAGATCCTCTGGGTTCCATTTTTGTAGACCACAGCTTTCTTGGCGCTTCTTTTCTGGCCAAACTCACAACATTCTGAACCATCCTGCTGGGCTCCTTGCTGTTCATGCTCAACATAAATATGGCTAAAAGCCCACAGTAACAGCCATGTCACTGCCCCAATATTTGGCTACTTTGAAACATCTTTTGCCAGATTGATCAGTTCACCACACTTAAACTCAGTCTCAGGCAAAGTCTCTGGACATGAGCAAAATGCAGACAATTTTTTTGCCAAGTCAAAACACAAATGATCTGGAGTTCAACAACCAATGAATGCAGTCCTTCTTCCCAGCAGAAACCTCCCCAGCCTGGTCTTTACAGGCTGGCTTTCCATCAGCCTTCTGGCCTTCTGAGCTCTGACCAGGATCTCCCAAATAGAACAGCTGAAGCTGTTTCAGATCTTTGCTTATAGGCAACATCTCTGAACCTTTCCTATTTCTTCCCATAAGCCAGTCCCAAAAGCTTGTAATCCACATGGTCAGATTTAGCCAAAGCAATGAACCCACTCCTGCGGTACCAAATTCTGTCTTAGTTACTCTTCTCTCATTGCTTGGACAAATACCCGACACTCAAAATGAAGGAAGGAAAGGTTTATTTAGCTCACAGTTACTGGAGGTTTCAGTCCACACTCAGTTGGCTCCAAGGCAGAGCAACACACAGCAGAGAGCAAACTTTCAGGGCAGCAGCAAAGAGCAATTGTACAAGGGAGGGGTAGCAGCAGCTCAAGCAGCTAGCTTCTCTTCCCACCTTATGTTGTAATGCAAATCACCTGCTGCAGGGTGAGTGAGTCATCCACACCCACAGTAATCAATCACAAACTGCTGAAGCCTTCCCAAGACTGCATGAGGCTTTGAGGGGAAACCTACACACAAACCATAACACTGACCACTGGAAAAAAGGCAAGGATTGATAGAGAAGAAATATAAGGAGAATTTGGGAGCCTTAGAAACATCTCTTATCTTTTTTTAAAGTATTTATTTATTTTTGTATTGTAGGCAAGGGTCTACAGGAGTGCAGGGTCTCACTATTAGATCCAACTCATAGTGATTCTCCTCTTTACAGCCTCCCAAGTACTGGGATTACAGGCTTGCGCCACCACCCAGTCTCTTATTTAATTATTTATTTACTTATTTGGCACAAGGTCTGGCTTACAGCTTGGACTCACAGTGCTCCTCCTGTGCCAGCCTCCCCAACACAGGGATTATAGGCGTGTGCCACCAAACCTGGTTTTGGTGCCCTGCACAGCATATCCTGGGTTCCAGGGCCAACATGGCATGCGGTACTAGGGATCGAACATGGGTTCTTGAGCTTGCCAGGCAGGCATTAGAGTGCTGAGCTATCTCCCCAGCCCTAAACATCTCCTATCTTGACAAGAAAATATTTTACAATTGTTTGTGCATTTGACCAAACTATTTCAATTTTAGACTTAAAATCTATGCAGTTGACTTTATGTATTTTAAATCCTAAATCACCTAGAAGTTGATCTAAAACATGGCAAGAGAACATTTTCCCTAGGGAGAATATTGGATACCAGCAGAACAATATGTAAGTATTCTAACTTGCTACTTTTAAATAAGCATCTGTTATCCATTTAATAATTTAACAAATGGGTTTAAA
>NW_004524633.1:11745384-11747513 GCF_000260255.1 Octodon degus
ATCAGCAGGGTTTTCAATGGCCACTATGGCTTGAGCTGCCAGGAGGAGCTTCTCCCAAGTGCGCTTCAGATTTACGGTGTAGATTCCATCACTTTTCCTTTTATAGATATGCTGCTCCATCTGGAAATCCAGGTTGGTGCCACCTAAGTGGGTTCCTGCAGCAAGGAACTTGAGGACGTCCTCCTTCATTGCAGGACATCAAGCGCTCTGGAAATTGTGAAGTTTCCCTTTAAGTTACAATAGGAATCAAGAACAATGCTATATGGACAGTACGGAAAGGCTACACATCTTTTTAAATGAAGCCCGATCTAATCTCTATGTGTGGTGTGAGCTTTCCCTGCTGCAGGAACGAAATAAGAGGGAAAAACTAGACACAGCCTTAGAAGAGGAGATGGCAGCAGACTCCAGTAAGTACCAGTCATGACAGCTTCCTGAATCACAGGGCACAATGTGTATATTCATTTACTATAATAACAAATATAAGTGAGCTTTCTGACTTACCACAAATATGTTGGATTATATCATAAAAGAACAATATTGTGATATATACATATTATATCTAAGTCAAAATGAGTAAAAAGGGCTGAGAAGATAGCTTGGTGGTGTAAGTGCCTGCCTGGCAAGCACAAGGACCCAGGTTTGATCCCTGGTGCCACAAGCCACTGCACTGTGCCAGGCATGGAAACCAGGCGCAGTGGCACTTGCCTGTAACCACAGTGCCAGGGAGGCTGAGACAAGACAATCACTAGGACTTCAACCTGCATAGTGAGATCCTGTACAAAATAAGTAAATGATTTTTAAAAATAAAATGAGTAAAGAGTTTGAAAACAGACAAACGGGACAGTGCACACCAAGAAAGGAGGGGTGATTATAAGCACTGGAGGTGATAACATTTAATACACTAGAATTAATAATCCACCAGTACTTTTACAAATTGGAAAAAAAAAGCAGTAAACTTTAGAAATGCAAAAGGATGCAATTGAAAATTAAGACATCATTGTCAAAACTGTTTGAATTTATTTAATATGGAATCAATATCTGCAAAGCTAAAACATAAAAAAGAAAACATTAAAGACACAATATTTATCAAAAGGGAGGTTAATTTCCAACCAAATTCTCTTAATCTTGTACAGATTACATTACATCTTGTACAGATTTCATAGCTGATGATTGAAAGTACAGAAGATATAATTACTGTCAATTAGTAACAAAGAACTACTGATAGGGCTCAGAGTTCTGAAAGGTGAGGGTCTCCCTTGGAGAACAAAGTCTGACCTTCCACCTCCAGAAGTGGCTCAACCAGCTGGCTTCAGAAGTCTGATTCAAAGGTATTTGCAATGAAGTGAAGGAGATTAATTTCCAAATCTCAGTATCTAATCACATGTGGAAAAGTCACTCTGTCCCTCTAGCAGCAGCAAGGAAAGCCAAGCTGAGTCAGGAGAGCCAGCTCTTCTGAAACGCTGTTCTTGCTTTCATTCCCCTTCGCCTCTCCTCTATATTGGCATAAATGCCCTGCTAGCTCTTTTCATGCCATCCAAATGCAACTCATTCAGTGAAGACCGTTAAAGAAAATCAAAGCACAAACATCTAAAATAGAAATGAAAATAAAAAGAGGATAGGTAGTGATCAGAGTGGTAACACTTCCATCAGAGTGGTAGAGTGAAGGTGATAGGGACTAATAATGCTGAAATAGAGGAGACATTATGAAAGAAAAATGGAAAAGGCAAAGGAAGAGGAGGTGGCAGTTAGAGTGAAGCCATGAAACACATGGCTTCAGCCAACAGAACTAAGCATTAGAACATCATTTTAAAGTATAAAGGAAAGAAAAGAAAACCTATATTCCAAAATTAAAGTTTGGTCCTTCTTTAAAACAGAACACACAGCGGTTCCTAAAATTGTTCATTTCGTAGGTGCTAAGAAAAATCTTTCAAAAGTAGAAAGAGTACACTCGCCCCCCTCACCCACACACACAAATGCACAACCCATTTTGTTCTTTAAGTGAGCTGGAATAAAATTAAAAATTAATATTTTAGCAATAAAATAGTGTGAACTATCAACCTAAGATTCATTCTTAAATATCTCCTTTCTAAGAGTCAAACCAATGGAAGTCACACGGTGTCCTGCAAATA
>NW_004524633.1:11750218-11751390 GCF_000260255.1 Octodon degus
GGAACAAACAGGGAGAAGACTTAGGGTTAAAACTTGCTTTTGTATTTCTTTTGCTAAGTAAAAATTACAAAGCACCTTGAACCTGCTAGGTAGTAGAGATTTCATGGCTAACATTACGTCTTATGTTTCACTCTGAACTCTACTGCTTTTATTATTATTCTGCTCCTGTGCCATGTAAGGATGCTATGAGAACTTGTTTACTCTGTTTTTCATTGCTGCATATAAATTACTATAGTCCTGGAACTGTAAGCAATTCCCATTTATTAGCTACTAATTCTGTAAGCCAGAATGCCAGGTATAGCCTGTCTGGCTTTTCATCTTAGCACTTTTTAAGACTGAAATCAAGTCTATGCTCGCCTCTGGAGTGGGTAATCCTCTTCTGATCTCACTTAGGCTCTGGGAAAAACTCTTCTTTGGACACTGCTTTTCTTGTTATCATCCAAGGGTGGCTGTTCGCTCTTAGTGAAAACTCACCGTCCCTGGCCACAGGCTTTCTCCACTTTACAGTGAACAGAGAGAACTTTCTGTGGTCAGAATTCAGACCACTAACTTCCTCTTCTAACATGGACTAAACTTCTGTGCTTTTTTGAAGCTCACGTGGTTAGGTCAGGACAACCCACATAATTTCCCTCTTTTAAAATTCATATGGTTTGAGACTTGAATTATATTTTCAGAATCCCTTCAGAGTTGTTACCTAGGTGAGTTTTTGGCTTAAAAACAAATGTTTCAAATACAGTAGATTTGGAGAATCTTGATGTTTTCTCACAATTTTCTTTAACATGGATCTGAGAACCAGTAGTTATATGCAGTTATTTTGGGGGTTCAAACGCAAGCCCAATGCAAGCCCAAATCAGTGGAATCCTCAGATATTAATATAGACTATAGATGAAGTAATAACTTCGACTTAGGGGAGTAACTCACTTAAGGCAGGTGTGTCACATGATGTCGTGTCTAAATTGAGCAGCCCTGACTGACTACAGGGAGTCAGTGTTCCTTGGCTCTTAACTGTGGACTATGGAATTTCAGGTAAGAAAGTACCACTGCTGTTCCTTTTTCCTTGACACATTAATACCCACTGAATGGCCTAGCACTGTGTACTGAAGTTCAAACTTCTATATTTTTTCATGCCTCTGGAAAGCAAATCCAAATCAATTTGCTTTGATGGTCGAACA
>NW_004524633.1:11752635-11753747 GCF_000260255.1 Octodon degus
CACAAAATTACTCCCAAGAATAGAGTTGTTGCCATGACTATAGCAGACCAAGTGGTTGAAACTGGATTGCTGGAAGAGCTTGGGAAGAAGTGGATATGCAGTTCAGAAAGGCCTGAGAATCCTAAACACAGATGGGTGTGGATGGGTGATTCTGTGAGAAGCTGTGAAGACCAGAAGGCTGATAGAATGCAAAGAGTAAAATCTGTGCTCATGAGGTTTCAGATGGTACCTTAATTCCTTCCTCATTGCTGAAACAAAATACAGACACTCACAAGTTAAAGAAGGTAAGGCTTATTTTAAGCTCACTGTTTGCAGGAGTTTCAGTCCGATGTCACCTAGCTTCAATGCAGAGCGCTGTGGCAGAGAGGCCACGTCAGAGAAGATGTAGTCTCTGGCAGGACAGACAAGGTACAGACAGCTTCCTTCTTTTTCTCCTATATTGCATATAGACCACAGTGTATTGCTTGGTGCTATCCAAAACCCAGGGTGGGGCTTCCCATCACCCACACGCAGAACACTGCTAAAACAATCAATGGCCTAACCTAATTAACACACCATTAATGCTATATACCCCTAGATAAAGCCACCTCCAAAGGCTCACCTATGAGTGCATGGGGCTTTGGGGGTCATCTAGTTACAAGCCAAAGCAGGTGGAAATAAGGATTTTTGGGGGGTTACAGGCTACACTTATTACAACCTTACAAAGAATTTGTCTACAAGTTTTCCACTATTAAATGGAAAGCTGTAAAGTCCTAAATAGTCAATTATATAGAGGCAAGAAGAAAAGAAATCAAATTAAATTCTGATTAAGTAATTCTGTAATTAAAATATAACAGATCAAATTAATGAAGTCAAACTACGTATTAATAAATTGGAAAACAAGAAACTTAGAAATCAAACTAAATTGATAATTTAGGACAAAAGTATGATGAATTCCTAAAAATATAATTAAAGTGAAAGAAGCACTATAATAAATTATAGAAAGACAAAGCTTTCAAAAAAAAAAAAACCAAAAGATTTAGAAAATTATTTGGACAGCTTTTAGTGTATACTTCTTAGATAATGGAAAATTCAAGTTAATGCTAGAGAATTTAAGTATCCATGAACAATGA
>NW_004524633.1:11754417-11781633 GCF_000260255.1 Octodon degus
TGTACTTGGAGAAGCCTTTAAAGGACCTTTGAATAACTGAAGCCAGTCTAAAGATTTTAGTTCTTGAATTCAGCAAAATAACCCAATATAGTCCAATAGTCCATAATGGTAGTAGGTTTGCAGCAGAACTGGCAATGTCAGAAGCTGTTGATGTGAACCTTTTACAGCTCAGCATATTAATAAGGCATTATTTTATACCTTGTGGCATACTTTTTTGCTGGATGATTAATACCAAGATAAAGCAAGACCTATATAACTAAAATGTAACTTTTATATCTGACAAGGTCAGTCAGATCCCCTCAGGATTTATCCTGAAACCATGCATAACACCTTGTAGATCTTTTGTTAGTGTCAGCCATGTGGATGAGTCATGGTCATTGCTTGACCAGTTTGCTCTCTGTGAAAGCCTGAGAGAAATTTTTTTCTCTCTAGGTGCCTCTCCTTAGGCACACTGTACATCCTCAGTCACTTCCCTCTGTGGCCTCATAATCTCTTGATCAGAAAATTTGGAACACCACCGAGTTACAGGATGTCACAGTACAGTTTCCTTTATATCCTGAGTCCTCTCTGACTTGAAGGGCTAGGGCCAAAATATTGGCTATCCTTATAGCCCCGCTATTTCTCTAATTTTAACAAAATCTCTTAAAACAAGTAATTTCAACCTATGTAAATTCTTAAAGCCATAATATAAGAATAAATCACAAAATTCACATGATGACAAACATAACATGGCAAAAGCTGACAAATGTCATCTGAAACTATTGTAGATGTGAGCTCACATTTTAATTCCACTCCAAATCCATTAATAATGTTTAGTAAGTGGATCCATCAGAATACTGGAAGAAGATCAAATTGATTTTTGTAGACTTGGTTACAAGTATAGAGGACAATTATATATGAGGAAAACTATCAATACATTTTATTATATTAATAATCCACTCTCATGTATCCATACTAATAAGGTGCTATATCACAATTTCTCTGAAATGGCTTTTTTAAACGCTGCCGGTAACTCCATGATACTGAATCCATAAGTTCTCCATTTATAACATTTGTTAACTTTTTAGAAAATTTTGGTGGAAGTATCTCTCCTCCTTGAGATATTTTCCTCACCTGGCTTCCAAAATTCTGAAATCTCATTTCCTTCTTTTTGCTTTGCAGAATCCCTTTCTAGTCCCTCCTGATCTCTCAGGACTTTCAATGTTAAAGTTAACAAAGGCTCATTCACAGAACTTATTGACTGTAGTCACATCTAAATTGTTGGTTATCACCTGCATCCTACAGTTTGGAGCAATATACATACGTGATTCAATGTTTAGCCCACATGCAGTGATTAAATTTCGGGGTGGTATTCAAAATCTCTGACTAGATACACCAAAAATATCTCAAACTTTGTATATCTGAAACTATACTCTTGATCTTCAACTTTTCCCCAAATCTACTTATACTCTAAGGTGTGATAGAAAACTATGATGAGTCAGTGGATAAGTTAGAAGCAACTTATTATAGTAAAAGACTCAGTGCTACTAATCCACTTCCATGTCACACATACTTATCCCATCATTCTTGTCATTTTTGAGACATTTTTTGAAATCTCCCCTTTTGAAAAGTGTCCTTAGTTGCTCTGTCTTGAGGACTGCCTCAATGTCCTGAATCTGAATCTATCAAACATATATACCTTTTGCTCTGGTTTATATCTAGATGGCCTCAAGAGGCTCATTGGCTCACCCATAGGCAGGGCTTTAGGAAGAGGCCTGGGCATTGGGGATGCAATATTTGTTCTTCTATTAGAATGTGGGGCCTGGCAGGAATAGGCAGGTCATTGGGAGAGATCTGGAGGGTATGCTTCCCTCCTCCCTGGCCGCTCTGCTTCACCACCATGACATGAGAAACTTTCTTCCACTATGCCACTGACAGAGCCAGGACAGAAACTTGGGAAATGAGAGTCAAAATTTCTCTCCTTTAAGTTGCAGGTGCTGTGTTTTGTCCAAGCTGCAAAGAAAGTGACTAAAACACCTTTCATGCCTCAAAAGTGACACTGCCTAAACAAATTGGATCAGCATAGTACAGGGCGTGGCTGAAGGGATTTGCTGAAGACTGAAGGCGCACCTTCGGTAGGAAGGGCAGCAATCAATTCAGGATGACCTGAATGGAATAACAGGGGAAGGATGCTTCCCTTTCTGCAGAGAAGCTTGTCTTCACCTCAGCCTTGGATGTCTTCTCCCAGCTTCTAGCATGGATTTCTCCAGCTTCCTTCAGATTCCTTCAGAGCAGACTCTTCTGAAATGAACTCACTCAGTTCACAAGTGACCTTTTATGGTCATTTTGACTTTGGGGAAAATCCAGAGTTGGATTGTGTCAGCTGTGATGGAATCACATGGGCAGGAAAACAGCATCAGTTTCTGGGAGCATGACTGTCCTGGAGGTGAATGGCTTTGGGCAGTCACACTCACTGTACTTTAGCTCATACCTTGTAAAGGAACAGACAAAGAAGGAGTCCAGCACTGCTTCAAAGAGTGTCAAGAATGATAAGATAGCCCCACCCCTGGGCACGCTGAGACAGAGCTGGAGTCCAGGCATGGTGGAGCATGCCTGTAATCCCAGCACTGAGGAGGCAGAAATCAGGAGGATCATTATGAGTCTGAGCTGCATAGTGAAACCTAGCACAAAAAGAGAAACAACAACAACAACAAAATAATTAAAAATAAAGTAAAATAAAAAGAATGATAAGTGCATTCAAAGCAAAAGGAAATCACTGAAGGGCAGTGATGGCAGTATCTTATACTGTAGTGTTTTAAAAAATTGAACCTTGGCTGTTAATTTGAATGGCATACTGAAGCATAAGAAGTAGATTTTGAGAGGATTTTAGGATAAGTAACAGCTCAGCAAACTCCACTCTTCTAGAACTTTCTATCATAACTCACATTTACTTCATCATTTGGCATCATATATAGTGTATTTTACCACTACATGCAGAGGAAATACAGTTCTATTTCAAATAATTTCACACCCAATTCATGAAAATAACTTGCTACATTATCTCCTAGCTCTGCCTGTGCTTTTAGGATAGTGAACCAATGTGTCAATTTGAGTAAGAAGTGCCTAAGCAAATTGGATCAGTATAGTATGGGTGTGGCTGAATGGATTTACTGAAGACCTTGGGGAGGAGGGACACCAACCAATAGGATGGTGACCTGACTGGAATAACAGGGGAAGGACGCTCCCTTTTCTGCAGAGAAGCTTGTCTTCACCCCCTAGCCTTGAATATCATCTCCTGGTTCTACCCTGATCTCTTCAGCCTCCAGAGCAGACCCCTCTGAAATGGACTCATGCAGGTCACTACAGTGAGCTCCAGGCCTCTGAGTGAATCCTACAGAACTGCAGCCAATCCTTCTATGCTTTTCCCCAGTTGACTCTGTGGGCTGCCATTGAAAGCTAATCTTGTAACTTCTTGTACATTTGTGTATCTTACATTAAATCTGCTTCTCTACTTAGCCCTGATGGATACAGCTCTCTCTCAACCTATTCTTCATTGAGAACCAAGTATGATCTTTTAAATATATAAGTCAAATTATTTCCCTTTTATGTTAAAAACTCTCACTTAGTAAAATGCAAGGCTGCTCCAAAATGTTTTCACAGTCTGGGACCCAACCAAGTACTGACTTTCTTTCCTGCTCTTCCCCTCTTGCTCTTTCTCCTGCTGTCATGTGAGACACTTCATCAAAAAGAAACTGCATCCAGTAAGCTTTACATGGGGCAGAGATGTGGGCAGAACGTTTCTCCTCTTGGAGTACTCATGTGTCTTCTAGAATATAAGCGGTCCTAAGTCAACGGGTTTTGTGCGCTATAGTTTACGATGCTCAGAGCACTCCTGACACACATCAAGCCTTGGAGAGTATTTAATGATTGGATTCACTTAACTTACCAAAAGTGGCACATCATAACCAGACTGCGTGTCACGTTCCTGTAGTGCCAGCTACTTTGGGCTACCAAAGTGAGGATCTCTTCAGCCTACGCGCTTCAGGCAGCCTGTGCATCATAAAAGGACCACAACTCAGCAACAGCACCGATAACAGATGGAGCCTGTCTGTTTACCAGAAAACTGAAGTTCTCTGAATAAGCTGAGTCTATCTTAAGGACACTGAACATGGTTCACCTTGGCTAAGTAAAACACTGTGATTGTGCAGAGATGAAATGATATAGGTTCAGTGCCAAAATTGTCTTGGGAAATGTTAGTTTCTTCAATAGCCATTTATTTTCAACCTCTACTCCTTCAGATTTCTTTCTCAAGTGCATCACTTTCCTCTCAGGAATCCTACCCCTGACTGGTAAATTTCTCGGAACATATCACTAAATTTAGAAGACCTGCATTATCCAAAGCGAGAGCTACAATGCAAAAAGATGACCACTGAAAGCTAAAGCATCCGTATGTCTGACTTGCTGCAGCATGCCAACCTGGTGTGCCCACCAGTGAGTTTGATAAGCGGATGGGTAATTTAAGAAGCTCTTTTCTTCACAAAACTTTAGGTAACTTCTTCCATGCAGGGTAATTTGAGTCTATGTTCCTGTCCCATCATCATTCACACTTGACTCACCAGGAAGTATTTCATTGTTTCCTTTCTGACTTGGTAGTTTACATTGACATTACCAAAGACTGTACTTTTTTATTTTAAAGAGACTGGAAAAATAATAGTTAAGACATTAGAAGAGAAACACAATTTCAAAAAACCCCAAGATGATAGGCATACAACAATGGCTGTTATATTGCACATTTTCTTCAATGCAGTTGCTCAGATTACCAGATATAAGCATATAAAACTGGTCAAATTAAAAATTTCAAGCATTAACAGCTACCTTCAAAACCTGATAGAAATTACTAATAAATCACCTTAGCTGTCCTGTACATATACATACATGATGTTTTTCCATCATCAGAAATCTAGTTGCCTGCCCCAAAATGATATTGGGACAGCACTTTTCTAGTTACTTTTTCATGGCTGTGACAAAATACCCAACACTCAAGGTTAAAGGAGGAAAAGTCTATTTGGCTCACAGTTTGTGGAGGTTCCAGTATATAACTGGCTGGCTCCCAGACAGGTAGCTTGGCAGAGGATCATCACAGAGCACAGTTCATGGCACCCACAAGATAGCAAAAGCAACAAGGAGGAGGAGACAGTTCGATTCGCATGCCTTATATGGGGTGCAGGCCACCCAGCCTATAGCAGGTGTAGCATTCACGCCCTTGTTCCCATCCACAACTATGCCAATCCAACCAGTGGACTGATGTACTAGCTACAAAGCCTTAATCCAAGCACAGACACCCTCTAGACTGAACCACCTCTGAAAATCATGACCACTTGAGGCCTTGGGGGACATCTAGGTACAAAGCATGACAAACACCATAGCCATGTCCAGAAAAAGTAAGTGGATCCTTACACATCACAAGCTACTTTGGAAAGAATATAAAAGTACAGGATAGGAAAGAAGCCACACGGTTCTCATACAAAATTTATGGAGAGCATTTCTCAATCACAAATTAGGAAGGATTTACAATGCAACATCAAAGTCACAAAATAAAAGATTAATAAATTACATCACAAAATCCAAACACTAACCTTGATCAAATACTGTGATAATCTCAAGAGACGCACAACAGTGTAAAAAAATTTTAAATGAATACAACATAAAATGATTAATCTTTCTAATAGTGTATTTGATTACTTAGGTACATATGAAAATGACCAACCTGGTAATCATTATGGGTAAAGGATACTGTTCTGGACTGACAATTGATGGTCCACTTGTTCTATCTAGCCAAACTGAACCAGCATGATGCTGCGTGTGGTAGGCCCACCTGATTTTTGTGGCTGGCAGCATCAGAGGCAGAGCTGAAGAAGAAGAAGAAAGGCTCCCAGTGAAGCCGTTTGGGCTACTGACTTTTCTGCTGTTGGTTTTTCTGCAGAACCTTGTCATGCTGTCGACCATGATGCACTCAGCTGTTCTCATTATCAAAGGAACTCATGACCTTGCTGTCACGGGCAGTGCCTAAAGCTCATCTTGGGGGAGCTTCTGTCCTTGCTTTGAGAATTGTTTCCTGCGACTGCAAGGGATGATAGGGAACTGCTCTGTCTCCTGGAGGAGCTTGTTGCGTTGGCTTTCCTGAGTGGAGTGCAACTGTTCTTATCATCAGAGGAGCTCAGGACCTTGCTGTTGCTGAGGACGGCTGTGGTCCCCTTTTAGGGGGAGTTTCGGTTTTTACCTTCTGTGTCACTTCCTGGCTCCAATACAGATCTCTCACCCTGAAAGCACAGATCCTTCATCCCTCTGGCAGAACATTCTTCCACCACTGACCTTTGGGCCTCGAATATACAGATCTGTGAAGCAGGCCCACATGAAGCATGGTGATTCTCTAGGCTTCCAGCTGAATTCATGAGAGGTATTGTTATGGGCTCTGGGTCTTCAGCTGGACTCCTGCATGATGCTGTGGTGGGATCCAGGCCTTCAGCTGGATTCTTTGTTCTTCAGTCTGTGGAAAGATTTCCTGCACTCCTTATACATGCTTCTTTGGGTGACATATAAAATATCTTATAAAATATGTGTCTTGTATTGTTCACCTTCTATGTGTGAAACTATGACAGATATAAACAGAAGATCAATTTAAATGAGATATTAAAGGTTTTTAAATGTGAAAAGTGATCCAAGAGCAACTTAGATTGCCCTTGGGTCAATATACAGAAAGTGAAGATGTGAGAGTTTGATGACTTTTTAGTCAAGAAGGCAGGAGACAAGCAACTCCATTGAATGCTAGTAAGAGTAGGCATCATGAGTACTGCACCTAGGGAGGAAAGTCCAGATAGATCTAAGAAAAATACAAATCTATCTTCTTTGGCCCAACCATTCCATTTCTGGGAATCCTTAGTTCAGTGTCTTAGTACCTACACACAATCGGGAGCACTGAAATGTTAGAGATGCTAATTAAAGCACTGTTTGCAATAACAAAATGTTAACATTTTCATTGGCTGTTCACATGGCATTGAGCAATATGAGAGGCAGGAAAGTAAAGGGAGAATTAGAATATGTGGAATGTGCAAAGTTTGCTAACTATCAAGTAGAGAAACCAGTTGTCCAAAAATGAGTATATGATTTCTTATATTAAAAAGCAAAGCTAATAACCATCTTTGCATTTTCTTGTATATATTTTTAAAACATTGGAAGGCTGTTCTGGTCATCAAAGAGTTTCTCCACTTAAAAGATGATGAATTGGATGGGTGAAAAAAGGATGTAAGTGTGTGATTTTACTCTTTCACGTGAATTTTTAGTTGCATGAGGCCTAACTACAAAGCAATATGAATTGTCCTTTTTTAAAATTAATTGTATTTAATACAGGGATTACAGGGTTTCACTAAACAGATGGGACTCATAGTGAGCCTCAGGTTTTAAGCTTCCCAAGCACTGGGATTCCAGGCGCATGCCACCACACACAGTCTCAGTAGCCCTCTCAGAGCACCCCGGGGACAGGGACAGCACTGCACATCAGGGATAGAACGCTGGTCCTGTGCCTGTCTAAACAGTGAATTTTCTTTTTTAAAACTCAAATAAACATTGAAATAAACACACAATACAGATCAGTTATCCTAATTATACCAAATATTGTATTATTCCCTAAATACTTTTCAGGTTTTCTAGATCTTATGTTTATATTTAAATAAACTCTGAAAGGATATTCTAACAGTGCTAACTCAAAATGATGTTATCTAGCAGTTCTGGTTGAAGTATTTTCAATTTCTCACTGATATACCATAAAACTCCCCATCAGCAGATGGGTATCAATCATGAAAACAAGCACAATTTGAAAGCAATATCCCAAACTATGTCATAATATCTAATAATTAAATAATAGAACTAGATTGAAAACTGCTCTCATATTTTAATAATTAGCAAAAAAGAATATATATTAGTATTGGGTTATTTTGAATCTTCTGAATTTAGAACAGAAGGCTCTATGTAGAGGAAATGTATAGCCTCATTCCAAAAAAAAAAAAAAATGAAAAATAGATCAATATATGTTGAAGTGACTGAGAATAAGATTACATGTTATTTGCTTATTTTTCTGCAATACAGAAATATATCTTTCCTCATGTATTGCTAAATATAAAGACTTTTGATTTTTATTGTGGTTCTTTTATCAATAATGATTATTTTTCCATAATTTTATTGATTATTGGTTATTTGCTGTACGAGATGCTGACATGATATCCTACTTACAAACTCTATTAGAACAAATCCCTCTATTCATTAAGAGAATGTAACTATATATCTATCCTAACCATTTTGCATACACGGATACAAAAAGGACATTCATCTGTATCCCCTTATTGTGTAGTTCCATTATTTGAATATTACAGGTGTGTTAACTCAGCAAAATATTCTAAAAGAGTCCAGTAGTACATAATAGTATTGGGTCTTCCGCTTGACTGGCAGTGTCAGAAATTGTTGACCTGAGTCCTGTACAGCTCAAAATAAAATCATGGCTTTACTTCTTATACTTCACTTTTATACTTTTCTACTGGATGGTTAAGACCAAGATAAAGCAAGACCTGTGCACCAAGAGTGGTAGCTTTTGGATCTGATAAGGTCAATGAAATCTGCTCTGGATCTATCCTGACATTCTGTACCTCCAATTGTAGACCCTTTGTCAGTGTTAGCCATGTGGATGAGTCACGGCCATTGCTTGGCCAATTTGCTCTCTGTGAAAGCCTGACAGAATGTTTTCTCTCCACGTGACTATCCTTAGGCACACTCTACATCATCGATCACTTTCCTCTTTGGCCCCATAATCTCCTTGATCAGAAAATTTGGGACACTACCGAGTTACATGACGTTACAGTACAAGTTCTCATATGTCCTGAGTCTTAATTGACCTTGGAAGGATAGGGCCAAAATGTTGGCTTTCCTTGTGGCCCTCCTTTTTCTCTAATTTTGGTCTGCAAACTTAGGTTGTTAACCCTCCAGAAGACAAGCTTATTGTTATTACCATACAACCTAAGCGGTTAAGCTTAACCTCACTATCTGTATGAATATCAAACATCTTAGGCATAACATGGAACAGGTATTTTTCATCAAGTATTGATATGTTCAACTTTAAGTCCCTACAGAATATCATGAACAACATTTAAAAATTAGAATATATTTTAAAAATAGGCATAAAGAATTATATCATTCGTATGTTTACACATAAGTTCAAAAATCTAACCATATATAACCTTGAAGCAGAACAGTCCCACAACATTCCTTTTCCTGTCTCCTGCCTTCATTCACCACCCTCTTCTTTTTGAACAATCATCTACCAGAGAGACAGCACACCAGCAACTGGCATGTCATGAGAAGCAGCCCATATTCAGAAGACCAGAATGACAGGCTCTCCAAGCATGAACCTACTATTACAAATTGCCATCTGCAGTGCAGTTACTTAGTTCACAGGTGTCAGTATATATAGTTAGTCAGGGTGAGAATCTTTCCAATTAACTGCTAGTTTCAAAAATCTTATGAAGATTCTCAGGATCATTACCTTGCCCATCCTCTACATATAACTGAATGGCTTGTCACTCTCATGTTTCCTAGCTCTTCTCCTTTCCCTCTCTTAATTAGTTAGTCCTCTAGTTCCTGCTCTCCTTTTACTTGTATTATACTTTTCTATTTGTATTTCTTCTTTTGAGTTCTTATACTAGGGAAATTATATGATGTTTACACATGTGCGTCTGGTTTATTTCACTTATGAGTGTATCTTCAAGTGGCATCCACTTCAATATAAAGACTTCGAATTTATCATTCTTAATAGCTGAGTAATACTCCATTGTATAAAAATACCACATCTTTCTCAACCACTCCTCAGGTGATGGGCATCTTGGTTATTTCCAAGATTTGGCTATCACAAAGTGTGCTGATAGAAACATAGGCACACATATATCACTATGGTATGATGTCTTCAGTTCCTCCAGGAAAATTCCCAGTAGAAGAATAGAAGAATGATTATTAAAACAGTACATTTTTATTACAGCAAGACCAAAAACATGTTCTAGGTTGTTTTATTTCTATTATTACAGCATTGCCTATCTGTTCTGTACAAACAAAATAAAAAAATATTCTCACCAGTTAAGAAAATATGAAATAAAATTAAATTGTAACATATATTAAAATTTTTATATCAAGTGTTACCGATGCCATCAAGCACACAGTGATACGTAGGAAAGGGAAAGAAATAAATGGATACATATGATGAAAAATGCTGGATTTGGTAGGAACTTTCTAAAGTACAACAGCTAAATTCACTGAATTTTATCTAATTAAATTTAAAACCTTTTAGAACCATCTCCTTGAATTTCTCCCCAAACAAACTTTAATCAGATGACTCTAAAGTAATCTGAAAATACAAGAATAAGTTTTATATTGAGGTTACTCAGATATTTTAAAATTAAGGATAAAAGTGACTGACATTTTGTTGCACTGAATTGTAGAAAAATCTTTCATTTGAAAATATTTCCAGACATTTAACCAGGCCAAAATGTGACAAGATTTATCTTTTCCTAATTTAGAAGTCTGATTTGACTAATGAGGTAGGGGTTCTCATTTGAAAATGTTTCAATTTGGATTTATTTTGACTTGCTCTTCCTTCTGATCAAAGCAAGGACATAAAGTACCAACTTGACATATCTTTCTCTTTCCTCTCTCTTATTCCTAAAGTTTTTCCTCTGCCATCATTATTTAGGCAACTGTAGTCACTGACAATAGTCCTCAGTCACTAAAATTCGATGTAATTCTTTTAAACCACTCAATTCTTAATTCTTGAAATCCATTCAGCATAAGAACAGAAAAAGGTATTTTCCTTTCTGTTTCACATCCCCAAAGAGAGAAATCCTCTGATAACATTCAACATGCACTATAACAGATACCAAATACTCTGTCTTACTGTATTTCTCCCAAGAAGGCTATGTTTCAACTTTCTTGTGTGTGTGTTCAATTCTTTTTTTGTTAAAGCCAATAATTCATAATGATAGCGCATCTGTAAGTAAATCTTTTTTTCTTATATTTCATTTTGATGCACAACTGAAGTTGCAATATTTTAACTAACATAAACTGTGCAGAGTACAATGCCAGATAAAACTGGATGATTGGAAATGACAGTGAAGTCTAGAAGACCAATATAGCAGAATTAGAAGAAAGAAGTAACAGAAATGTTCACAGTAGAACTAGGAGATTTAGGAATGAACCCCTCCTCAGTCACTTCAAAACTCATACAGAAATTTCTGCAAAGCTAAAGAAAATGGGAAGTGGCATAAATCTTTTGGAATGAAGGAGCAAATTGAAGGGTAAGATATGCTCAGTATATCCATAAAGGAAGTGATAGGGTGTATTGTTAATGTTTTATAGCACACAAAGCTAAGTGAACCTAATGAAAATTGTGTCATTTGTGCTCTTGTATTTCCCACAATATTCTCTTTCTGGCAGTGAGCTGATAGTGCAAAATGCTTGCTTCTCACATCACGGACAAACCTTCATTAAAATAGACACGGGAAACAACAGCCTACGAGATAAATTTTCCCATAAGGCAGGGTAATAACAGTAATAAGAGTAAGTCAATATTGGCTTTAAAAAAGGAGGTTTCTCATAGGACATGGGAAAGATTCATTGTTGAGCTACGAATAGTTTAATTATCAGCATGCTTATTGATTCTTGATTAAAAATCAATAAATTACATTATCAATCATCAAATGTAACACTGGAATATTTAACAACTCTGTAGTCATATAAGTGAATAAAAAGGTGTTAGGAATCTTCCTTTGTAAATATGTCTATATCATTGTTTATGATTATTAGCTTTGCATTGGAAAGTATGCAATTCAAAGATAAAGTTGTATTCTTTACCTTATGAGGAAAATTTAACAATGAGTATGAAAAAAGGTAGAGTTTCAGCCTTGGCTCCTTGGGGTTACATGTGTGCATAGCAGTTTGCTCACTGATTTTCCAATGCAGACAGGGTAAAGGTAATATGCTCCATACTGTGAAATATCTTTCCCTGCCCATTTTACAATGATCTTTTTGCTTATTACATAGCCAGTGATATGGAATGGTCAGTGAACGACTCATAGAGAGCATGTTCGCTATGGCTAAGATATCAACCCTATCTCAGCTTATGGTACTAACAAAATCAGATTGTTTTCAACCTTTGAGTTTTCTCTTCAAGAGTACTGCTTTGATGGAACTGCAAAAGATCACTGTCCTCAACCTGAGAGCCGGGGATTGAAACTTTCTTGTATCCTGAGAACACTACTGTACAATTTGCATGCGTTCCTCCCTACTGTTCCAAAAAAACTTGAAGTGCCCTTGGTTTTGCTTCCAGTGCCAGTATTTTATAGGGTTTCATGAGAAACTTCCATGTGAATCACAGCTGCTCTGTGAAGAAGGTGGCTGCATAACGGAGGGTGCAGGCACACTGCCAGGGAGCGTGTGGTGGCGAAGGCTGCTGACCTTGTTTCGAGATGGGATTCGAGATCTTCATACTTATGAGGCTCTGAGAAAGCGTTTTAAGCTCTGTAAGTGTCAATTTTCTCAGCTATCAAATACAAAATGGCTATGAAGCAGAGGTTCATAGCAGTCTCAGGAATCTAATAAATGAGCCCCCCGCAGGTGAACAGAGGGGAGAAGGCTCCTCACTTCCAGTTCTTCTAGTCTGCTTCCTGATCCCTGTAGCGATGTGCATGAGAAAGGACTGTAATTTTTCTAACACTCATTATTCTTTAGGAAGTCCTCCCAAATGCCAATCCTCCTGATTGTCTATCTACTTGAATGTTTTTATAAAGTGTTGTCCAAATATGCCAAATATATTCCTAAATTTGAATAGATAGTTTGATAGTAAAATAAGAGCCAATGCCCACTTCACATACCATTTGTACACCACAAGCTATAAATGAAGAATGAATATCTAGGACATAGGTGTCTTATGGCATGTCAAAAGGATAGCATGGCAATGTCTTAGTAATTGAATGTTATTAAATAACTTAGGGCCAGGAGTGGTGTGACGCACCTGTAATCCCAGCACTTGAGAAGCTGAGGCAAGAGTTTGAAGGCAGCCTGAGTTACAAAGTGATCTCAACGGCAGCTTGTACTACTCAAAAAGGCTCTGTCTCAAAAAAGAAAATAAAAAAACTGAGGAATTTGTGTATTTTTAATTTCCTGTAACCATTGGAAATCAGCGCACCTGTAGAATTTTGAAATTAGAGGGAGTAAATGTCATATACTTTAATTATGAATGCTATATAAATATTCTCAGTAAATTTATTAAGCCATCAACTTGATCTATAGTTAGAAATTTATTTAATAAATATGCAAGATATATCCTGGTTTAAGCAGTTGACCACAGCAGCATGCTAATTTTATAGATCACAAAGGCGAAGTTGTGTGAAACTCTTTCTTCCAAGCTCCAACTACTGCCTTAAGAGAATGCAGTTACAAATAAATTACTTTCATGTTGTAGAATGACTGATCAAATAAACGTGGGTTAGTAAGAACTCCTGGGTTTTCCTCCATCAATTGCCTGGATGGAGAAAGGAAAGAGACCTTAAAATTCTTTAGCTGAAATCAAGCAAGTGACTTCTGGGCCATTGTTGTGAATCAGAGACAAATTTCATAGAGGTTTTGTTCAGCTCTGGCACTATGGATGACTTATACTAGAAACTGTAGGGCTGGCAATTCAGAAGCAGCGTAAGCAACAAATGAAGGATTACAACAAATATGGGGTTTGGGTGCTAAAAGCCAAGGTCAACAGTAAATGCAGGACTAGCAGAGAGCAGTGATGGTGAATTAAAATAGTGAGATAGATTACTGAAAGACTTGGGAATCTGAAAAGTTTTGAGAATTAGGAACAGATCCAGGATGAAGCAAACTGGCATTTACAGAGGGCACCAAAGAGACATTAGGAGCTCAGCTGTAACATGCCAACTCTCTTTGCTGTCAGACACATGGTTAGGTGAATCCCTATATCACTGTAACAGAGCGTTTTCTCTATTAAGTAGCTGAAGAGACAGAGAAGGGGCTTTTCTCCATGTTTGAGGAGAAAAGTAACATGGAGTTTTGATTAATAATTGGAGGTATGAGGAGGATTTTAAGGATTCCTGTTAAATAAAGTTTGAAAACATTGATGGTTGAAGACAAATGCCCTAGAAATTTCCATATTTAAATCTTAGGAGGCAATAAATCTAAATAGCTAGCCACAAAGACTTCACGCTCTGATCAGATCATTTATCTATCAGTCAATAGCTATGGATTCTAGATCAAGTTCATTAACTTTTTTGGAAACTTAATATCCCATAGATAAAATTCAAGGAGTGGAATTGATGACCTTACATAATTCTTGTCAGGATCACACGACAAAATCCAACCAATGCGGTAAGAAACTCTGAAGAGGCAGCAGGGGAAGCTAAAGAAATGCTGTAATTTTATACAGAAATTTGGTGTCATTTAGGTTCTTTGGGTTTAACTAACTTGGAACTAGGTCCATGTTATCATCAGTCTCTTAAAAATAATAGTTCACTTAGATGATTTTAGCAGTGTAATAGTGCCTGTTAAGACTATTTTCCTAGAAACCAGGAGTGCATTACAAATCTATGCAAAGCACATGCCCCGCACTACCACATAACATCTGCTGAAGTAGACTCACATTGTTCCCAAACACTAAAATTAAATTAAGAGCCTGAACTTATCCAGCATCTTTCCTCTTTACAGTACTGTATAAACATTAACTAATTAGTTTTCGCACCTTTTTGAGGATGATAAGTAATTGTTAGCTCCCAGTTTGTGGATACCAAGGTTGAGGTTAAGTGTTTTACTTGCTCAAAGCATAGGGTGAGACAATGGTAAAGTCCCACATTAGGGCACTTTCATTTATATTAATTTATTGCAGACACTGTATGGAACTTAATGGTAATTTATAATAGAGTATAACCTAATACTATTTCCATCATAAATCAGATGGGAAAATATAATTCATTGATGAGTTAATAAAGATAGGGAGAATAAAACTACAGAAGTGCCGGTCCCTCAAGGTTCTAGGACACCACACACTTAGAAAATGTGTAACTAGCAAGCAACTGTCAGTCACTGTTTAAAGACCCATTTCCTTCCCATCCATGCCTGGCTCCTTTCTCAGATTATAGGTTCCTTAATGTTAGGAACCATGCTTTATTCATGGCAATATCACCCAAAACTATATGATCACCAGCAAATGCTTCAGGATGTGGGGAATGATTAAGACACAAAACCATGAAGTATTCTCCTATTTCTCTTTTTGTTCTCAGCCCCTCATGTCCCTCCAAACTACTGCTGATGCAGTTCTTCTCTAGCAATTTTTATTTTATTTTTTTCTGTATTTTAGGAGAGGGTCTACAAGGTATTCCTGGTCTCAATGTGTAGATCAGACTTGTAGTGATTCTCCTGTTTACAGCCTCCCAAGAGCTAGGATTACAGGTGTGCACCACCATACCCTGTCTCAATTACCAGCTCAGCATGCCCCGGTGGGTGGGGCTGGTATGGCAGGCCTGGGGATCGAACCCCCAGCCCCTGTGCCTGCTTGCAGGTGCTTTTATCCACTGAGCTATTTGGTCGGCCCTTTTCTAGCAAGATTAATGTGAACTTCATTGATTCATATTTTATTAAACCAGGCACTTTATACCTTACAATGTAACTACCAGGATGATTTATAATCATTTGTTAGGGCTGAAAAAATATACCCCATACTAAAGTTGTATCCCAGTGCATGAGGTGAAGTGAGGGCCCAGTAAATAGTTTGTGAATTCAGCAATAAATACAGAAGCAAAAGATCCTGTGCTTTCTTCTAAAACAAATTTTGCTACCATTTTATTACCGAATAATTTGTTCATGTTTAACTTTACTGTGTACCAAAATAAAGCTTTGGTATTTGTTTACACTTAGGCTTTTTAATCTTCTTATCATTTATTTCCTCTAATCCTGCTATTGTCGGAATCTCTGTGTTCCACTTTCTATCTCACTCCAGGCAAACTTCTGTGAAGTTTCATGAGGACTGGGTCAAGGGTTTATAAGGAAGGGTTTGTGAATATAAAAAGAAACTTTTAGCAGAAGTTTCAGACAGAGAATCTAGGTGATTAATAATTTAGACTCTGTATGTGAAGTCTTCTAGGATTTATTGATTTTTATCTGGCTGTCTTGCAATAACCGAAAATAAAAAATGCTAATTTTTAAAACCTTAATTTGCAGTGATGTGACACTTTTATTTTCTGCCATTCTAGAGTGGCTATTGGATTAAAACTCTTCCAAGTTGTGTGAGGACACATTTCCCCAACTGCCACCCTACGGTGGCCTTTATTCAGCCCTGCACTGTCAACAGGGGGAGAGCAAGGAGACCAGGAAGGCATTCTCAGATTCAATAGTTTACTGTTTCCCAGGGACAACCAAGCCAAGCAAAGGGTGCACCAAGAGAATTACAGAGACTGTCGGACAACAAAAAGGCACGAGTAGTTATATCATTTCCCAAATAGAGGTGGTACTGCGTACCATCCTTTCTGATCTACTTTCTAAGATGATCTCAAGCATGTTAGACGAGAATTGAAAAATACAGAGGAGCACACAAGGCTGCAGTGGACAATCTCACACCTTGCATGAAAAAGACATATGATTTTCACACCTGCCACATAAACACCAAGCAGGGTGTCAGGCTTGATTTGGACCAGACCTCTCAATACCCAATCTCTGTCCACCAGAAGAGCCTTTTAATCAGAGCTCAGCATTGGTACCCTCAGAAAACACAGAATGTCATGAAAAAAGATGAGATGGAACAGGGAGTACATCTAAAGACACCCAAACATTGACAACCACTCAAGGTGTTTGCCCCTTGGGGCATAAAGCATCCAGAGTACTCTGGCTATTCGTGCTTACTACAACCTTCCCACCTACTGTCCTTCGCCTTCTTCCAAATCCTATTTTAAAAGCCTGCTTTTCTTTCTTCTCTGAAGACAGCCTTTCATCTTCTGTCTGCCTACACCCAGGCACAATAAATTCCACACCATGTGGCCCTTACACAAGCCTGGTGGTCTACGCTGGTCTCTGCCTCATGCAGTTCCTTACACAGGATTTCCAGGCTTCCTCCATCATGTTAGTACCCTACATTAGGAAAAGAGGACCATAGCAGCAAAAGGATATGAATGCTTAGATAAAAAATTTAAAAATTGGTAGTCATGTAGCTGTAGTCAGGCTTAAAGGGGGAAAAATAATGTAGGACACACAGTTTATAGGATTATTTCATAATAGCCACTCAAAGAGTCAAATCTAAAGACAGTACAGAAAATCTGTCCACACACTAAAGACCCAAAGAATCCAGATGAGGGCCTGGACCCCCTGGCAATATCCTGCTTGAGTCCAGCTGAAGACCTGCAGCCCCTAACAATGCCCCTGACTAGTCCAACTGGAGCCAAGAGCCCATGATGATGTCTCTTGCAGGCCCCTCTCAAGGATCTGTGCTGGGAAGGCCCAAAAGTCAGTGATGGAAGCTAGAAAGTGTGTGCCAGCGGGCTGAGGGATCTGAGCGGGAGCCAGGAAGCAACACTTAAGGTAAGCGCCAGAGCTCCCGCAAAAAGGACCACAGCCTTCCTCAGTAACAGTGAGGTCCTGAGCTCCTCTGCTGATGAGAATAGTTGAGCTCCTATCAGGAAGCCATCTTGACAAGCTCAACATGGAGTCTAAGCAGTGCACCACCTTCTCCTTTGGATCCAGGAAGAGATGCTCAAAGCCAGGACCAGAGCTTCCCCAAAAGGAGCAAAGTTCACCCCAAAAGTACCACGGCCATCCTCAGTGAAAATGAGTTTCTGAGCTCCTTCAATGATGAAAACAGCTGAGTTCCTGTCAGCAAAAGCAGCACAAGCTCTTCCTGGAGACCAAGCAGCACACAATCTTCAACTCTGGAGCTAGGAAGCCATCCTCAAAGTAAGGCCCAGGGCTCCCCCAAAGTGAACTGCAACCATCCTCAGTGACAATGTACTGATCCTCCAAGGATGAGAAAAGCCAAGTCTATATCCAGAAAGCCAGCATGACAATCCTCTCCAGGAGAACCAACAGCCCCACCTCATCCTCTCCAGTTTTCTACTTTCTGCGGCTGGAAACAATCCTCAGGTGAGAACTCCACATCAAGCACCACCGTGATTCAGTTCAGCAGAATGTTGCAAGTTGACCAGCAGCTGTCAATCTACCGCGCATGTATCATAAGTTCACAGTGAGAGCTTGTTTGGAAGTTCCAGCAGGGAGCACAACTACTCGTACACCCTTGACTGAGGAACAGACCTCCTCCATCGGGGGTGGTCGTTCTCTGTGACCAAGCACACAGCTTTGGAAGGGATGCACATGGAGCATTAGGAAAGAAGGGGACACCTGCGTAGCCAGCCAGATCACACAAATCAACTCTGGTGGTCAACTGGGTGACAGATGTTGCAGCCGGATCACCTTCACATCCAAGATCACAATGGAATAATATAATTGTTTACTGAGTTCTGACCCATTTTATTCAGGAATCAGTCAAAGGTGTTTTCACATTCCCCATACCCAACAAGTCTCTTTTAAAACTATTTCATACTTTCTATCTTCTGTCCTAAGGATTTCAAGAATACAATAAAATTGAATTCTGGATCATCTACAGGGTTTTTAAAAATATTATTATTATTATTATTATTATTATTATTATTATTATTTGTACCTGGGATCAAACTCATGACCTTGCACTTTCCAAGTAGGTGCTTACGCTACTGAGCTATCTCCCTGGACCTCTTATAGAGTTCTTGAAGCCAACCAGTCTGAAAAATAATTTATCATCCGTGTCCCTGATGTAACCTATGACCTGATAATAGTTTCAGAATCATCTAGAACTACCTACATAAATTTAACCTCCACAAAGTCAAAAATCTGTCTAAAATATTTAAGAGACTTTTTACTTCCTATACATTTTAAAATTACCACCGTAATGATCAGATACATGTTTCCTTGGTTAGAAGGGAGGAATCCAGGTATGGCAGCCAGCTCGCAGGGAGCACAGCACTTTCTTACAAGGATCTGTAAGTGTCAGGAATACCAAAGGGGACAGATTTGATGAAAATAACAGTGATGACTCTTGAATAAATTTAAAAATTATGAGCTATGGACTAGAACAAGCCTTTTAGTAATCAAGCACATGCCTTATTATTTCTTAACCCCAGAGAGCTACAAGTTCAAAGCATTCAATTTTAGAAATCTAATTGCAACAAACTGAAGAAGATACATAATTTTTCTAAGCAATAAATAGACCTCTGTCTCTCTCCTTCTGTGAAGGATAAAAGTACTGATGCTGGACAAACAGCTTCAACTCCAAAAAGATAGGCTCAGTATCTGAGAATATATGGCTTGGGTTTTTCTAAGTGGTCTAAATGAATAGCCAGTTCTATCTCTCTGGCTCCAGGAAAGGATGTTCTTTTAGACAGCTGCAAATATGAATGTTTACAGCGGCACTGACAATGGAAGAGTGGAACCTGCATTTGCAGATGTCACCTTCAAAATACATGTAGAGTTGACAGCTTTGCTTTATCTGCTCCACCACCTAAGAACAAGCAAATTGATTTTTAAAATGAGGAAACAATATGTTCATTTTTATGAAAAATGCCAGCGAAGTCTGGGCTCTGTATTTTTGTTGTTCTCTCAGAAAGTGATGCTTTCAATACTATTATTTGTTGTAACCATACAGCGGATTTTATCTTTTGTAGTCAGTTGAATGCAGATATGTAAAGAAAGAGAGTGCTTAGTAATTTTTGATTCTCATTTAATTTCATTGGCTTACATGCATCTTCAATTTAAGTTCACTATTCTGAATGTCAATTGGATTTGCAATATTTTTTTTAGATGGCCCTGTATCCACTAAGCCAATGTGGCAACCATCCTCAATGAATGTGAAGAGAAGCTTTATTTTTTACATACTTTCAATTCCCATAAGTTGTAGGACAAACAGTAGAGTGGGATGTGAGGTCGTGTAGCCATGTTTTTATTCTAGTTCTTGAGGCATAGCTAAGATTGTCTGAAACTAAGTTTTCTGCAAATTCCCAGGGCTGCACTGTTTACCTCACTTCCCTTTCTGGCCACTATGGGAATTTCAGTCTCCTTTTTATATCCTACAGCTGTTTTCCTTATCTTCCTGCCCATACCCCATCAAAACGGTATTCAACTCAGGCAGCTGTGTAGTCAAATTTTAATAGAAACTATGGTGCAATGGTTACAAGGCAGCAAAAAGAACTAAATGTTGAATATTAAACAATAAATCTCTCAATTTTTGAAGAGACCCCAGATTTATTTCCAGCAGGTTGGGCTCCAGTATTCCAAAATTCCTTGTTGTTTTCATTTTCTCTTCCCTACTCTTCTGCATTTTTCTTCCAAATCTGTATTTATTCCTCAAACAGAAAAGGTCAGCTGTTGTTTCTTTGTCTTTCTCCAAGACAAATCCCTAAATTCTTACCTTATCTCTCCAAGATTGATGGATATACTGCCAGAACAATTTTCTTCTTTAAGAACAATACTGATGACAGCTACTAATACAATGATTTTTCTCTCAGCACACAACAAACAAATCTCACCCCCTAACATTCACTCTTGCTATGCACTAGCTATAGTTCCTCTTCCTAAATCATAACCTCATCTTCTTCTTAGTAGTTTTCTAATTACCATGTCTTTTGTATTAACCATCTAGTCTCAAACTATTCTCACAGCTAACATCATCCTGCAGTTCAAATTTCACCACAATGTTTCTCTGGGCACCTGAAGTCAAACCATCACCACACACATACTGGGTTTTCGACATCCAATGCTACATTTCTAACACTCTTATAAAATGGTTTCTGAATGTTTGTTCTCATTTATTTTCTGAAGGTGAAGCTCCAGGAACAATGGTTCTGTTGCAGCAGACGTGGTGTCAGCTCCATCACACCTCATCTCCACACGTGACCTCACTGTGGCCTCCCAGCACCATCAGCTGCTCCAACCCACACCTGCTCAACAGCTGCAGATTGGCTAAGCTCCAGGCCCTGGGTCTTCACCTCCACTATCAAGAAAGTGAAGAGAGTTATCTGTACATGGCTCCTGCTTCACTTACACCTTAGTGCAATGCTGTGTCCCCCAAAATAAGCTGTGTGACGAAGAGTTTCCTCACAAAGTAGCAATGGTTATTTAATAACCTCAGGAGTTTGAAATGAGAAACCAAATTTTGAGCCCAAAGTACAAATGACTACTATGTGTGGACAGGGGTTTACTTTGCTTCAGGAATTAGCTTCTAGACTTCTTTGAAGATAGAGAGGTTAAAAATGCAAATTTTCTGTTACCTTTATATTTTAAATACTTGATTTCTATTTTAAAATTTAAAATTTCCTACTTCCTATCTTAAATCATATGTTTATTGTATTTTTAGAGTCAGTGCAAAATGTGCAGTTAGATGTTATGTGCTGAGCTTTCTGAGAATAAAAAAAAAATTAAATCATCTAAACACTCAGCATTACTACTCCTAGCCACAAAATTAATTTTTTACATATGAAATTTTAAAATAAAGGGTATTTTTATTTATTATTTACCTGTCCTGAATAATCAAACAAAATGAAATTCAACTAACATAAAGTTTTTGAATCTCAAGCAAATTTTAGGACAAAATTAGGCCAAAATCCTTTCAAATTCTGAATTATAATGTCTACCAATTCATATAGCTTATGCACTAATTCTATCTGAGGATTGTAGCCATGGCAAAATGCTTAGCATTTGATAACAAAATTGAGGGTGTCTTTGGCTATTTGTATTTATGGAAGCTACAGAAATCACGGGGACCCTTTGAGTACAGGGTCCCCCAAAGGAGAGGGAAAGGCTTCTAGAGATCTGTGAGCAGAAGGTGATGGGATCTAATTGCTGACATTATTTTGAACAAGTTGCTCAAATTATCTGTCATTCCTGAGCTCTGGAAATTAAAATCAGTGCTTATGTAATCATAAAATAATTTTTTGTGGCAGAACCAGGGATTGAACTCAGACCCTTGTGCTTGTCAGCGAAGAGTGTATTCTTCTGAGCCATCTCCCTGGCCCCATAAAATAAATTATTATCATTTGAGACCACTTGGTCTCTCATTCAATGTATCTGATCATCCTCCATATTAGTCCACAGAGCCTGCCTCTGAACAAAGATGTTTGGTGACTAGTCATCACACCTAGGGAGAATGACCGTTCTCACACTCTGGAATGATGAAACACTGTGTTATCCTTAGAAGATCATTTTTACTTATTTTGTAGTAACAGCTAAAGTTCATTGAGTAATTACTCTATTCAGAGCATAACTTCTAATATTCATGATACATTTAGCCCTTAGAATAAATAAGCCTAAGAGGTTGACATGTTTAGCATCTTAGAAATAAGAAAAGAGAAGTTTAAAAAATGAAAGACATATTTCGGGTTCATACTACTAGAAATTTGGACCCAGGTCCCAGTGATTGTAAAGCATGTGCTGTCAATAATCTATGATGCTTGCTTTTTTTAATTTTTAATTTTTATTTTTAGGGCAGGGTCTACAGGGTGTTCAGAGTCTCACTACTAGATTGGACTCGTAGTGATTCTCCTGTCAACAGCCTCCTAAGTACTGGGATTACAGGCACGTGCCACCATACCCAATTTCAATTGCAGTCTCGGCACACCTGGGGGGCAGGGCTGGCATGGAAGGCCCAGGGATTGAAGGGATTGAACTCCTGGCCCCTGTGCCTACTTGCAGGCGCTTTAATCCACTGAGTTATTTGACTGGCCTTGTTTATTTTTTTAATAATATAATGTTAACTCTTTTCTGAGTTTAGTGTCTCTATATATTTGGTGTCAAATCAAGAGTATTCCTTTAAAATATTGCAATGCATTATGTGACTGCTGAATTTATTGAACATTAAAAGAATCAAGATGTAGGCATCCCCTCATTTCTTGTATTAGAAAGTGTGTGGAGTAGTAATACTCTCTGGGGAATCACACTGAATACAGATTCTATAGAGGCTCCAAATCAGACCAGGAAGAGCAAGCGACTGTGTCACACAGTCTAAAGTCTGAATGCCCAACTTCATGGCTGGCTGAAAGCACTGAATGAGGAGAGATGTCTTGGGCAACACAAGCAATATGTGAGATAGTTCATGTAGAGAAGAGATACAATTTCCTCTTTGTGCATGTTAGCATTATTGATTTATCTTATAAAATCGTTCAGCAAGTCCAATTTTAATAAATAAGAAAACTTGCAAGTCTTCTTAGTAACAAGGAAGCCCTCTCTTCACAGGAACACACACTTGGAGGTGGATTGAAAGGCTACTCTCGATGAGTCTTGAATTTTATTCTCCAACACACCCATGCCAGTGTAACAGCTGATCCTCATGGGTTTCAAGGAGACTTGTGCGGTGGATGGAGGAAGCTGAGTTTCCCTTGGGCCCCACTCCCCAACCAACACAGTTTCTTTTGGCACTTACACCCACTATACTTGATCACTGTGTAATCAAGTCATGAAGACATGATTAAAGTTACAGGATGTTAAAAGGTGGTACGGTTCTGTGGTGCCTCATTTATAGCTGGCCAGGCCTGCATCAGGCCAACAGGCTGTGGGTGGGACCCGGCCGTAAATCCAGTCATGTTACCCACAGTCTGATCATTACCAATCAGCCAAATAGGACTTCTTGGATAATCCTTTACGTCATTCCTCAGCCATCATTTCCTCAAGAGTTAAAAAAATTAAATAATAGTGCTGACCAAATAGCTCAGCAGATTAAAGCACCTATAAGTAGGAGCAGAGGCCTTGGATTTCATCCCTGGGCCTGTGGTGCCAGCCCTACCCTTGGGGCATGCTGAGACAGCAATTGAGACTGGGAGTGGTGGCACTGGCCTGTAATCCCTGCCCTTAGGAGGCTCTAAACCGGCAGATCACAATGAGTCCGATCTAGTAGTGAAACCCTGAACACCTTGTAGACCCTTCCCTAAAATACAAACTACAAAATATATATATAAATAAATAAGTAAATAAATAAATAAATGAATAAATAAAAGGTGGTGGATAAAAGGCACAAGGTCACAAATGTCTCTGTGTTAAAAATCAACAGTGAGACTTTCTGATGACTTCAGATATTGAGGTTTTAGATGAGAATGTCTGGATATAAATAATTACCTGAAAATTTCTGGTGACACTCTCCACCCTCATCTTCCATCCATGATGACCTCCATCTATTTTAGCTGAGGATTCTCCTCCCTCCTTTTCCGACTCAACTCCCTGGACGCACTCAGAACTCTTTGCTCCTATATTTGAATCCAATCCGCTTTAGCCTTGTGGCTTGTCCCCTGAAAACACATACATCCAGCCCCTTCAAAAGCAACCATGGGGCTCAGAAGGTAGCTCGGCACCATAAGTGCCTGCCTGGCAAGGGCAAGGTCCTGAGTTTGGTCCCCAGTAGCAAGAAAAAAAAAAAAAAAAAAAAAAAAAGCAGAAAAACAACAGTGGAACAAACGAGGAGTCGAAAGTAGAGCGCTAGAGGTGACTGAGCTTGTTTGTGTGTTGCTAATGGAGCTAGATAGCTACCTGGGATCCTTTTGCTGTGCTTTATATTCCCTTTGAAGTTTGCTTAGATGTGTGTGTGTGTGTGTGTGTGTGTGTGTGTGTGTGTGTGTGTCTTGGTGTACATACATGCTTAGTTATTTTTTGAGAGAGAAGCAAGAATAGAGACAGCGAGACACAGATAGAATTCAACTTAATTTATGCCATAAATCATATTTTGAGGGGTAATTGTAGTAGGCCTCTAGGTAGTCTTCTTGTCTGCTAGGGTTAATTATCCATACCACAGGAAAAAAAGCAAATCTTTAAATACTAAAATCTCAGTGCTGAGAATCCCCCTGCTGCCTTCCATCTTCTTCCACATCAACATCTGTCTACTGCTTCTTCCTCACATCCTGCCCAGTACTTGCTCTTCCCTTCCTCATCCTGCTGTGGGGACATCACACACCATGTTCTGTCTTCATCACTGGGGACATCTTAGGCCCTCTGACCAAGGGCTCCTCACAGCAGGGAAGCTAAGCTCATGGGTGCTCACGGCTCTTTCCTTACTCCTTCCAGTTAGATTCACCCTATTAACTACTTCACACAACATCCTGTGATGTCGTTTTGTCCCTGTGAGAAAGCTCTGAGATAATGAGCCCATAGGGTGGGATTTGCTTGGCCCACCGCTTCAGAGCTTTCAGGCTATTGCTGTGTGGCCCTTTAGCTTTGGCCTTCTGATGACTCAGTTTGCTCTGGAATCAGCACATGACAGAGCACCTGATCTCTTTTCTGGTAGCCAATAATTAAAATAAGGAAGAGAAAGGGGTCAGGGTCTCAGTGTTCTCTTTACAGGCAGTTCCGCAAGAACCCATCTTCCACTAGAACACGTCTAGCCATCTACCAGCTCCAGAAAGTGACATAGCACGAGGCCCTAGCCTTCCATGAACATGCCTCAGGGATCATAATCATCCAAATGATAGCACACCCTTACTTGAGGCACTTCCAATCTCCCTTACCCTAATCCATCTTTCCTTTATAACATAGCAGGCATTGCATTGTGAATCCCAGAGGAAGCATGATTTTAAAATATGGACAATATTTAATTTTTTTTAAATTTATTATAGTAAAAGATTCATTGTCTTTGATTCTCCTCAATATGTTTCCCCTACTCCAAACACATCTATTCTGTCATTCCTGGCACTTCCTGCAGAAGTGCTGGACCTTCCAATTCATGTCTCTCGTCATGCCAGTGCAGGTGGCTGGATGCCCTGTATCAACACATAGCGTTTACCCTTCAGGTCCTATGTCCCATGGTGCCATCTGATGACAGCACTGCAATGTTCTCACAGCCTCTTTTCCCTTGGATGGCCTCCATCCACAGCATCACTGCATTTTTTATCATATCAAGCAGACCCTCATCAAAAAGAACTTCAGGCTTCATGAGAGAGCAATAAGAACAATGGATTAAGTCTGTTTGAAACAAGCAAGAGTGTTCTGTGAGTGACTCGTGGTAATTTGTCTTTTAATATAATCTATTTTTAAAATTAATATACTAAGTGTATGTTTGGAAGATGCCTTAATGTAATGGTGTACAGTACTGCATGTTTGTTGTCTTTGTCTTCTAGAATGATACCTCTATGAGAACAGAGACGTTCTGCTTGATCTTTTAGCCTGAGCATCTAGAACGTGTCTGGTTCACAGGATAAAGTCAATGATATTTGTCAAGTGAAGAGGTGAATGATTGATTCTTGTGGAAAAACTGCACGCTTTAAAGTGCTGCTTAAATTTTTAAAAGTCTCCTAAAGGAAAGATTTCACCTTGTGTAACCTTACCCCCCAAAAATCAAATACTCTACTCAATGTTCTTAATTTTACAGTGAGTGATTTTGGAAAAAGATGAATTTCAGCTCAGATAGTTGATAGGACTGCAGAAATCACAAAATATTAGGAATCATACAACCTGAAGTACGAAGTTGTCAAATGGCGGCATCTAAGTTATAGCTTCATATACTTTTTATTTTGGGTCTCTGAACATTATGACAAACACAATAATATGCAATGTATCAATTATTGTAACTTTCCTACTAACCTGTTTTGAAACTGTTTCAGTGTTACTTTTTCTCATTAAAATGAATAAAAAAAATTATGACTATATTGTTTTCAATTTGTATTTTCATCCATTATCCTCTGGTTTATTTTATGAGTTATAATCACTCTTTGTTTTTGTAATATAGTTACAGTAAAGGATTTGAAAAATTTATTTATTTGTTTGTTTGTTTTATACTGATATAATCTTTAGCAAAGTGTTTGAAGATTATTATGATATAATCCAGGGATCACATACTTTGTATTTTTCCAATCTTTAAAGTTTTGACATTTGTTGTAATTGTGCAGATATTTATCCTAAATATATTTGAAAAGTTCTTTGACTTCTCGGATAAAGGAAAGCAATTTTTTTACTCTATATTCCCACAATAAACTGTATTTTTCTGTCATTAAAAATATCTTGTTATAACTAAAAAACACTAGGGCCCCAAAATTTAAAGACCCAATCCAGAAATGGGCATCCGAGATGAACACACACTTCTCAGAGGAAGAAATTAAAGAA
>NW_004524633.1:11783342-11784725 GCF_000260255.1 Octodon degus
GTTGAGCTGTGGGTGACTCAGGTCAACAATTTCGGACATTGCCAGTTAAACAGAAGACCCAATGCTATTATGGGCTACTGGACTCTATTAGAATATTTTTCTGAGTTTGCACACCTATAATATTCAAATAACGGAACTTAACAATAAAAGGGTATACAGATGAATGTCCATTTTGTAGCTATGTATTCAAAGTGGTTAGGATAGATATATAGTTACATTCTCTTTATGAATAGAATGATTTGCTCTAATGGTGTTTGTAAATAGGATCTCAAGTCCGCATCTTGTACAGCAATTAACCACTAAGAAGAATGTACACAGTGTGTTAATTACTGAAACTGTCCTAGCGATTTGATTTGAAACTGTCTCATTGCTATTTGCTTATCAATAAAATTATGGAAAAAAATCCAAAAAGCAAAACTGGGCATGGTGGTGCACACCTGTAATCCTAGATGTGGGGAAGCTGAAAACAGGAGGGTCACTATGAGTCCGAGCTATGTAGTAAGACCCGTACCAAATAGATTTTTTAAAAAAATATAAAAAGGAAAGTCAAGTATCACATGTTTAATGCAGTTTTCTCTAATATGTGGAGTTTAAGAGAAACATTGAATTCAACTAGGAAAAAGACTTTAGTTAACAAAAGAAAGGGAAAGAGAAGGGATAGGTAAGAGAGGGCAATGGGGCGGATATGATCCAAGTGCTCTGGCCAGGTGGGGTGGTCACACCTGTAATCCTAGCACTTAGGAGGCCTTCAGGAAGAGCACTGAGGGTTCGAGACCATCCAGAGCTGCAAAGTGTGCTCAAGTACAGCTTGAACTGCAAAGCGAGACCGGCGTAAAAAACAATAACAAAAGAGTTATGTGCTCACATGAAAAAAGCCACCTTGGAACCCAGTGTTTTATAAAATCAATCAATACTAATAAATTTACAAAATATGTGCAAAAGTTAAAATATATTAGTTTTTTGTTTGTTTTATGAGACAAGGTCTTCGCTGTGTAGCTCAGGATGGCCTTGAAATCACTATGTAGATCAGACTGGCCTTGGACTCATTGTGATCCTCCTGCCTCAGCCTCCCAAAGGCTGGGATTGCAGGCATGCGTAGCTTTAAAACTATTTTATAGAAAGCAACTTTACTTTTATGAGATCTTGAAATTCATAGTGTTCGTCTGTCAGATGTGGTGTAATTGCCAGAAAATGTCCTAGCAATTGTTTATCTGTCTCTTCATTCTTATTTCAGTGTGTGAAGTGGATAAATTCCCATTTAATAAAAGGCAACTGAGAAACTTTAAGTCAAAAAAAAAATCTTGTTTTATTATTATGTAAAAGTATTAGGACCAGGAGAAATAGCTCAGCAGTCTAAGCCTTTGCCTGGCAAGTGCAAAGACC
>NW_004524633.1:11785082-11789677 GCF_000260255.1 Octodon degus
CTAGATCGGACTCGTAGTGATCCATCTGTTTGCAGCCTCCAAGAGCTGGGATTACAGGTGCACACAGCCATGCCTAGTCTCAATTGCCCTCTCAGTGCACCCCAGGGGTGGGGGGACCTACACGGCAGGCTGGGGATTGAACTCCTGGACCCTGTGCCTGCTTGCAGGTGCTTTACTCCAATGAGCTATTTGCCCAGTCCTATAAAAGATACTTTATTTTTAAAAAATTTAAGATTTAAAGAATGTTTGCCAAATCAAAGTCTTTGAATACACTCACAAAGGAAAAATTTAAATTACAGAATAAAATATTTTAAAATGTATGCCTGTAATTATTATTCTAAGTTAGCCTTTTCTTTTTGATGTACATTTTTAATATAGACAATATAATGGAGAATATAAATAGCTGATCATAACTTAAAGTGTATGAAAAATTATAAAATATAAATATAATTTTAATATAGTAATATGAATAGGAACAACAGAGAAGTTTTAATACAGAAGTTTAATCAATCTAATTCTTTGAAAGGTCTATGGTTTAAAACATTGGCAAATATGTTTAAAACTGTGGGTCCTAGCTACCTGTTAGGAAGTAGCAAATTTATTCAAAATTGAGTGACTTAAGTCCGTTTATCATTCCCAGCATGGACTCAGTTTGAGCTGTTGAATGAGACCCGTTGCATCACAGCTGTGGTAGACTGCAGTCACTGAAAGGCCTGCCAAGCAGAGCTCCGAGCTGATCTCTGTCCTTCAAATCTGGCGCCATAACCACTTCTGTGGCTTGTCTCCAAGACAGTGGACTGCGCTTCCTACCCGTGTCTGAGGCTCCTGGAGGCAGGGAGCAGAAGCTGCCAGGATTCTCAGAGGACATACTCAGAACAGGAGTCTAGGTCATTTGGAAAAAGACTCCACCTCTCATCTGAGGCACTATGTGTGCACTTGGAGCTTCAGCACTGATGGCAGCTTTCAGCAGAAGTCAACTTTGTGAATAAGCCATGTAGCCTACATTTGTGACATTTGCCATTTCCATACATCAGTTTTCTTCACTTGTAAAACTAGAGCAATGATAGTGTCTGTGAGTGTGGGTCAAGGATTGGATGAGATGGAGCCTGGAAAGCCCTGTGGCTGGGCCTGGCACACACATAAGCTGTACACAAATTCCAGCTACTGTTACCTTCTTTACGGCTGTCTCGGTTACTTTTTATTCGTTGTTGGAACAAAACACCCGACACCCAAAATTAAGGCAGGAAAGGTTTATTTAGCTCACAGTTTGTGGAAATTTCACTCTTTACTTGGCCAGCACATGACAGACAGTAGCAGTTCATGGCAGCAGAAAACAGCAAAGAGCAAAGAGAAGGGCAGCAGCTGCGCCTTCTAGCAAGCCTCTCTCCTCTCCATATATTATGCGCAGGCTACCCTCGAGTGGAGGTGCATAACTCCCACAATGTCCAGGCCCTCCTCTTACGCAGGATGAGGATGCTTACAAAATAAGAATCCTGTCTCCCTGCTGAGTCACTTAATAAAACTTTTGAACTTCTCAAGTTGACATAATATATTAACCAGTACAACCATGTTGAGGTTTCCTTCAAGGAAGATACTGTATAGTTTCACATACATTTCTACATAATATAGACTCTGATACACTGTACACCATTAATACTTATTTAATTAATATATGATAAATGAATGTGCTTCTAAATACCTTGTCGTCTATAATGCTGCAGTCTTGCTCCTGCAATGGAGAAACTTTAGGTCAAACGAGGCCTAAAATGATATGGTATCATGTACTGGGCATTGCCTTTCCTGAATTAACCAATTTTTGTTTTGTTTTGTTTCGTTGTGTGTGTTTTTTTTTTTTGTGTGTGTGTGTGTGTGTGTGTGTGTGGTACCAGAAATCAAACCTTGCCCTTGCCAGTCAGGGATTTATGCTGCTGAACTAACTCCTCAGCCCCTGAATTAACTAAGTTTAATAGAATGGGTTTACTGAGCCTCGTTTCACATAGATACAACCTCAGGCCAAAAGCTAACAATGACTTCCCTGGATAGAGCAGCATTTGAAGATGGACGCAAATATGGCCGCCCCTGGGTGTGTTAGCGTTATCTGAGCCAGAGCTGCTTGCTTTCCTGGGAGGCTGAGTAAAAGAGAAATACCTCGATGGGGAATTCTTTTGTGTGATTTTACACAGCTTGCACAAACAACTGAATAGGAAGGAGAGCAGAACCACATGAGCAGCAAGCAAGAAACTCTTCAAAGTAGTTCTAATTTATAAAATACAAGTAACGAGGTACCTCCAGTGAAGAGAAGCATATTAGAAATATGTAAATTAACTTTCCTTGGAAATATCATCTTGCAAATGAGAGGAACCCATTGAGGAGAGCTCATCTCAGGATCTCCTTTGCCCATGGAGTGCCCCGCCACCTGCAACGTGCCCTCCTGCAGCCTACCTAAGGCCTCGCTGCGGCCTAGGTGCAGGCATCCGCAGTATTTGCCGATTATCACCTAATGAGCCCAGGTTCTTTTTGCCAAATATATATTGTGTCTTCAAATTCAGAAAGTCATCCAGGAAACCTCTAAACTCAGGTTGAAATTTAGTAGTCATGTAGGAAAAAACATTTATAATATGATTTGGGGTTTTTAAATTGATGATAGAATAATACCAACTACTGTGTATACTTTTGCTTTCTTCAGGATGGAATCAAAATTATAATCATACATCTGACATATATGTGTGTGTGTGTGTGTGTATACTTAGTTTAATTTATATTCATACATACATATATTTAGCTTAATTTTAAAGTTCAGCTTAATATAAAAATTTCTGCAGTACCTTTATTTTAAAATGCATATTTGTCTTATAATAGTCTATCTCTTTAAATGGCAAGAGAGTACGCTATCAAACTTCTTGAATTTGAATAATATCCAGGTCACTTAATTAATTTGAAGAAGTTACTTAAGCTTTATATAGTCCAGTTTCTTTGTATAATAATAACAATAATATCACATTTATAGAGTTGTTAAGATAACTTATTAAGTTAATATGCTGGAAATTTCCATTGGAAACTTTCACAAATGTGTGTGCGAAATGCAAATTTTCAAATAAGTCATAGCAAGTAAGCTGTGAGAACATTCAAAATGAGGATAAATATGACTCTTGCATTAAAGATTGATAGGTTTTCTCCACCTGAATAAAAAATTTCTCTAAGTCATGACAGCGGCCATATGGCACAGGCCACTGGAGGGCATGGCCTACGCTTTGCTGTCTTCCTTCCTGATCAAATTACCACTTCCTGCTTTTTTTGACAATATCCTGTTGCCTCATTCCCACCTGCTGCCCAATCACTGTCTGCCACATCACGCAGACTACCCCGAAACCTCACCTTCATCCTGGCCTTACATATCTTTTGGACACCTGCCAGGCTGTAGGAAGTTTCATGTCTCTCCTTTCCTCTGGTCTTCCCCACATCCACAATGAAAGTCCCTTTTATCATTCCTTTACTGCTCAAAAAAATAGCAAAGATTATCATAAAAATGCAGTGTTTAATGTTCTATGCTTTTTTGTCTATAGAGATATATTCATACCAAAATGCCATTTTGATTATTTTGTGTGGAATACACATTAAAACACAATAAATAAATTTTAATGAGTTGTTAATAATCAACAATACGTACCTAAGTTAATATTTTATCAGATGACAGAATGGTAGATATTTATTTCAAGGAGATAAAAGTTGCTTAGAGTAACTTTGAACTTGTAATGAGTTTGAAAAGAGACTCATAGTTAAATTTTGATAACACAATGGTCAGTGATGTAAGATAAATCATTCTCTTCTGAAACTTTATTTTACCAAATGAATTCTTGTTTTCCCCATCAAAAATTCAGAACAAGGGTAATATTCCTATCTTCCAACATAGATGGTTTTAATCTGTTAAATAATGATATTCAGAATCTTTTCCCCCAAGAGAAGAGTTTTTAATTAAAGTTCTGAAGCAATAAATCTTATGGAATTTCCCAAGTCTGGAATTCAAGTATTTCTTTCTTTTTTTTTTTTTTTTTTTTAGCATGATCATGTAATATGAAAAGAAGTGAGTAGAAAGTCAACTATTTGAACACTCAAGTCTTTGGCCTAAAATCCTATAAACTATTATTGTTAGCACATTCACAACTTACACATGAATAAATCCATGTTTGTTGCATCTGTATAATTTTGAAACTCTAATTATTGTGATTATTTTTTTATAATTAATGTGACTGTCATGGAAGCTTTCATGTCTCCTGACTTAATAAGGAAGTCTGCTCATTCATTACACCTGTCATTAAGGGTCAGAAAATTTTCTCAACATAGAGTAACCCTCCAGGACATGTAATTAGAGTCATAACATGCTTTGTGTCAAAATTAATCAAAGTTTGTGTTTAAAACAATCCTTCATGAAGCAGGAGATTTTATTGGCTTATTTTGTGGTAATCTGATGCTTCATTTGATACCTTCAGGATAGAACAAAGATGTAGTATGCATATAGGGAATGGGAAGACACTCTCATTCAAACCTTCTATTACCAAGGAAGGAACACTGGGGACTGTTTATAGTTTACTCTTCAT
>NW_004524633.1:11791322-11792483 GCF_000260255.1 Octodon degus
TTAACATTGCCATGTTTCCTAGCTCATCTCCTTTCCCTCTCTTGATTAGTTAGTCCTTGAGATCCTGCCTTCCCTTTCCTTGTATTAAGTTTATTTTTTTTAGAAGTAAACAAGAAATTTAAGCTTGAACCTTGTATATTTTCTCTCATGTGAAAAAGTTAATATATGTAAAGTTTGAAATAAAAATGTATACTAGAAAAGAAGAGACAGAAATAATTTACTTCATCATCCTTGTACTATTACTTTCTAGTTTCTCTTTAATATGATGTAGAGCTTTCTTTGCAGGATTTCCATTTCTTTGACTATATTAATGTCTTTACTACTGCTTGGGACATGGCCTTTCTTAAATAAAACAATAAATACATATTCTTAGCATAGGCCAATCTGTGAAGTTCTACAGCTGTTTATTGGTTGCCCAGACTGAGAGAAGGAAAGAGAGGCAGAGGACAGTCAGGGGTAAAGGCTTTTCTTAGGGTTAACAGAAAAGATCCAAGTTTAATTGTGGTCACAGTTGTATGTCTGTTAATATATTAAAATCTATTGAATTATATACTTTAATTTTATAAGTTGTATGATATGCAAATTTTGCTTCAATAAAGCTGCCATTTAAAATATATATATGATGTGAAATACGTGTATAAAATAATGTACTTGGAAATTTCCCTTTATACAATTTTACTGTATTATCATAACAATGATGATGTGATGCTTGGGTTGTTTACACTGAGTGTGCTATTCTATCTTGTGACACAAACTCTATGAGAAAGACACTAAAAAGAGAAAAAAATGAACAAAGTTAACTATTGTGTGTTTAAGGTTGGAAGCATGAAATTTTTTCATAATTTAGTGCAAAATGACATATTTCATAATTTTTACTCATGCAAGTTAACTAACAGATTAAAAATGTTTATTTAAACTACCAGTTAAAATCACTTCTATTTCTTACTACATTGTTATTATATGTTTAATACTCAATGTATTTAATTATTTGGACAATTTCTGCTATTCCTATTAATAAGTGATTTATTAATCAGTTTCCAATCTCTAGTAAATCACTGATCAAAAATAAAACAATAGATTCCAATGGTTAGTCTCTTCCTAAATTTCATCCAATATGCTTTAATTTTAAAGCTGAAAATTGGTTTTAAAAAATTATACCTG
>NW_004524633.1:11792899-11812882 GCF_000260255.1 Octodon degus
AAATAAATCACTTTGATGAACTCAATTCATCAGACTAAAATTTGTTGTTATTAAAAAGTATTTAAACCATATACATTGATGCTATGGTTTCTTTTCAGAAGTTTAAATTCTGAAATCTTATTTTTATTCTAAAGACTCAATCAAAGCCAACAGTAATTAGTAATATCACAGAAAATAAGTATTTAGTCTGATATACCCTCTTGAATTGGTTAAATAGGTTAATCTATAATGCTAACTTAGGAATAAATTTCAATTGAAGTTGTATCAAGTATTATCTGAGTAACTTTTTCAAAATAGAACTTTTTCTAAATCATGACCATATTTTTTTTCTCCCTGGGGGACCCATGGGTGAGGACATAATGAATGGAGACATTTATCTACATTGTGTCTCCTCGCCTCAATCTGGAATCATTGTCTCTCCTCAGACATAGTAAACAAAACATGAAGGAGGTGGCTTTTCATACCACATACAGATATGAATATGCATTTCACTGATCTAAGCCACTTTTGAACTAAGAACATATGGTGAAATAGAAAAGAAGACCTTGTAATGAATTTGCTGGTTAGTTGATACTATAAATATATTTCTCTATTCATGCTGGGCATATAAGAAGTGTATGTTCAAAAAATAAAATTGCAAGCCTGTTTTTTTTTACAAATATTCCCACATAATAGCCTAATTGTCCTCCTACATATGTGCACTAATAATTGCAAATAAGGAAATTAATAAGGAGTAGAACCTAAAATGTAGGAGTACCTATGCTGGCTCTTTTATTAGGCTTATGTGACTGCACAAAAATAAGTAATGAAGGGCATTTTCTTCATTACTTCATTTCTTCTTCGAACTTGCTGCAACTACACTCCATAATTCACTGGGTTGCTAGAAAATTAGATAACATAGCTGGAAACACTCATAAAAATATCTGGGCCTAGTAAACTCAAAATGTCTACTTGATTATCATTTAATTGAAAAAAAAGACACTACAAAGGATGAAGTGTAATGAGCTTTCAATTCTGTAGTATTAGTATTGAATATTTAAGAGTAACATAAGCTGAATAAATTGTTTACATGATTAAGTGTACTATACATTTGGAGACAAAAACAAAGACAAAACAACTAAAAACATGACATGAGAAATGTCCTCAATAGCCTTAATAATCACGAAAGTGGTTTATGATTTTGTAGCAGGATTGTAGAGATGAGGACCAGGCAAATAGCTCAGCACACTAAAACTCCTGTTCAGGCGGAGTGCGGAGGCCAGATTTCAATCCGAGTGTGCTATGCTGGCCCCACCCCCTGGGCGCTGGAAATGTAGAATGAGACTGGGTGTGGTGGCACACGCCTGTAATTCCAGCTCTTGGGAGGCTCAAAACAGGAGAATCACTACAAGTCCATCTACATAGTTGAGACCCTGTAGACCCTGTAGACATTATACCAAATACATTTTTTGAAAATGCAGATATTAGGAATTTATTTTCCACTATATTGAAATTGTACATAATAGTGATACTTTTCAAAAAATTTTGGAATAACATTAAACTAACTAAAAAAGTGTAAGAAGAAATTCCTTGTATCATGTGCCCAAAATTCATAGAATTTTAGCTTTTTGAATTCGCTTTCTCATTCATATACCTAAAAGCACACATGAAACACAATACATGTACACATCTGGATATGGAAACTTTATACAAGTTCATTTGCTTAATTTAACTTTTGAACCATTTGAGCATAAAATACAAACCTCATAGACTTTTATCCATCACACTTCAGTGTATTTTTCTTAACTAAAATAATACCCTTGTATATATTGAAATCAAAATAATTAACTTCACATACTTGCCTTTCTGCAATGCAAGTTCCATTTTTTTTTTTTTGATAGTTCCATAAACCGAATAGGACATGATCTAGTCAGACCATGTGCCAACAGGAGAAAGAAAGGATAAAAACAGTAGAATAAGAAAATCAGCTCTCTGCAACTAATATAATAAAAGTTGCCCTGGGCAAAACCATAAGTATATATGGAATGAAAAGGGAAACTTGATGATTATAGGAAAAAAATAGAAGAGAACTATGGCCAGGTCCTTAACCAGATATCAACATTAGAACTTTGAAAGTGACATTACGTGATACCCAATAATTGACAAAGCAAAATAATTTTAATGTTTCTGCAAGAAAATCACAGAACAATTTTCACTCATCTTTATTTTTAAGGAAATCTGTAGCAGTCTTGTCATCCTATTTTCCATTCTATCACCTATCAGACACACTTCTCAGAGGAGAGGCTGGCTTAATTTTTAAATATTAACAGAAAAGAGCACGCATTTATCTTCATGTTGAATGTACACTGATTACTGAAGGGGACAAACTATAATTTTTTTCATATGTTTCTAGTTGGGGTACACACCCGCACAAAAGACAAAGGAAATACAGGTTTATTACTTCATGTGCTGTACATCATGCAAAAATAATCATTAAAATTAACGTATCAGTAAAAAAAATCCATTATTTGAATTTTAGAAGAAAAAAATGAGCAATCAACTATATTTTTCCTTTCAAATATGTCATAGTTTTACGTCCTCTTGAGAAGAAAATATCAACGAAATCATTTAAAAATGTATATATGCCAACTCCTCATGATGAATATGCTTATTGTGTGGCCCTTGTACGTGTTAATAAAATGCAAACAAGAAAAGCAGATACTATATAAACAGATCTTCCAAACTCAATGTTTGTGCATTTATTGGGCATGTACTTCTCCATCAGAGGACTAAAGGCTATACTGACATCAGTATTTAAGCCAATTATAAGGAATATTGCTGAAAGTAGATGACTCTGAAACAATCTGTAGGCCAGTTCAGCTTCTGGGACTGTCAAATTTGTACCTGCCTTCTTTATTCCCACAGGACACGCTAAGCCTGAGTCCTCCCAAACTTCCAGTAACATGCCATCATTCCTCACCTTGTGGAAGAAGCAATGTTAGGTTGTGGACCTTTCTTTTCTGTGCCTGTCACACTCATGCATTACAGCTTTGTTGAGTTTAAACTTACAAGAAAGCCTACGGTAGACTACCTCATGGTAAACTTAGAACACCCCATTGAATTGAGTCTGCATGGTTCTGGGAGTGGAAAGCCCACCAGAGGATTGCTGAGTAAAAGACATAAAGGAGTATGGGAGAGGAATATTGTATGCTGCTCATTTTCCTGAAAAAGCTACTTTTTGATTTTTTTTTTTTTCCTTCAAAGGAGTTTTGGCTGCTTTGTTCCTCCAGGAGCCCTTCAATCTCATCTTCATCTTGGATATCATCTCCTAGCTTCCAGGACAGATCCCTTATCGTTCAGGCACAGATCCTTCACCCCACTGTCACAGACTTTAAAAGCTCCCACCACTGACCTTCCCAGTGCAGACCCTTATTGTGGACTTGGCGCAGGACATTGCCTTGGGCTCCAGGGCCTTGACTGGACCATTTGGGTCTCCAGGATTCAGGCAGACTGATGTTTGCACACAGGTGGACAATTGCGCTCCTCTACATCTAACCCTAGCAAGCACTGACGTACAGAGCACAAGCCATCCTTCATATTTACAGAGGTAACTACCTGTGTCAAAGAGCTGTTTATTTCTTGGACACCACTTTTCTATATAATTTGGGGGAGCTAGATGCTGAAAATGGCCTGCCCATTTAGTCCTTCAGATCTGTACTCTTTGTATGTGTGCACTTTCGATCCCTTCGTGTCTATAATGACATTTGTTCTCTACCTGCTCTTTCCCTGTCACTTAAGACTGAAATGACACCTCTTATGCTAAGCTGCTATCTCCAGACTTCGTGCCTTGCCTGAAGCGTACATGCACACCTGCTGGCTGTCTCATTTCAGGAGGATCGAAATCACTCACCTGCCTGAACCAATAAGTGAACTTTAAATACAGGCCACTCCTTCTGTACTTCACAGGCCTGACTCGCTGCTGTAAGAACAGCTTCATAAAACCAAAATGGTGATTGCTACCTAGTAGATGTATCTCTTCATTGCTTCTATGTTAGGAACTGTGGGATGAATGTATCTTTATCTGTTTAATTAATGATGTACACTTTTAAATTTGGTTTTCATAAGAAATCAGTTGTTGCTTAGTAACAGATTTGCCTTTGGGCTCCCAGAAGACACTGGGTTTTCTAAGCAAAGCACCCCGTTGTCTTATAAATAGGGCAGTAAAGCTTGCTCAGACATGCCTTAGGCATTCAGGGGCTATTTTTCAGTGTGCTATCTGATTCTGGCTGGAAGTTTTCTTCACCAGAGACTCACTCAAATGGACAAAGCAAAAGCAGAAAAATGCCCTGATTTCCTTTAAACTTAGGAATATGAAATAAGACAAGAGACCAGAGAGATATTTGCTCTTCTTTCTCAAACTGGGAAGAGAAACTACTTGAGGGAAGTATTAATTAGCTTAAAATAAAAATCAATTATGGTTCCTAGACAGTTTACCTTCAGGACAAAAGTAATACTCAGCAGGACAGTGGCAAACAGTGGAACTAAAAGACACTGAAAAAATCATGGCTACAAAAACTGATGATGCAGGTTATGTAGCCCTGAGCATGGGGAACGACTATTACTGTTCTCCGTACTACCTTTTATCACTTGTACAAAAGTACCTCATACTTATTCTATAGAATTAGTTTTTGTTCTTTGCACAATAATTTCCAAGAGAACAAGGTATATTTTTCTTCTTCCTCTCTCTTTTTTATTTTTTGTTTTTAGGGTAGGGTCTGCAGGGTGTTCAGGGTCTGAGTACTAGGTCAGACTTGTAGTGATCCTCCTGTTTACAGCCTCCCAAAAGGTGGAATTACAGGCGCGCACCACCATGCGCAATCTCATTTGTTGTCTCAGTGAGCACTGGGGTACGGGGCTGGCATGGCAGGCCCAGGGATTGAACCCAGGCCCCTGCACCTGCTTGCAGTGCTTTATCTGCTGAGCTATTTAGCAAACGCTTCTTCCTTTCTTGTGCTTACAACACTTAGAACAGAGAGTAGCATAGGTATGTACCCCAAAAGCCTTTGCTTAATTACAGTTGAAAGTATTTCATGTAAACTATGGTTTCCTCAAAAGCTAGGACAATATAAAATTCTGGATTTAGTGTCCTGTTTTCATACTGTTTGGTTTTTAAATTTCCATTGGTTAGCACATAGTAATTAAGCTTGAATTAATTGATTAACTTATGGATGGAGGGATGGATGGATGAACTGACTAAAGAAAAGAGTAAATTAGCAGATGAATGAAGAAAAGATAAAAGAGGAAGGAATAATGGAATCTCTGTTCTGACAGAGCCTGTTAGAAGCTCCTAGTATAAAAGCACACCATCTAGTGGTAACTAGCTGTTTCAAACATTCCAAGTCAGCAGCCCTGATGACATTTGAGAAAGTAACTTTGATACAACTACTAATATCAAATATATGATGGGATAAAAGCTGCTTTCATGTTTTCAAATATTCATTTTATCCCTTACAAAAATTTAACTCCTTTTATTTACCATTTCAGTTTAGCTATCATTTACTGAGTGTCTAAGATATTCCAGGCACTTCTTTTTCAAATTGTTTATAACCTTTAGCATAAGCAGTTTGAAACTAGTTTCTACTTTCACACAGAGAAAATTAAAGGCAAAAGGGACTAAAATGTACTTAATGATTTTGTATAAACTGTAATATATTTATGCAATAGAAAATAAATTCAACAGAGCAATACAATATATACATATAACATAATATAAACATATCAAAAGTTCATATGCTTAAATTCTACACTCCCTTTAATATCAAATTTTAACTACTTGGAAAATTAAAAATTGACTAAAAATTCCACATTTTCCTTCACTTTGGTATTCCTGGTATATTTAATCCAGGAGGAAAAAAAATATCTTACAAGAATTATACATTAAGTAAACACTTTTATTTGTTTTTGCTATTTTCTTAATTTTACTATAATTAGAAAAGACTTGAGAAAGTTCATTAATGTTCTACTTGATACAAACAAAAATAGTTGAATCAGTACCCTGACACAAAATGGAAAACTTACAGAGTTGATTATTGTCAAGGTTATGAAATTTTAGTGGATACACCCAGTCACATTTGAGTACATATTTGGCTTCTTCAATTACACTTATGACTTTGAGGTCCATACGTTCTACAAAGGTGAGAGAGCTTTATAGAAACAACTATAAATCAAATTTTGTTTTTCTTTTGCTAGCAATACCACATAGAGTGATTTGTACTAACATTACTTGAGTTTCAATGTAAGTATTGTATTCATTTTATTAAAGCAAGTATTTATTGTCATGCATTTGTGTTTTAAGGTATGCAGTCAGTTCTGGTAAAACAGTAAAATTGAAAGAAATGAAAAATAAAACCCATTAAATAGAGATGATTTTCTCTATCCTTGAAGATAACCAATTACATAATATACATTATTATAACCTTTATGAAGCAGCAAATAAAATGCAGAATGCACTGTTCATCTTTCAATACATTTATAATAATTCTTTTTTATGTATTTGTATTTAGGACAGGGTGTACAGAGCATACAGGGTCTCACTGCATAGACTGGACTCATAGTGATCCTCCTGTTTACAGCCTCCCATGTGCTGGGATTACAGGCGCGTGCCACCATGCCCAGTCTCAATCACAGTCTCAGTGCGCCCTGGGGGCGGGGCCAGCATGGCATGCTGGGTATCGAACTCCCAGACCCTGTATCTGTCCAAGCAGGTGCTTTAATCCGCTGAGCTATTTGATCTGCCCATTTTTATGTCTTTGGTACAGGGTCTCACCATTCAGCTCGGATTCTTAGTGATGCCCATTTCAGCCTCCCCAGCACTGGTATCACCGGCATGCACCGCCACACTGGGTCTCAGTCACCAGCTCAGCGTGCCTATGGGCCGGGATGTGCAGCATGAAGTTCCAGGAATCAAACCAGGGTTCCTGCACTTGCCTAGGCAGGCTCTTAGTCCGCTGAGCCATCTCACCAGCCCTAATTCTTTTCTAAAATAGCCATTTTCTCACAAGTGTTATACTGGAAATACACCAATGTGCTGACAACTATAGGAGAGGACAGCAAAAAATGACAACGCAGCAGTGGTTTTGAAAATATAATGTCACACTTTGAGCTAACTCAACATAGCTAATGCTGCATGATTAAAAAACTATTTATATGGATTTGTTACTTGAAATTCAGATTCTTGACTTTCAAGTAATGCCACATAGCCTAAATCTAGGTACCCTCTAAAACTGAGCTGTGCTTTTTTGAAAGGCATAGGACTTTCAAAATAGTTATTTTTATTTCAGCCCCCACATACGTTCACTTAAATATATATCAGCCTTAAAAGTAATCATTGTGCAATCAGAAAGTGAGCCTAGAAGTCCTCAGCTGCCTTTATTAAATCCTTAAGGAAGAATCTTTGTAAACACAAGTAGGCTCCTTTAGTAGTAATAAAAGTATATCAGAGTTGTTAAGCGTGTGAGCTTGAGAATCAGACTGCCTGAGGGGGAAATTCTGTGATGATGTTAATATTTTTGCATTTTAGTAGACTCATAGGCTAGTGATGGTAAAAGCAGAGTTGCTGTAAAGATTAAAAGAAATCAATAAGTTAGATATTATTATTATTATTAGCTAATTCAGATAGAATCAATTGAAGTTTAGCTAGGCTTCGGCTCATGTATATTTCTGTTCTTCCTTAAATCTCAAATGTCTAGTACAATGTCCAGAAAGCAGTAGACCTTTAACAGATATATGCCAAATTAGTAAATGAATACATGAACTAGAGAAGATTGGATAGATGGACTTTTCAAATGTGAGCCTTACTTTATCAGGTATTAAATGCTGATAATGAAAAATTGAATCATCATCCATTATTTTCTCCCTGGGAAGATATTCTGTTACTGGTTCTAAGTGAACAAAAAAGTCCTTTATGGTCATGGAAAAATATTGTTTCACAGTTGCAAGATAGAAGGAATTTTCTCCAAAGGTGGTTTCCAGTGGCCCTTGTCCTTACGCTCTTAGAATAATAAGTGAAAGTGATGGGAACAACCTGATACATTTGAAAAAGCCCCTCCTTGTAGCTCATAACGTGGTGCTTGAAGTTTATGTGCTAATGTCCTCTAAGTGGCTGTCATTTTGCAGGCTGAAGGCCATTAGATTTCCTAGTATCTTGAAAGTTAGAGATGCTAATTGTGAGTTCATGACTGGCACCTAGTACCTGAAGCTTTCGATGCATTTTCATTTTGATTTCAAAACAGGGAAGCTAAAATAGGAGTAATCATATTAACTTATTGAAGAACCACAGGTTGTGTTCTATATGTTTTGCTACATTAATCATAAAATAATTTATTTTGAAGTTGAAGAATGTGGGTTTAAAGAGGCTAGAGAATTTCCTTTCAACTGGATGAATACAAACTCAGTTTTATCATGTCCTAAAACAATTCTTGTTCTACTAGGTTATCTGTCCTTCAGTGAAGTCTGTGGGATAATATCAAATCATAATACTACCTAAACTGTGTTCTAAGGAGGAGTAATGTTTGTTGAGTGATGCTGAGTTTCAAAATATGATTTTTGAAAAGGAGATTTATATCAAGGCCTTTGGGGAAACCCTGCATTTTGAGGTTTATACTGATTTGTACATATTTTTTAAATATTTTTCATAACAAATGCTTTACTTAACACATAAGTAGACATAATAAACATTCATCAAATGAAAAGAAAAATGATCATTCAAATTTGCATTGTAGTGTTAGGCAGATTAGTAGCAAGATTAATATTATTACACAAGAGTTAAGTGTTTTCTACAAGAAATAATACTATTTAATGTGGTGTTTTGTACATGTCCAAAAGTGTGTTATTTGTTTAGAATATATCTTCCAACTGATACACAGTCTGCCAAGAAAACAGTCTGAGATGATGCCCTTAGGGTTGACTACATCCATTTAGGTGCATGTCGTGGTTTGTCTCTAGATTTCCTCCCAAAGCCTCTTGCAGGCATGGGGTGGACTTTTAGAGCTTATGGCTGATTCGTGGTCCAATGCTGGGATTATGGGTGTGAGAGCTGCACCCACCCTGGGTTGGGTGGCCTGCGAAAAATATAAAGAAGGCAAAGAGGCTTGCTGTCTCACGCCTCCCATTTTGCTGTTCCTGCTTTTGCTGTTTCCTGCCCCCTACTGTGCCACTGTTTCTTGGAGCCAGCAAAGTGTGGACTGAAGCCTCCACAGTCAGCAAAGTAATTTTTTTTTTCTTAATTTTGGGCATCAGGTATTTCATCTCAGCAATGTCAGAAAAGTAAGGCAGTGTACTGTGGGTTAGATAACACTCATACTCAATTTTAGTATAACTGAACTAGGCTTGTGACCTCATTTATCAGAGAAGAGTCCAGTGGTATAAGAGGATATGAAATCACACAACCCTTTCATCAAGGGCAAAATAACATTTCAATACATGATATCAATTTTTGAACTATAAGAAAAACCTGTATCTTTTTCTACCAAATCATGCATACATTTTCCAAATCGTATGTTCTTCAAAGCAACAACAATAGGAGGAACACATAGGAACACATTTTCTAGAACCATGAGACTAGAATATTAAAGCTTTATCCAAATTAAACAGAACATTTCAAAGGTGCATTTTATTGAATCACAAAATTAAGTTTCCTTTTTGGTCATTGACAGATGCACTTTTTTGTTTTGTTTTGTTTGTTTTTTTAGGGAAAAGTCTACAGGATGTTCAGGGTCTCACTACTAGATCGGACTCATAGTGATCTGCCTGTTTACATCCTCCCAAGAGCTGAGATTGCAGGTTCGTGCCACCACGCCCAGTCTCAATTGCCATCTCAGGGTGCCCTGGGGACAGGGCCTGAATGACAGGCCCAGGGATAGAAACCATGGCCCCTGCGCCTGCTTGCAGGCATTTTAATTTACTGAGCTATTTGGCTGCCCTGACAGATGTACATTTTGAAGAGCTTAATTTTTCTTCAGTTATCAAGTTCCAGCTCTTGAACAAGAGTGCTATTTATGCACGTATAAGCTGATTAACTTGTGTTATAGGTTCACAACACCTATGGTCCTCTGCACAGTGATACAGCGGTTGGGAAGGCTCTCTGGCAGTTTTGCATTGTCTGCTGCTATGTGACTAATTTCAAATAAATATGAGTAGAAGTGATGTACTAATGCAAGGCTGAGATTAAGTATAAATATTCTTCTATTTTTAAAAAATGTACAAATATTGTCTTACCTGTAGCAGATTCACAATCTTAGAGGAGCCTAAATCTCTGAGAAACATCCTTTGCAATGGAGCTACTGTGTAGAACTACTGATAGCGAAAACACCAGTGAACTTTGCATGCACAAATAATAGGATGCAGTGTACCTCACATTCCAACTTGAGACTCATTTTCTAAAGAATTTAGTCTGCTGACTAATGAAGACATCTAAGCCAGTCAGGGATCTGTGAGGCAATTTTCATCACACTCAAAAATTATTAATAAAATTGTTTTCCCAAGTAATATCATAATAAAATACCTTTCAAAGGATGTGGAGTTCTCCAACATCCTATTCTGTATGTCGATCTTCGTATCATAAAAACTTGAGCGCTTATTATGTCCTAGTCATTAAATATATGCACTTAGAATCTTCTATTAGAAGCTTAGAGATAGGCAAAAGATTATAAAATATGATGTCATCTCCTAAGAGTCTACACAGAGGCCATAAAAGAACAAAATTGTTGGCATTACAAACTTATTTGGAGGACCAGGGATGTTTTTATATGATAGTTAATTTTGAAGCTAAAAATTATGAAAAAAAAATATTTGACAGATGGCCAAGCAGAGTGGTAGATTATTCAGACAGATGGAACTATTTGAAAAATAGCACATAATTTTAAAAGATGCAGAGCAGAAAGAATTCCATAAGAGAAAATATAATATTATTTATTGTGGGTAGTGAGGAGGGCAGAGAGTGTGCAGAGGACAAGAGTTAAAATGTGGGGAGCAGATTAAGGGGATAGTCTGAATTTAAGATTGTAAAATGATATGTTTACTATAGAATTTCTTCCCAGAGGACTATAACTTTCTTTTTCTAGATTATGGAAGATTATTTTGGGGTGTGGGGAGCTAGCTCAGTGGTCTAAGCACCTGCCTAGAAAGCACAAGTACCCAGGTTGGATCCCAGCTACCAAATGACATGCCATCCTGGCCATGTGTAGTGAGACCCTATACTAAATAAATAAAAGATATAAACAAAGCGGGTGTAGTGAGTATTACTCTCTGACAGTAAAAATGCACTTCTTTATTTTTTTTAATGTGGTACTGGGGATTGAACTCAGGACCCTGCGCTTGCCAGCAAGTGCTTATTCTACTGAGCTATCTCCCCAGCCCCAAAATGCACTTCTTTATGCTGGAGTGTATGAAATAATTATCTCTATAGTCACAATAACGTCCATAATACTGAGGACACAAAAATCTGTTTAGTACATATTTGTTAGGAGGAGTTTTGAGGAGTTGCCCAACTGAATTTTGAAATTGGTAGGTCTTCCAAGCAAACTAGAAAAGTTGAGTAGAGAGAAAACTTTAAATATGAGCCAAAGTCTTTATAAAATGAAAATACAGATGTTAGAGACGTGTGGACATTAATTAGGAAGGCAGAAACTGAAAGAAAAGGCAACCTTAAGAAAGACAGTACAGCAGACTAGACGTTTCAGAATACACAACAAATAACTTCAGAATGTTAGTAAAATTTCAGAAAGCAACCCATTTTTTTCTTGAACCAAGTAGTATTAAGAAAGTCTGGGCTGAAAGGAAGAAGTAGGTTGCCTATATTCATTTGAGGACGTTCAAAGTGAAAAGTGGTTGTACGGATTTCCTTAAGGTCACAAGGAAGAATGAGTTTTCTAAAGGAATAACGTGCAAGAATTTGAAACAGATTGCCATCTTCAGTGCAGTTGTTTAATTCACAGGTATCGGCAGATATGGTTAGTCAGGGTGAGAATCCTACCAGTTAACTACTAGTTTCAAAAACCTGCTGAAGATTCTCAGGATCACTACCTTAATCATCTTTTGCATATAAATGTATGGCTTTGGCCCTGTCATGTTTCCTAGTTTTTCTTCTTGCCCTCTCTTCGTTGTCTAATACTTAAGTTCTAGCTTTCCTTTTAATTGTGCTATACCGTTCTATTTGTATTTCTTCTTTTGAGTTCTTACACTAGGGAGACTATACGATTTTTACACATGTGGGTCTGTTTATTTCACTTATGAGTACAACTTCTGACATTGCCAGTCCTAATAATAACCCACCACTATTATGGACTACTGGACTATACTGGAATATTTTGCTGAATTCATGCACCTAAAATATTTAAATGATGATGGAATACCCATTTCTTACAAAACTAAACAAAAAAAAGAGGATACAAATGAAGGACCATTTTTGTATCTGTATATTCAAAAGAGTTAGGATAGACATATAGTTACTTTCTCTTGATTTAATGAATAGAAAGATTTTGAACTAATAGTGTTTATGGACAGGATATCATGTCTGCATCTTGTACTATGAATAACCACTAAGATGACAACAATATGCACTGTATTAATTATTGAAACTGTCCTATTAATCAGTTTTGAAACTGTCTCACTGCTGTTTGTTTCTCAATAAAATTATAAAAAAGAATTTGAAACAACTGATGAAAATAGAAATAAAATTGAAAACAGAAGTTGAGGGGAAGTAGAGGAGGAGATAATAGTGTACCTATTCTAGCAAAAGTTCTTGACTTTAAAGAAATGATCGACTTTACAGCACACTATATCAAATGTGAGATGGATCATGTGTGAACCTGGAAACTCAAAGATGACTTGTCTGTGTGATCTTCCAGTTTGTCTATTTAGTCCCTGTGATTATGGAACGTTAATGTCTCCCTGCATCGCACTGCCTGGGGGAACACAAGGTGACACAGGAGTGTGGCTCTTGTGTATTCACCATTAAACTTGAAGTTTTTGAAGCCCAGGCATCTGCGCTCACAACCAGCTATATTTTTAAATGAATGACGGTGGTATTCTACGGTGACTGGCACTCTCAAATGCAATTACCCAAAGAAGTTCATTCATATTATTTCAAGTTGCTGTTGAAGGAACATAGAAACATTCAATTAATTTTATTGAAATGGGTCTTGAAATTGTTTCTTTTAGACTCCTGGTTCATCCATCTGTAAATGTATTGTCATTTTCTTCATGGTGCATGAAAATTTAGCCATGATGATGAACTAATAGCCATGAAATGGAACACCTGTTATATTTCTTCTAAAGTGTGGGGAAAGGATAAGCCACCAAGATAATTAAATTGGCCAATTCTTTTTGACAGTAGATATGATGGGATCATATTTTTCTAGGTGTTAGAAAGATGCTGATAAAATATGTACTCCTGCTGAAAACCTAAGACATGAAGTTCTCATTATCAGCTAGTGATGCAGAAACTTAGTTTTCCTGTATTGCATGCATTCTTAAATTTCAAATCCTAAATCATATGGTTAATGCCAGAATCAAGTATGAAACCTGGCCTAATTATCTCAGAAATGACAACCTTGCCCCCTTTAATTGCATGCCCTCTGTTTTCAGTGAACTGCCTAGCAAGCAAAAACAAACCAACCATAAATGAAAAAGATGGTATCTACTTTCCATATTACTTATTTGTAAGCTATTATTAAAAGTTTTATGTAAGAATTTGATATACAAGAATTCTGGATAATTAGAGATAACCGATGGTGGGTTATAATGAAGTTGCATAACATCAGCTGACGCTATTGTACACTTGACACTGTTAGAAATAGCCATATTCTCAAAATCATATGAATTAATTTTTACATAGCAAATTTACCATCTAGAAGATTAAAGTTCTCTATAAATCTGCCTTAGTAAATGCCTGTAGGTAATTATTAAACAAATACACTTAGTTGCCTTTTCAATACAAGGACTAGATTAATCCTATGATATTTGTCTAACAGGAATATTTGACTTCTGACATAAAAAATATTTGAAGATGAAAAATCTATTTTATCATCCCATTGTATATCATTTGCGTCTAAAATTAAGGAGTTGTGTAGAAAATATGTTTTTTATTTCTAAAAGTGGGATGATTACAATATAACTTAAGTACATGTTGACTCATATTATAGAGTTGATAAATTGTTATTATTGGTAGCCTACACCTTTTTGAAAGTCAGTTTTGTCCATTAACATTTATAAAATACTTATTTAGCATCTACTTCATGTGTTATAAACATATATAAGATGGAGAACTTTATTTGTCAGTATATTAAAAGAGACCAGAAGCTCACTCTATTGTCATTTATAAATAAATCTTAGAAACATAATTCTAATACAGAAAAAAAGAAAGTCAAGAGACATTTTAAGAATTTTTGCTGTTTAGCTTATATTCATATATTTGTTATCTGAGTCAAAATGTATACTCTGTAGAGCACCTCAGAATCTCATGTCTCCTCCTTTCCACCCCATTAGTTACTGGCTAGCACATGTAGGCTCTATTCTGAATTATTTTACAGTAGATTAGTCTTGCTTGTTCTTGAGCTACATATCAATGGGATTCTGTGGTATTGCATGCTTTTGTAAATGATGACTTGCTTTGTTCTACATAGTATTTATGGCATTCTTTGGGTTGCATGGGTGCTCATGTATCCATTCTGCTGTTTTGTGGTGTTCTGTTGTGTTACTATGCCACGCACTTTGTTTGTCAGTTTTGCTGACATTGGGCATGTTATTTACTACGTGTTTTTAGTTATTATGAAAAAAAATACTCATATGATTTTTATACATGGTTCTTTACCCCTGGAAATAAACCCATAAATACAATTTTAAGATGAGAGAATAAACCTATATTAATTTTACTACCTTCAATGTAAGGATTTGTCAAAGTAGTTTTGAACTTCTACTGATGTCATCCTTTTGTCCTTTCTTGATATTTTAGTCTTTTTTATTTTAACAATTCTGTAAGTGCTTATATGTGAAGAGTAACAGTCAGAAAGAACTTGAAGCAAGGACACGGGGCTACTAAATGTAGAGATAATTAATGTTACTGAAGATAGCTGGACTAAGTGAAAGACTACATATTTTATTTGATGTAATGAACTTTAGCTTGTTCAGACTCACTAACAAACAGGCCAGTGCTCTACCTCTAGTGGAGAAAGATGGTCCCTACCTGGGAAAGTGAGTACTCAGAAGAGCCTACATTGATTTCACCCTGAGATAAATCTCATGGGTTAACAAGTCTAGCTTGTATAAACCCGGCAGGCTGCTCAGTAGGCTATCTACTCATCTAAAAATCACTTTTCTACTATTCATATGTAACGTACAGACTGTTCAGAGAGGATTTAGATTTATTAGTTATTTTCAATTAATTTTTCCTTTTTTCTGTCTTTCAAATCTACTTCCATATTTTTGTTTTATTTTTTTAATTACATAATTTACTTCCTGGCTTTTACTACAAATTTGTATAAGTCTTTTACCTCATTATTTAGTGTTATAATATATGGTTTTCACACTTCCCTTAGCATTCAACTTAACTAAATTGCAAGAATCCACAAAACTATTTACCACATGATCATCATTTTGGTATAGTTCCCATTTATATCACATCTACATTTATTATTAACCTAATCTTACCAGTGTTATGGTGTGTGTGTAGTTGTCACCCCAAAACCTCATGTAGTCATGGGTTCGGGGACTTCTAGAGTTTGAGATTAACTCATGATCCACTGGTATTCTGGATGATCCAATGCTGGGATTATGTGTACTTCCCCAAGTCTGGAGAAGAGAGATTGGATGTCATATAAGAGACACAGAGATGGAGTTTCTCCTTCCGTTGCCATTGACGCTGTTCTGCAGCCATGAATGGATACCCTCTGCCCTGTGCCACTCTGCCGCAGAGCCAGATGAGTATGGATTGAAGCCTCCAGTAACTGTGAGCTAAACAAACTTTTCCTTCCTTCATTTGGGGTGTCGGGTATTTGTCCCATCAACGAGAGAAGAGTAACTGAGACAACCATTAATTTTTTAAAATAATGAATACATTTTTAAGAATTTAAGGAACAGAATGTTTCACACTCAAACACAAATACAATTTCTCATGGTCTTCATTCCTTCATGACGATATTTCTTTATGCTATTTTGTCTCTGTAGGTAGGAAAATTTCCTTTCAATGCATGGCTTCCAGGATAGAATTTTCTTGATTTTTTTTCTATTTATTTGTGTGTGTGTGTGGCTAGCTTAGCCCACCAGGGGGCGGGGCTGGCTGGCATGTGGTGCTGGGGGATTGAACCACGGTGCCTATGCTTTGCTAAGGTTGTTCTAAGTAGGTGCTTTAGACCACCGAGCCATCTCACCAGCCCCGAATTTTCTTGATTTTTATGTATCAAAATATATTATTCAGTTTTTCAACAGAAGCACATTTACTGCATCTGTATAATTTTTTAAAAAGCTATTCAAGGTGTAATTCTAGCTTTTGAAATTATATTTTTACCTCATAAAATATATGGTATATGAAAATGTCCTCTATTTTAAGATACATTTTTCTAAGTGTTTCAATGTGTCACTTCTGATTATCTTTTTGTGACTATATAACTAGTGACCTTTAAGTTGATGTGTTTGTGACTTTTATTAAATTTTGAAAATTTGGGACTTTTAAAAATTATTTTTTTCTCTTTCTTCCTTCCTTCCTTCCTTCCTTCCTTCCTTCCTTCCTTCCTTCTTTTTTTTTTTGGAACTGGGGATTGAACTCAGGCCCTTATGCTTGCAAGGCAAGAGCTTATTCTACTGAGCTGTCTCCCTGACCCTTAAAAATTATTTTCCTACATTCATTTCTTCATATGCTTCTGGAACATGATCCTCATGCCTTAGGATTTTGGATCTCACAAATACTTTAGATTTATTCATCCATAGGTGTTAGTACAATTTTCTTATATTTTTCTGATGAAATGTGTATGCTGATGATATTTAAGCATTATTTTTCTTTTACAAGTGATCGATATTTTCTTTTAAAGCTCATTCAGGTATTTTTCTCTCTTATATTTTACTTCTCAGTTGTAGAGTTTCTGGGAAATTTCTTTATAGTTTCTACTGTTTTTCACTAGCATTTTTCCTAAGTTCATTTATTCAAAGCATATTTTCCTTTGCATTATATAATAAATCTATAATAGTATTTTAGAACGCATTTTTCTCAAATTCAACATCTAAGTCTTTGTCTCCACTTATTAGGCAATGGTGTGTTAACTGATACAAAAATTCAGTATTGGAAGCTGCATGGCAAAGAGAAAAATGTCTCAACCCCTAAGCACACCTGCTCCTCAATTTAGATTACTTACTCAACATATACGTTGAATAGGAGACTACCCTAAAATGCCCTCTTTCGACTTACAAAGATCACAGAGTTCCCTTTCCCGAGAATCTATCACAGTGCTTGCTCCATCGTCATGCGAGAGTCGCAAGGAGAAAGGCTGACCTTCCATCTGAGCCCCGCTGCACGCCAAGGGAACCCCGCAGCCGCTGGCGGGAACCCGAGGGGGGTACACTCATCCAGCAGCGGGTGCAGGTTTCTCTATGCAGACAGGAAACAGTGGCGACGTGATGAGAAGAAAATGACGAAAGCCGCAGTGTCTCTGATGTGTGTGAGCCATGGAGACCGCAGCCACCTCTCGTGCCTTCCTGTGGTTGCCACCTGGCTATCTTCTCTGTTCTACTCGCTCCATCTCTCTTTGTCACCCCTGTGGCCAAGCAGACCCTTTAAGATACACGCTGAATTTTTTGATACTTTAGATCTGTCATATAAGACAAAACATGACATTTAAACTTCTGTGTCTGATTATTTCTCTTAACCTCATGGACTCAAGGTCCATCCACTTTCTTACAGTTGACTCAAGTTTATCCTTCATTTTTCAGTTCTTGCTTGTCATTAGTACATGCTTGCTATATTCATAAAGGTCATATTCCCTGTGAAAGGTGGGTACGTGTGCACAACACAGTTCACTTCTTATCTGTTCTGTTCCCCTCCTGCTATCTTCCCTCCATCTTGTGTTTCCCTTTGAAAAAGAATCAGTGTAGGGGCCGGTCAGATAGCTCAGCAGATTAAAGTATCTGCTTAAGCAGACGCAGGGGCCAGGGGTTCTATCCCCGGAATGCCGTGCCGGCCCTGCCCCTGGGGCATGCTGAGATGGAGATTGAGATTGAGTGCGGTGATGCACGCCTGTAATCCCAGAGTCTGGGAAACTGGAAAACAGGATTACTACAAGTCTTATCTGTGTAGTGAGACCACGTAGACTCTGTAGACCCTGTACTAAATACATAAAAAAGAATCAGTGTCTTACTTTCTATTATTTATCTTTCAGCTTGCTTTATAATTCTATTTTGAGTTTCTCATATATGAGTAACCCAGTGATATTTAAGCTCCTGTGTTTGATTTATTTCACTGAACATTAAGGTCTCAAGTTGCGTCCGTTTTCCTAAAAATGGCTCAAGTGTAGCTTTCCTTATTGTAGAGTTGTTCTCCATTGTACATAAATACTACCTTTCCTCTATCATTTATCTGTTGGTGGATACATAAGCTACTTCCAAGCTAATTATAAATCATGCTGCTATGATTTTTTGACATGGTTATGCGTGTGTCACCGTAACAGGATGTTTTCAAAACTCTTTCAGAAAGCCATGAGGAGGGGAATAACTGAGTCAAAAGGAATTTCTAGGTTTAGGTTTCTGGGGCATTTCCATACCAATTTCCATAGTCATCATACTAGTTTACATCACTACAACATGGAAGGCTTACTTTTCCCCAGCAGCCTCATCAGCATTTGATATTATTTGATTCTGATTATGCCTATTCTTGGTGGAGAAAGAATCTCTGAGTGGTTTTAATTTGTATTTCTCTAACAGCCAGTGGTGCGGAACATTTTTTCTTCTACTTAGTGGCCATTTGTACTTCTTCTGAGAAGCATCATTTATTTATATATCACCCATTTTAATTAGGTCTCTTGTTTGGGGGCATCTATTTTTTAGACCCTTTTTATACAGTAGTCACGATATCAGTCTTCCGATGGCTAGCTGGAGAAATCATTTTCAAGTTCTGTGGGCGGTTTCTTCACTCTTTTTATTTCCTTTATTTCACAGAAACTTTTGAATGTAATATCTCATTTTTAATTTTTGTCACTATTTTGTATGCTGTCTTAGGTTTTGTTTATAAAGTCCTTGCCTATACCCATGTCTTCAAGGGTTTTATATATTTTATCTTCCAGCAGATTTTTTTATTTAGATCTTTGATGAATAGTACTCTATTATCACATTTTCTTTATCCATTCATCTCTTGATGGACATATAATCCACATGCAATAATTAGCTATTATGAATTGTGCTGCTTTTTTTTTTATATACAACATGACTTGAAGAGGCTTAGCAGAAGTTTGTTTGGGCGCCTGTTCCTAAAAACTTTAGACAAATACATTATAGAACACAAAAGGGATTCTTTCCTCATTTCCAGTTAGTAATGGGAATACAGGAAGATGTTTATGTAGTATGAAAAGTTTAATGCCCAGGTGCAGTTAATTTTAAAAGAAAAGATAGCAATGAAACAGTTTCAAGGGCCGGGGAGATAGCTCAGTAGAATAAGTGCTTGCCTCGCAAGCGCAGGATCCTGAGTTAAATCCCCAGAGGTTTGATGGAGATTTGTGGAAAAAAAAAAGTTTCAAAACAGGTTAGTAGGACAGTTACAATAATTAATGCATTGCATATTTTTGTCTTCATACTAGTTATTCACAGGAAGAGAGGCAGACATATCTTGTCTAAGTAATATTAGTGCAAATCTTTCTTCTTATTGAACTAATAGAAGGCAGCTGTATATCCATCCTAACTATTTTGTATATACATATATATTTTTTACTACAAAATGGTTCTTTATTTATATCCCCCTTTTTGTTTTGT
>NW_004524633.1:11816604-11817868 GCF_000260255.1 Octodon degus
GGCCCACGCTGCGCCTGGGCTGGGACGGGTCCCGCCGGCGCAGGGTAGCAGGAAACTCTCCGCACACTCACCCACACTCACCGGACCTGGGCTAGGACTGGGTCTCGGACCTTTTCATCCTTGATGCCAGTTCAAATACTGTAGGTACTTGAATTCGAGCTATGTCATTTTGAAAGGAGAATGTCACATATAAAAATTTGCTTGATATGAAAAAATTAAAATATATAGGTTACATCATATCCCTTCTCTGCTTTAGCCTCTCTTTTGCTTTCCCACAGAGTACAAGTTAAAGTCTAAACAATGCCCTACAATGTCTCATATTGCATAGTCCTTCCCTCCTCACATTCTTAATCTGTTGATTTTACTGCAAGGATTTCTCCAGCAAGCTGGGCGTGTTTCCATTTTGGGTCATTTGCCCTTACTACTTACAAATCTTCCACTTTCTTTCCCTCTCTAATCTTGCCTTTCCTAGGAATCTTACCTCAGCTCAAACTTTGATAATAAAGTCTATACTCTGTCACACCGTACCTGATCATTTTTGTCCCCATAGCTTCTAACCTCTTTAACATGAAAGATAGAATCTTTATTTATTATAATACTATATTTATCTGCCTCAGTACCTACACAGTGGACTCCAATGGTCAACAGGATTATTGTTGAGTATTATTAGGTCCCACAGTCTCCAAAGCATTAAACATCCAGTCTTCAAATGTTTGATGGAGATTTGTGCTACAATTTGTGGATGAACTAGCAAAACTTTACAGGAAATCAAATGAATAAAAACTACTTCTGTTACAGATATATGGGAAAATAAATACACAAAAATAAAATAATCTACAGGAAAATGAAGTTTTTTTTCAAGAAATAAAATGAAGTTACAGTCCATAACCATACTCCATTGTGAAAATATTTACATGGCATTAATAAGTTAAACTGCATATCGCAACACAATGGTGATATAAGCTTATTTTTAAAAGGCTAAAAGAAATGTGTGCGTGCGTGCGTGTGTGTGTGTGTGTGTGTGAGAGAGAGAGAGAGAGAGAGAGAGAGAGAGAGAGATAACTAAAGAACTGAATACTATTCATTGTTGAAATTCAAGACGTTATATATCTAACTGAAGCCTCAGAATTGCATAAAGCATATACAAATTTTAATAAAATATAGATCACGTTTTCTCTGGCGTGTGAGGCCTAGAAGCTTGGAACAAGATGCTTTTTACATAGTGGGTCTAGTAAAAATTGCAAAGCTGTACACATGAATGAAC
>NW_004524633.1:11827253-11833009 GCF_000260255.1 Octodon degus
ATTATTTGTTGAAACTCTACTTTCAATTTGATTTGAAACTGTCTCATTGCTATATGTTTATCAATAAAACTTTGAAAAGAAAAAAAAGTTCCTGTTCCATGTTATGCCTAAGGTGTTTGATATGCAGACAGATAGTGAGGTTAAGCATAACAGCCTAGGTTGTATGGTAATAACAATAATCTTCTCTTCTGGAGGGTTAACAACCTAAGTTTACAGACCAAATTAGAGAAAAAGGAGGGCCACATGGAAAGCCAACATTTTGGCCCTAGCCTTTCAAGATCAATTAAGACTCAGGACATATGAGAACTTGTACTGTAACATCGCGTAAATCAGTAGTGTCCCAAATTTTCTGATCAAGGAGATTATAGGGCCAAAGAGGAAAATGATCGACGATGTAGAGTGTGCCTAAGGAGAGTCTCATGGAGAGAAAACATTCTCTCAGGCTTTCACAGAGAGCACACTGGTCAAACAATGGCCGTGACTCATCCACATGGCTGACACTGACAAAGGATCTACAATCTGAGGTACAGAATCTCAGGATAAATCCTGAGGAGATTTCACTGACCTTATCAGATCCAAAAGCTACAACTCTTGTTGCATAGGTCTAGCTTTCTCTTGTTCTTAACTGTCCAGCAGAAAAGTATAAAAACAAAGTACAAGAAGTAAAGCCATACTGTTATGTTGATCTGTAGGGGACTCAGGTCAACAATTTCTGATACTGCCAGTCAAGTGGACAACCCAATACTAATATGGACTACCGGACTCTTTAGAATATTTTGCTGAGTTAACACACCTATAATATTCAAATGATGTAACTAAACAAAAACGGGGATATATAAATGAATGTCCATTTTGCATCGGTGTATTCAAAATGGTTAGGATTGATATATAGTTACATTCTCTTAATGACTAAAGGGATTTGTTCTAAAAGTTTTCGTAGATAGGATAACATGTCTGCATCTTGTACAGCAATTAGCCACTAGGAAGAATGTATGAAATGTGTTAATTATTAAAACTGTCCTACCAATTTGGTTTGAAACTGTCTCATTGCTATTTGTTTCTCAATAAAATTATGGGGAAAAAAAGAAACTAAGAGGGCATCATTTTGAAAAGAAGGCTGAATTAATATACTTTGTTCATACAACTGTTACAAAAAATAGTAATCATGGATAAAACTAATAATTTTTTCTAAGTAAAAAAAAAAAGAATCAGAGTTGCTATTTCCTGGCATGGAGAAATATGTGTGAAAAGCAACTATCAGAAATAAAACTAGGATTCAACTTGACTTAAATTTCAGATGTCTATGAAATATCCCACAAGACATAAGTGTAAAGTTAAAATATATGTAAATTAAAGGCACTAATCTGTGAATCATCAAGTAGGGCTAAAGCCTTGAGAATTGATTACTTTTACAATTTGTGTCCTGTTGTCTCCCAAAAGCCTCATGCAGTCACTAGGGCAGCATCTAGAGTTTGTTATTAATTCATGATGCTATGATTATGGTGCGAGTGCTACACTTGCCTTGGGGGTGGATAATCTCCATACAATGTAAGGAGGGAGAGAGGCTAGCCAGCTGTCCTGGCCTCTGTTCCTCCTTTTGCCTTTTGCTGTTTCCTACCATGAAGAATGGCTGCCCTCTGCCATGTGCCTCTCTGTTTTGGAGCCAGTTGGGTATAGACTGAAACCTCCACAAACTGTGAGCTAAAGAAACCTTTCCTTTGTTAATTTGGGGTGTTGGGTATTGTGTCCCAGCAACTGAGACAAATCCTAAGGAGACTGGATCTGACATTGTGTGACTCTGCGAATAAGCGAGTGCAATCTGGGTTGTTGACCTGACTTCTTTCACTTACACTCAAGACTACCATGAACACCATCATTCTGTATGACAAACATGTACTAATAAATATATGAAAAATAAACAGAATCTAAAGGAAAAGAGCTCCAGCTTGAGCATCTGTGTGTATATGCATCTCCTTTCCTAGAGTGAAATGTATTGGAATATCTAAGTCATGTCGTTTAGTAATCTCTGCATCCCCTATACCTGTCTCTTAAAGATATCAAATGCCTTATTAGTGTTGAACGGATCTGCCAAGCCTCTCTCTAGCAGATGCAGTTGACCTCACCAAAACCTCCTTGCAGGTCCCAGTTTCCCAAGACCCACTGTGTAGTGTGGACTGCCAAAGGTTCATGCATGCATTCCTCTCCTGGAGCTTGATGTTGGCTGGAGGACACTGTTTCCAAGAAGACACAATGGTCCTTCTTAAGGACCACTGGTGGCCAGTCTCAACCTAGCATGTTTAACCCTGTGATGCATTCATATTCCAGAGCACAAGGCCTGGGTTACCCTTATCCTGAACCTGCAACTGTACATGGCTTCCTCCTCTGCCCTCTCTCTCTGATATCTCTTAAAAGCCTTCCTTCCCTCTAAAGCTTACCCAAGTAGTACTGCTATGGTCCTCTTGTAAGGAACCAAATTTAATATGATACACCCAAGGTGAAGGCAATAGACAGTGATGGAAACATGAGGCTCCCAAATCATAATTTTACTAATGTAAATTAACTCTGTGACTTCACATTTATTTGTACTTTCTAGTTATGGGGATGGATTGGAGAAGAAATTCTACTCTACCTTACTCCAGGCTTACTGGGAGGTCATCATTTCTTTTAACTATTTAACATACCACCAGCCTTTCATGAGTTTCTCTCTTTCTTTTCCCAAAACAAGGCAGTCACTTTTAGATTAATGCATAGACATACAAAAACCTATAAATTATAGCAAAATAATATACAAAATGTTCAATGAATATGTGCAATGCCTTAAAGCCTCTAAAGATTGGTTAAATATTTACTCTGCTACTATAATAAATGTATATCTTGACAAAAGAATTCATCTCAGTGCTCTCTTGGTCTTTTTTTTTCTCTTGGGCAATATGGCTCACTTTGTCATGTATGTAATATGTATCATATGTGTCATGTTACTGATACTTCACAGAAGACAATGGGACCAGATCCTTCTCATCAGGAAGAAAAGAGAACAAGGAAGTGCAAGGGAGATGGGGTAGATGGAAAAACTGACAGGGATGGAGCATGGCTGAGGAAGATGATTTCTGAGGATGGACTACAGAAAATGACTTTCCTTATCGAGAGAGTCCCACTTTGTTTGTGAGAATTACAGACACCAGAAAATTTCTCCTCTGGCCATGCTCCTGTACAATTTCCTGACTCACATGAAAGAACACTAGGGGAGACAGCCTCACTGTGAGAAGCCTTGGCGTGGACACAGCTCTCCGGATGCTGGAAGGCGCTGAGAAAGGTCTTGCTGGCAAGGGCAGCAGACCCAGTGACACTGCAGACAGAGTGCCTGGCTCTGCCCCTCATGTGGCACTGTGATCTCTCTGGTGGGAGCCACCAGCTTTTCTTCATTAGTGATTTCTTGTCTCTGCTCAGATAACGTAAAGGCAAAGATATTTTTATCCTTTTAGCTCTATGTTGAATGGCACCGGGCTCACCTTTCAGTACAACTGAAGATACCCTATTTCTCAGAATTATTGCTTTCCTCTTTTTGCCCCATCTGCACTGCACAAAGAGATAATCACAATAATCTTATCTTGCTTTAATGATGGTGTGAGTTTATTGGCATTTCCCCTTTAGGTGGGTGAAGTCAAAGGGAGGCTCTCAGACTGCCAAAGAGAAACACTCTTGTCCCCTCACATGCCCGCTTGTTACACCCCACAGCCACCCACCCATTATTCCTTCTTTCTGCCCAGAAGATAAAATGACAAGCTTTTTACCCTGTCGCTGTGCACACTGGTATTCCTAAGGTGACATGCTGAGAAAAATGTGGCCTCTTCCAAGCTACACGTTAGAAATTTCAGGAATAGGTCCCAGGTCCTGCAAACTTTCACTGTCTCTAATAATGGAGGTGAGGGATATGGAAATAAAAGACACTACCTCCTCCACCCCAAGGGAACAATACGTTCTTTTACATGTGTGATTTGTAACAGGATTTCTCCTCTTCTTTTAACACTTGGTGTCTGAGAAATACAACGTGCGGTGATTTAAAGAACATGACCAATATTATTTCTATACAGATTATTTCTGGCCTGGGGACATCTCTAGGGGTCTGGGATCACACTGCATAAAGATAACTGAAAATCTTTTCCTCCACTAATTCTGTAGCTGACCTAATTAGACAGGTCCTGTCAACCCTTACAGCTTCTACCTTAAAAAAAAGTACTACATGTACCACTGAATCCTCCTGATCCTGGTGGGAATACAGGTTCACAGCATTAAACTTGGGATATATAGCCATATGAACTTTGGAGTATACAGGTAGCCCAGTATAAAATTTTCCCATCTCAACTTCCAATTCATTCTCAATTTCCCTAAACAAGTAAACAGTATCCATGAAGGCTGAAGACAAAAAAAATGTGACCAGGATTATGCGAGGTAGGGCATACTCTCAATACTCTGTAATAATATTTACTACTTATCTAAAATGTTTCAGACACTGCTGGAAATATTTATTATCTATGACTTAATCCTGTTTAGCATAATATGTTGTAATGGCTGATATGGTGTGTCAACTTGAGATGTTTAGAAGTTTAACTCAGCAGGAAGGGAGGGTCCTCACTTTTTAAACACCCTGAGCTTGTGTGAGAGGAGGTACAGAGGTACTGTGGGAAGATATCCTGCATACAATGTAAGGGAGGAAAGCAGGCTTGCCCACCTCCACCTTCTTCTTTCTGGTTTTGGTGCCTTCTGCTGCCTTGGAACTGCTGCCTCTATGCCATGCCACCCTGCCTTGAAGCCAACAGATTATGGAAGCCCCTATAAACTGTGAGCTGAATAAACCTTTCCTTCCTTAATTTTGGGCTTTAGGTATTTTGTTTCAGCATTGAGATAAAGGTAACAAAGACAGAATTTGGTACCAAAGAAGTGGGGACCTTGCTGTGACTATACCTTACCATGTGATTCAAGAGCCTTTGCGAATTGCTTGTGGAAAACATTTGGAAGGTTTCTAATGTGTCACCAGAAAGAATAGATCTGGGATGCCTTATGTTCTTCTGTGTGGGACATTCTGGTAAGGTCTTAGAAGACCAGAAGTCTGATAGTAGTCCTCATGGTAAAGGCCAGGTGCAGGAGGTTTCTGCTGAGAAGGATTACATTGGGTGCTGAATTTATGACATGTTATGGCTTGGCAGAAAGTTTATCTGCATTTTCCTTGTGTCCAGAGACTTTGCCTGAGACTGAGATTAAGGGCAGTAGACTACTTAATCTTGCAGAAGAAATTGCAAGACAATATAATGTTGAGGTGATGGTGTGGTTAAATGTATGTGGAAAATAAAGAGCAAGGGGCCCAGCAGGATGATTTAAAATGTGGTGAGTTTGGCCAGATAGGAAGCTGCAGGTAAAGAGGTCTTGATATCTGAGAAGGAACAGGAGAATGCCAAGGATGGTCTAAGGCATCACAAGAAGCAGCAAGTCTCCATCCTTGCAGCCTCAAAATGAAAAGTGAAAGATTTTTGCTTAGAGGAGAAAGCCACAGGGCTTTCCAGAGTGCTGGCAGTGTAGAAAATTTGTTCCTAGTAATTGGATTCAGAGTGCACAGTGATCCAGGCACTCCACCCCTGCAGCCTTGAGAAAAGAAAGCCTGATTGCTGCCCCAGCTGGAGGCAGATCTTGGCATCATCAATATGGTGCTGGTTTTAGGTGCATGCAGAAGGGAAGAGTCATGGGGCCGGGGGAGATGGCTC
>NW_004524633.1:11833109-11839068 GCF_000260255.1 Octodon degus
ATATATAGTGTGTGTGTATATGTGTGCAGAATATCACTATACAGCTGGGACTCATAGTTATCCTCCTGCTTTCTGCCTCCTTAGTGTGATTACAGGCGTGTGCTACCATGCCTGGACTCCATCGCCAGCTCAGTGAGCCCTGGGGCAGAGCCAGCATGGCATACAGTGCAGGAGATTGGATCCTAGCCCTGCACTTACCTAAGCAAGCACTTAGTCCACTGAGCTGTCTCATGGGCCCTGAATCAGCATGTATTTTCAAAATACCATTTATTATTTGCTAACTGTTTTTCCCAGTCATGGCCATAAACTTTTTAGTTAATCACATGGACCAAAATCACTAAACAATTTAGGTCTCTTTTTCTTAGAGGTCCTGAGCACCAACCAACTAGCTTATGTAATTCTTATATTAAGAAGTGATCTATTTAATTTTAATTTATCTCTACAGCTACATGACAGAAAGCCACAAATAGGCATGGAGTAACCATTAAAAGGTAAACTTAGCCATACCCTCCTAATCCACGTGCCATGATGCTAATATATTAGCTCATCAGGCTCTAGCAGAACAAGTGGTTTATGACTTTTGGTGCAAGAGAATGATGCAAGCACTGGTCCTACACAGCCACAATTTAGGTTTGCCAAGAGAACAAGTGGAAAATCTCATCTCTCACTCAACTGATATGAAAATTCTAAGAACACTATTATCCTAGGACTTTAAAAACTTATAACAAGTATCTTTTGAAAGACAACGGAAGTGAAGAGAACCAAAATTCAATAATCACTAAACATTCCACATTGGAATCTTTCTGCAAGTATCTTATAAATGTGCTCCAGAGAATGAAGTCCAATCCACCAGGAAGTGTTACAAGAACAGGAAGACCTTTGTGGAAAGCACCACTAGAAGCTTTGTGACAAGTTCATCATCCACTGGTTGAAAGGCTTTATGGCTTTCACTTGACCTGTGAATAAAGGTGCATGTGCTAGTGTAAGTGAATACCATATTCATAATCTGACTTAATTCTGTTTTCCCTAAATTAGGTTCACAGAGAAAAACATTCTTTTCAGTACTCTCTAACCATAAGCCAAGGTACCCTTGATAAAAATGTGTGTTTCCTACATGCTACGTATGAAAAATTTGTTATCATATGTGCATATCTGACATGAAGGCAACATAATCCTAAAATCTTATTTTATTTGACTTGTTCCTGATTTATCACTTCTCTATCCACGAAACACTGCTTCTAACATGCTGTCCACATAAACCGTGGTGCAAACTTTCCAATAAAATGGTCTCGTTTCTGTTAACATTTCTTTCTTTCCTTAAAATAATGGAATATTTCTATTCTTCATTTGCGTATTTCTCAGAGCATCTTGTTTTAATTCCCTTATGAGTTGTAACATATTTTTAGTTTCAGCCAGTATGAGAATTGACTTTGGTTCATGGTGCAGTAAAAAAATATAATATGTACTCTCATTCATTTAGCATAATTTTAATGACCAACCATTACATGCAAAGCTCTTTGGTAGATGTAAAAGGATATGTATCATCTAATATATGACATCTCAGTATAAATAGTAATAAATATTCTCAACAATAAAATGGATCCTCCTTAGAAGCAATTATTTTCCTATCAAAAACAGTGTCACACACTGGCTAAATGACTAATTCTCCTGATCACAGATGATGAATTTTTCTGGTGATTACACATAGGAGGGAATAATCAATCACAGAGTAAAGGAGGATAGTTCTTAGTGGATAATATGACCTTGTCTAGAACAAGAAAAGGTCTGGGCTTTGTCCTTGGCCTCTGAGCGCTAAGCTTTCAGTTCTTGGGATATGAATCCTGACAGGAGTCTTTGAAAAAACCTAGAAGCCCTGGATGGTCTCATATTGAGACTTAAGTTGAGGTAGATCCATTGTCTTGTTTTCTGGTGAATTTTATCACAAGTGTACCTTATCGTCTTCCACTTCCAGCAGAGGCTGGAACTCAGCATGTCCCATTTGTCTGATAGAGAATCTAATAAAAGGGACTGCAGACAGATACTCATGCATCAACATGAAGTCATCCTCTAGTGTGGAGCTTGATCATGCCTCCCAAGTCTCCAGATCACAACAGCTCAACAGATTTCATATATTATCAGAAATTAACACAAAAACCTTCATGGATATTTCCTGAAGTTTATGTATCTTTAGCACTATCTTCTACACTTCGTCCAAAACATCAATCCAACATCAACAGAATGTGTTACCAATTTCATAGAATCAGCATTGCCCAGGAAAGAAACTATCTAGTGTGAGTTTGTCATCTGTAATGACTCTAAGCAGTGATTTAATATTGACTTAATTGTCACATAGGATTGGAAATTCATCAGCTTAGCTAAAATGATGTGTGTGTGTGTGTGTGTGTGTGTGTGTGTGTGTGTGTGTGTGCAGGGTCTCACTACATAGTCCAGACTCATAATGATCCTCCTGATTTTTGCCTCCCAAGTGCTGGGATTACAGGCACGTGCCACCGTGCCTGGACTCCATCGCTGGCTTAGTGTGCCCAGGGGTGGGGTCAGCACATCATGTGGAGCCAAGGATCAAACACTGGACCCTGCGCTTACCTAAGCAAGTGCTTAGTCCACTGAGCTGTGCCACCAGCCCTATGAAGGACATATTTCATAACTGTTTTATCCAAGTGGAGATGTCCCCTTGCACAGACACTAACTATATCTTGTAAAGAAGTAATTGAATTATTTATCCTTCAAAGAAGTAACCAAAAATACCACTAGATTTTAGCAAGGTCTCCATGGTCACCTGAGGCTACATGATGTAACGCTGTTCTTCTTTTCATTAAGTAAATGTCTCTATGATCATTTATAGAGTACAAATCACTGTTTGAGGGATAAGCACTAACTAGTACGTTGGTTCACAAATCCACATACATATGAAAAAATAGGTTTGTGTACATTTGTTGTAACACACTAAATGAAAATGATATGAGCTTATTTTGAATACCTGAGTCAAACTGCCCTGTTTGTCTGTGTTTCCAATTGGATGATGCATAACTGCCCGGTGGAAAAATGGAGAGAGCCCTGCCAGAGGAGTGAGGTGAGCACTACACCTAAACATGTCATGCTTGGGAGATAAGGATCCATATTTCTTTTAATAAAATACCTACCAGGAAGGTCCTTTGCTCAAGTGAGAATCAGCTGATGTAGAGGAGTGGCCAACCTAACTTTCAGCTGACTTTACAATCCTTGCAGCAGTTATTGAGAGCCATGGAGGACATTTCCTCCATAAGAAAGGCTAAGGACAGAAGAAAAAAGAAACAAGTGATAGTTAATTGGGTTCTCCCTGCAACACCTCCCAAGTCCAGGTGTGCTTCGGGATGATACTTCAAACACAAAAATCAATATTTTCCTTTCCTGTGGCCATGGCTACAATGTTTATTTTCCAGTGATTCCCTAGTCTTTTCAAGAACTCTTGTGCAGAAGATTCAAGCATAAGACAGGCAAAGACATTTTTATAAAATGAAACCAGAGTCAAGTGGGAGTCTGCTGTTCCTCCTGGGGCTGGGCAGCCACCAGAGGCTGCCTACATCTTCCTGGCCTTAGGGGAGCAGCATGGTTTTGATCTTCTTCATAGATACTTTTACTTTCATTAGATTAACTTATTCTAATATACTTCAGTTGCCTAACTCCAACACAATATTCTTTCATCCCTCAAGGATAACTTAGTTGCTTGACTATTTTAATCCAGAAAATATTTACCATGTTGCTTAAAATTACCTTCTTAGATCCCCAAGTTTCCTACCCTAATCTTTTCTGGCTAAAATTACATATCATTCCGGAATCTACCTTTAGCATTTACTAGGACCTGACATATAACTGATCTTTATAAATGAAAATAAATTAAGTGAACAAAGAAGATAAATATTTATAGGACAATTTCAGATTTTATTAACATTTTCAATGTAGTGTTATATCTCAGCAAACTGACAACTACATACAGAAATGAATGCATAGAGCTTTCTATGCATTTATGTATTAATTACTGTATCAATCTTTATAATAAAAAATGGAACTAAATGGAGAACCATTGAATAAATTTGCAAGTATACATGTCCCAGAACACTATGCAACCTTGGGAAAGAATAAGTTGGATTTTATTGATTTAAATAATATGTTATACATATATTCAAATAGTAGAGCAAATTACAGATTATAGTGTAGAAACTCATTTCATTATTATTAAAAAATCAAATTTCTACTTGCAAGAAGGTAAAGACAGAAAGCAAGAGATTGAAAGGGACATGAGCAAAAGGCTGGAGGCTATAACCATCTTTACAGAAGGGGATTTCTGAGAACGAGTTCAAGCCGGTTCTGGAGCCCCTTGTAAATTCCTTGGCATCTTAACCAACTCTTCCTAAAATGGTTTAGAATACAGTAGCATCTATTTTTGTACTCATATTTTTCAACTCATTTTAATGACAAATTTTATTAAGAACCCTCCCCAGACCTTTAAGCTATCATTTTGCTGAAACTGAACTAAAGATAATTCATGTATTACTTATGCTCACTATATTTTTTATTTTCCTATGACAATTTTATCTATTAAAATCATGTAAGAAGTTTTCTTGTCAGCTCTGGAGAATACAATGAGGGTGATTGCGAGATTTGAATATTGTACTTTTATATATCTATCTCTTCACTTTTGTTTTCAAAATATGTGGATTTTATACAAGTCATGCATTTCTGTTTTGTTGTCACTTATATGTTTATGGCACCAGAATAAAAATGTACATAATAAAGAAAACTGTACACCTTCTATGTAAAGCATCAGAACTGCTCCTCTGTTACAACTGTGTCACACATTTTAATAGCATGGATTGTCATCTTGTTTATCCCCAAAGTACCTGGGCTTGCAAGAGGTACACACGGGTCTATCAGATAGTTACCAAATGTCAGATTCATGAATAAAGATAAAACTAAAATCAATTAAAAAGCAAAGGAACATTTAATTCTACTAAGGAGTCTTTATTTCTGAAGCAAAATTTTTCTAGCCCAAGGAAAATATATATTTTGGAGTTGAACTCTTTAGGCCTAAAACTGCATGAGATTTAGCAGTATTTATGTTTCCTTAAGGAGTCCTTCATCTAATTGTTAGCAACCCACCAAGTGGCTGCAACTATGGAAAAATATTTAATTCTCTAAACATTTCAGTCAGTGCACTAGTTCTTTACATGGCAACTAATAGAAAATATTTCCCCATAGTTTATAGCCTTTTATGGTGAGTGACTTCTCCTCTTTAGTCAACATTTAATGGATGCTATTTTTCTAATTACCTAATATAACTAAGATGTCTTAACTTTTAATCAAATTATTTATTATCACAGCATGACTACTTTCTCAAATTCATAGTTTCATATTTCTCAGCCTACTCAACTGTTGAAAAACACCTCTTCTTTTAAATGGTATATATAATCAACTTTATTGATTATCATGTTCTCATCTAAGTCTACACTGAAACAACTCAGCCTTCTGAAGTTATTCAGAGGGTTTCAAAGCACTTGCAAACAGGCACAGGGGCTGCCAAGGTTCAATCCCTGGGCTTTCAGTGCCAGCCCTGAACCCGGGGCACCCTGAGATGGCAATTGAGACTGGGCATTGTGGCACACACCTGCAGTCCAAGCTCTTGGGGGGCTGTAAACAGGTGGATTACTATGAGTCCAATTTAGTAGTGAGACCCTGAACACCTTGTAGACGCTTCCCTAAAAATACAGAAAAAAAGTTATTCAGTTATATATAGTAAATCCATGGACAGCGTTAGATTATTTATACTTGTCAAAGCTTTTTGACTTTTGAATCCTTCACTCCTCTATGTTAAGAAATATTTCTACTTGTTAAAATTTGCTTATTCTGGGGCCAGGGAGATGGCTTAGTGGAATAAGTGCTTCCCTGGCAAGCGCAAGGGCCT
>NW_004524633.1:11839168-11840110 GCF_000260255.1 Octodon degus
AAAGAAAGAAAGAAAAAAGAAAAGAAAGTAAAAAAGAAAAAGAATGGAAGAGTCATTGGGTTAAGAAAGACTTCTACCTGAATTCCAGAAGGCCTTGAAGGCCAGGCAGTGTGCCCCTGAGAGGGCAGCATGTGTAGCTGCAAGAGAGAAGCCTAAAATGCAGTGGAGACCCAAGAAATGAACATGGATCTTCTAAGGGAAGACACAGGAGGGGGCAAAGCAGGCCCAAGAGTGAAGCCACGGGAGCTGTAACCACAAGAAGGGCTGCAGGGGTGGAGCAACACAAGCCCTTGAGAGCTCATAATTTTCCAAAGATTGTTTCAGATGCTGGACATAAAACTCCAGGACTTAACAGTTTGCCCTGCTGGATTTTGGACTTGTGTTGGTTCCAATCATTTGTAACTTTTAGTGTGAAAAGATTTATCTGTGCCACCGAATGTTGGAAGTGTTTAACTATGTTTTCATTTGTACAGGGTCTTTCAGCTAAAATTTTGTCTTAATTTCAGAAGAGATTTGGACTTTCCAGCAATGCTGAAACTGTTAGGACTTTGGCTACTGTAGCGGACAGACTAAATGCCTTTTGAATAAAGAGATATGCATGAATCTTGTGGGGGCAGAGACAGAATGTTATGATTCTAACATAATGTAATGTTGATAGACCCAATACTCATTGGTAAGCATTGTTAAACCCTTGTTAGAATGTTCAAGTTGTGAAATATTTAAAAATTAGCATGCCTCTGTATCTGAAAAGCAGTTTAAAGGAATGCATTTGGTTGCCAAATTGACAAGGGGTGGATTGCAGTGGTTGATACATTTGCGTCCCTTGAAGTCTAGAAGCTTAACTAGGTGACTCAGCAGTTCTATGTCCTGGTGTACATTCCACATGCCTTCACTCTCTAGAATGACTCAGCAGTTCTATGTCCTGGTGTACATTCCACATGC
>NW_004524633.1:11840220-11861162 GCF_000260255.1 Octodon degus
GACTCAGCAGTTCTATGTCCTGGTGTACATTGGACATGCCTTCACCCTCTAGAATGTTGTTCATTGTGTTAACCTGAAAAGTTTAAAAATTTCAGTGACTCAGCAAGGAGCCAGGGGCCGTCCTTTGGATGCCCTGAGCCTGTGTAAGAGGAGAATAGCAGATGGCATAGGCATATGGGCAGTACACAGCGTAAGGGAGGAAAAGAGGCTTGCTTCTCCCCTTTTGCATTGGCTACTTCTGCTCACTTCTGCCACACTGAATAGCTAGCTGCCCCTGTGCCACCCTGCCCTGGAGCCAGCTGACTGTGCACTAAAACCTCCACAAACTGTGATATAAATAAATTGCTTTTCTTAACTTTGTGTGTCATATGTTTTGTTTCAACAAGAGAGAAATGTAACCAATACACACATCAAGTTGGCAGCATTAAAAAGCACCTAAAAATCTAGTATAGCACAGTGCCTAGTACATATTGGGGTATTTCTACAGATGACTGGCCTATAGGAAATAGGAAATGGAAAAAAAGGACACTCTAACTTCATTGTGTGTAACCCTCCAAATAGGCTTGTCATTTAGAAGGAGTGAAAGAGAAAGAAAATAAAGTTGGCATATATTCAAAAAGCTCTGTTTTGCTTAGGCAGATTTTCTTACTGCTATTGCCTGTGCCTATCAGACCCCAGTTTTTCACTGTTAGATGCAGACTTACACTAGCCACTTATCCAGGGAACTTCCCAATCTTCAGTCTCAGACTAGTACTGGGCCCTTGACCCTCTTGTTCCTCAGCTTCTAGCTTCATGGATTTTCACCCTTGGCTCGCTAGCATGCAGCCAGCCGTTGAACACCCTTGCTCCTTTGATCTTGTAAACTGTGTGAAATATGATTTTGATCCTGTAAACCACTGCTGTTCAACTACCAACCACTTCCAAAATCTTGGTTGAATTGAAAAATATAAACACTGCAGGTAGAATTTTATGATCATTACAATCACATGTGTATAAATTTGATGTGGAAAATGAAGGCAAGCTGGTAAAGAACCAACATGTATATAAATTCTGTTCTCCATTGTCCATTCATAAGGATTGGGTCCAGCTTGACTTAAAAAGCTAAACAAGCTCCTTCACCCCTATTAAAATTTTTCTCTTGGATGTAAAATGCGCAGTATGGAACAATACAGCCTTTCATGGCCAACTGTTTGCTAATGCTCCAGGTTTTTAAATTATTGTAATCATATTCCAATTTATCCCAAATCCCACAACTTGTACTTCAGGTTCACAAATGTTGGCGAAATCCCTGCTGTGTTCAGGGCACTTTTGCACTTTGTTGCTTAGTTAATTGATCTTCCTCCTTAGATTTAAGCCTAAACACTATTCTCTTTGAGACATCTTTAACCCTCTAAATCAAACTGAGGTCTTTCCTCTATTCCCCTAGGATCCTAGAAGCTCCCATTGATAGAACTTGTCCCCTGGCTTTGAAACAACTGATGTGAATCCTCCAGTATATAACAAACGTTTTGAGAGCAAATAAAACATATTAGCCTTTATATTCTCAGCATTTAGACCCATATCTGCAATATTTAAATGAAAATGTTAGTTATCGGCTTTCTTTCCCTTTCTCTACTGATAATTGAAGCTGAGAAGAGGACGTTGATAGAGTAAGACCAGCTGGAAACCTAGCACTCATAAGAATGCCTCCCACAAGCCTACTGGAAGCCTAGTGCCCATGACAACGTCTTGTGCAGGCCTGCTTCACAGATCTGGGAAAGCCCAAACTAGGACGTCTGTGCCAGCAGGCTGAGGGATCTAACTGGAGCCAGGAAGCAACGCTCAGAGTAAGATCCGGAGCTCCCATAAAGTGAACCACAGCCATGCTCAGCAACAGTTAGGACTCACGCTACTCCTCTGATGAGGACAGCCGAGGTCACCAGCGCAGCCGGTATGACAAAGTCCTCTAGCAGAATAGTCCAAGAGAACCAGCAGCTTCCGAGACTCCCGACAGCCCCCACCACCTCTCCAAAGCTTTCTCTCTTTCCTCGGTTCTGCCTATTATACTGCCGGCACCAACCCTCAGCTGGGCCTCCCGCACCCACACCCATGTGGACTCAGTTCAGCTGGGTGCTTCAAGTTGCCCAGCAGTTGTGAATCTACCGTATCAGCTATGTTCCCCACCCCAGGCGCCTCTCAAGAGCCCTGCCCATGAGTTCATGAAGCTCTAGTGTGTCATCTAGATAAAAGATACAACAGCCAGTAACTCCAGGTTCCCTTTGCTAGTACAAAACTGACACACTGGATGATAACGCAACAGGCTTAGGCTTCCCCCAGGTGTATCTCACCATTGTTTGCCTTCAGGCCTGCTTTTTATTCTATTCTCTCCACCCTCATCACATCTTCCTCCCCTGAAGGTGATGCTTCGTACAGATTATGTGGCACTTAAATGAGGACATACTAGGGATGACAATTTGATAGATCAAGGCAAGGCCATATTGTTGCTCCAAGGAATATCCTTTCACTTTCATTTATTTATTTTTAATTTATGTATTTCATATAGGGTCTCACTACGCAACTGAGACTCCTAGTGATCCTCCTGTTTTCAGCCTCCCCAGCACTGGGATTGCAGGCATACACCACCACCCCTGGACCTGTTGCCTACTCAGAGTGCCTGGGTGCCGGGGCTGGCACAGCATGCTGGACCGGGGATCAAACCCTAGTCCCAGCGCTTAGTCTGCTGAGTCATCTCACAGGCCCTCTCTTTTACCTTTATAATGCATCTTCAACTACATAACTTGTTTATACCTTTAGCTGATATTTTGTTATACACTTAAAATAAACTTTAATTATGTAGTACCTATTTGCTTGAAAATATAATTAGTTCTTTCTTCTTTCCTTTTTGGTCATTTCTGTACCATTTCTGGACTGTACTATCTAATTTCCCTGGTGAAAAGAGCAATGCCAGTAATCTTGATGTATTCTGATTTGTAATTTTTGTATATACAGAAAGAAACAAATAGGCTTTGCTAAGTATATTATTGACTAAACAGTTAGTTTGGCCAATGCAATTCTTTGCTTTGTTTTCAGAAGACAAAGAAAATACAATTTTTTTTTAAATAAAGTATCGTTTTTCTCAAAATTTTGTACACCAGAGTAATAAAATGGGATAAATAGAACATTCAAGATAAATTGAGGAAAGTTTAATGAAAGCGATATTTTGAAAGTGCCCTTGTAACTGAAACATAGGGCGAGCACCTTACTCTCAGGTAAGTGACAGCAGGGCATCAGGAGAGAAAGATAACCTGCACCTAAGGACAGGAAGCCATGGAGAGCTGTGCGTGATTTTCAGCAAAAGATCCAGCTTCCCATAACAGACCCACAGGAAACACGTTTTTCTCATTCTTCTCTCATCCTTTCGTCTCAACTGGTACCCCAGAAAAGACACATACAACTGGATTTTAAAAGTTCATCCAGGTAATTCTGACATATCTGCCTCCCGAGGCACGGAGGTGGTCAGGGAAGGTTTAAGGGTAGAGATGGAGCCCCAAACTGGAGTTTCTCAGGGAGGTCTAATCCCGTGAATCCTCCAACCTCTGACTGTTAATTAACAAGAAGGATCCTAATTAGCTTAAAGCTATGCTGTCATTCACCCATCCCCAAGCCCTTTGGTAAAAGTCAACCACTGCCTCTCTGCCAGGAGCACAGATCCTACAGCTTCTAGAGTTGACAGCTCCCATATGTGTATTTTCAAAAGCTTTCTACTGCCACACAACCGTTACTTACTATTTCTTGTACAACTTTCTGTGCCTGAGGAAGCTATCTCGTCTCACTGCCTTTTCTTATCGCTTAGAATGTTTATGCCCCTTGCACTCGTAATTTCTACCCATGCTGCACTGTCCTGGCAATGCCCGTTTCTGTGGGGAGATGGGTCACTCTCTGAATAAATCTACTTTAACCTCTGGCCAGTAGACTGAAATTGTCATGACAAAGGATTCATGTTAGTATATTTATTTGCATGTGTAAATTTTTCCCAGTCACATGCTAATAAATCTTTTCTAAATAAAAATGAAAGTGAAATATTCTCACTGCTTTTTCATCGTTTGGAAATTTGAAGAATTTACCCTAACAGAAAGTCTTTTTTCAAACATAGCCAACTCATTATTCAACTATAAAAATATTTTAAAATAAAATTCCAGCCAGCAGAATGATTTCCTACAGAACCGAAGACTTAGTGGGAGACACATTGCCAATGTATCAATGTACCAAGAACGAGTGAAAGAAGCAGGCAAATCAGACACAGGGTGTCTAGAGGACAAAGCTCCTCAAAGCTGCCCATGAATGTGGAGCCATGGATCCACCATACAGGCATACAAAATAACCTGTTCAGAAGCATGGTGGTCTTCAAGCAGTTGCCTGGAAAAAGAAAGGAAAAAAATTATCTGCACATTTCTTGATTTATTTTTTTTTTCACTACCACTGTTGTCTTCCTCATTGACTTCCTCAAGCTTCAGGTTGCATTCCTTACGTACTGTGGTAAGTTGCTCTGAAGTCATTACCAAGAAGACTTTTAAGTAAAGGAAAATTAGTGAAGGAAGCAAGATCCTCTTTAAAGGTTTTATTGAACCTGGACTATGAAATTTTTGAAACACTAATCATGCTGTGGGCAAGGAAGTCAGGAAGGCTTCTGAGTGCAATTTTCCAGGTGGTAAGGTCGGGTGTCAGCATCAGGTGAGGTATCCGGGCAAATGGTTTAAAGCCTAACTACTTATCACGTAGCTACGGAAACACCACAAAATGAAAAAATTGAGCCATTCATATCAGAATACAAGCTTCCACCATACCTGGCTTGGGGATATGACAAAGTAACTAAAAACGAATGATGAAACTGCATGTTGTTCTCGAAACTGTCCAGTCTTTCAGGAGGGCAGATTTTTCCACTGCTTAAAGCCATTTGGAGCCACAACTTTCCATGTCTGTCTTCCAAATCGAAGACACGGAGCCCACCTAGAGCCATTTGACTAAAAATTTTGTGCATCTTTGTATTAGTTTCTTCTGAAAAAATATAAGCAATAAAATCAATATTATCTTTCATAGTAAGCTCTATGAAGGAAACAGTCATTTACCCTTATTTTAAAGTAGATATTAGGAAACTGTCTCATTGCTATTTGTTTCTCAAAAAAATTATGGGAAAAACATCAATAAAATAAAATAAAATAAAAAAATAAAAAATAAATAAAGTAGATATTAGTGCCCTGCCAAGAGAAAGAACTAATGAAATGTATCCACGTGAAAATTTTCCCAGTCCAAAATACATTTTCCACTACTAAAGACTGAACCAAGGGCCTTTGCACTGAGCTCCTTCTCCACTCATTTTTTTCTTAAGTATGTTACAACAAGCTAGGCTCAAACTTGTGATCCCTCAGATGCCTCTCCAGGAACTGTTATTAAAGTTGTGAACCACCCTGGCTAGCTTTCAATACAAAGTATTAATGGAATAACACTAATTAAAAAGTGTCTGTTAGTTTCTCTACAGAAGTCTTCCAAAATTATACAAAAATGCACATATAGTTCAATATAATGATCTTGTGTTTATGAAACACTTAATTTTGTGAATAACAGCATTATTAAAGATACAAAATAATGTTGCCATTTACCATTTCTTAAAAAATAGAAAACATTCTTGACTGTACATCTATGTTTAAGAATTGCTTTTACATAAATGAATTGATATGTTTTATGATTTTTTTAAATTTTATGCACTGGTATAATAGTTCTATTTTTTCAGATATATAATATGCTATGACAAATTACTAGAAAAGGCACCTCATTCTACCTCCCATTTTATTGCATTTTCTCTTGAAACAAATCCAGTTCAACCAAAATGGAATTAACACCCTAGATTTACTAAAACATCTCCTGAACCTTGTTGCATTCCTGTGGTGAAATCTACCTGAATGTGATACATGAACTTTATGAATGCTTGCTGCATCCTGTTTCTCAGTATCTTGTTGGAGGCTTTTGCATTTAGGTTGACTGAAGACATTGATCTGCAGTTTTCATTTCTAGTTGGGTCCTTGTCCAGTTTGGGTATCAATGCAATAACTTCTAAGAACCCATTTGGCAGCATTCCTTCCCCTTCAATGTCATTAAAGGGTTTGAGATGATGAAAAGGAGGGAAATTAAAATAATTACTATGTGTACACACATATGCCACCCCCCTGTGATGAATGTATTTGTTATTCACTACAAATACATACTAATGAAAATTGTTAAATGAAAAAACTACTAATAAAATGATGTCCACTCTTTTCCACAATACTTTACTGAAGGCCTAACATCTCATCTGGAAAATCAGACAACAACATGCAAATGGTGATTCTTCTCTCCTTAAACTATTTTCTTCAGTGGACTCCTAGGACTCAGGATACTTTGCCATCACTTTTGCTTTAAGAGTCATTCATTCTGCATCTTACTGACAACTTTGCTTCTCTAGCAGCCTTCTAATGAGCATTTTCAGTTATCTCAACATTTTTTCTCTTCATATTCAAATCCTTGGTACATGCATTTAATCCCAATTACGAAACACTACTCATATTCATATGCTTTCAAATTGTCCATGTCTTGTTTATATCATTATTCAGAACTTCAAATATAAACAGAACTTATATATCCAAGCACCTCTGAGCCACTCCTTCTCATACATGAGAAGTAACTCCCACTTCCTCTGGACAGAGTAGAGTTTTGCTCCTCAGGTGAAACCATCCTTTCCCAGGTTTCATTAATAACTTCAAATAGGCAGCCAAAAGCTCCAACACTGCTCTTTGAATCTTTATCTTCTTCCAGACTTCTTATTTACAGTATAAGCAAATATGAATTTATTAACCTTTATAATTATCCACGGGCAACATTTCTCTTACTCCTCCATGTCTTGGTCTATGTCACCAGCCTACTTTCTTTGAGCACCCAATTCCTCCTGATTAAAGTACATTGTCTACACAACACTGTCAATTTGTTCCTCTCACCCTTTTTCTCATTCCTATCATTCATTATCAAAATAGAGCAGTGAAACATGATTCATGCCACCTGCATCTATCCAAAGTCTTGGCAAAAGAATGAATTCTTAATGCTTTTCGTACTGCTCATGTCCTCCTCAATTTTCTAGGTTATTCCTCTTTTTTCTAGAGTCTTTAATTAACATAGAAGAAATTTAATTGCCTAAGTTTTGCATTTAAAAGCAATATATGACTATTGGATCAACTACGAAGCAGCTTCTAACTGGAAATTTTCTCTGAGGTGGCCAAGTGTTTTCTTACTGAACATTTTAAGCACATAACTAACCACATTTTGAACCTAATGTTTTGGCCACACTTTGTTCGTGCCCTATGGAAGTTCCAGAAGATTTGCATTTTAGTCAAATATGTGTGAATCAATTCAAATCAATGCAGTACAGAGATTTATTTAAAGAATTTTTGCAGTGCTTCGTTTTCAAAGACATCTTCCACTAAGTGAGTCATCAAGCCCTAAAACATCTTATTTTAAATTCCAGATTATGTATTAATTAGATTTACTTATCTGAAGAGCCCCTGCGTCTACAAAACTTTTTCGCTTAAAAATATTTCTAATCTGATTCCTAGGAAGGAAGAGTCCAATTAGACGATTAAGTAGGTTACATGATTGGCACATTCCTCTCCTCCTTAGGGGTGAACGTATTGGTCTTATTCTAAAATCTTCCCAGTTATCACTGCGTAAAATAACTGCGCTAAAAAACTATTGCCTCCTTTTATATTTAATGATACATTTTAACATGAAGTAATGTGAGTAGACAGAAAACTATTCTTTTTTTCTTTCTCCGGTTTTTATTTCATTAGTGCTCATTGTTTTACAACACTGGCAATTTTGATACTTAAGAGGGAATAAGATTTGTAGGTTGTGTTCCTCCTCACTTTAGGGTGCTTTGTAGTAACTCTAGCCTTTATTCCTTGACTCTAATAGCACATGACCCCCTAGTCATGATGATAAAAAATTGATCAAGGTGTTACCGTATGTTTTCTGGGAAGCAAAACCAATCCAAATTAAGAAACCCGCACCTCACCAACCTGCTTGAACAGTTCTCAGGTGTGTTATTATCTAACTCACACTTTTGCAGTCTATATTTCGACTTATATGTAGGGATTGATTGGTCTCTTAGAGTACCTGTGGGAGAAATAGCAGCAGGGATGAAAAAATGATAGACAAGAAGACAAGATCTGAGCCTGGTGTGATCCTATCCTGATTGTCAAAGAACCCCCAGAACAACAGTAAGGATATTTATTTATTTATTTATTTTTCCATAATTTTATTGAGAAATAAATAGCAATGAGACAGTTTCAAATCAAATCGGTAGGACAGTTCCAATAATTGACATATTGCATACTGTCTTCCTATTGGTTATTTGTTGTACAAGATGCAGTCATGACATCCTATTTACAAACACTAGTAGAACAAATCCCTCTATTCATTAAGAGAATGTAGCTATATATCTATCCTAACCATTTTGAATACACAGATACAAAATGGACATTCATCTGTAGCCCCTTTTTATCTAGTTGCATCATTTAAATATTATAGTGTGTGAACTCAGCAAAATATTCCAAAATAGTCCAGTAGTCCATAATAGTAGTGGGTTTTCCGTAAGACTAGCAATGTCAGAAGTTGTTGACTTGAGGCTTTTACAGCTCAGCATATCAATATGGCTTTACTGCTTATACTTCATTATTATACTTTTCTGCTCAATGGTTAAGACCAAGATAAAGCAGGACCTATGCAACAAGAGTTGTAGCTTTTGGATCTGAATGGCTGACACTGACAAAGGGCATTTATTCATACCTTTACAAAGTCAGTATCATGTGACACAAGTTTGTCTAATAGCTGACATTAACTGGGAAGGATGCTTTCTCAAGACTGAGATAATGTGACTGCTTTAGGCACTGAGGCAGAGTCCTGTCCTCACACATTTGACAAATTTCCAGCTTCGACATCTCCCAACAATTATAAATCAATATTTTATTTTTATTTTTATTTTTTATTTATTTTTTTTTTTGAGACAGAATCTTGCTATGTAGTCCAGGCTGGGCTGAAATTCACTATAAAGCCCTGGCTGGTCTTAGATGCCTGGCAATTCTCCTGCCTCAGCCTCCCAAGTGCTGGGATTTCAACCAAGTGCTCCTTCACCCAGCTTAATGACTTTTAATTACAGCATTTATAACCACACCTACAAGCAGAGAAGAATAATCCCCACACATCATTGTAAAGCCAGACAGATCTTAAATCCTGATTGCTCTATAAATGCTGTTTGGAAACCTGTTCTCTATGATCCCTGACTTCTTTCTTTTCCAATCTCTGGATAGGTGGACATTAGATGACAGCAAAGAAGACTGATGGATGAGTACATATAGAGATCTGCATGCACACACTTCCCTTTGGAGAGCTAAGTACACACACAGAAATACACATACATATATATTTCTTTTTTAAGCGTTGATGCTTGTATTTATAAATTATAAATTATCAAATATTCTTAACATGTTCTTCCAAGGAAAGTCAGACTCCTAAAGCACTGGCATGTCTCCTCATCCACCTTATTCACTGCCTCAGGTCCTGTGTGAGTTTAGCTCTTCCAGAAGAGCATATTAACTCAGAGCATTAGTGCAAATGTGACAGTGCAGTGAAACACATTCATGAGAGAAGACTTCCAGAACTGCTTCAAAAAGTGACCGGAATGAGGGAATAAGCTGTAATATAGATGCCAATCGGGAAAGTGACATTTTCCCCATACTTTCTCTGTCTGATTGTAGGGGTAAAGAGTTTATGTCATACCACATGGCTGCACTGACAAAGGTTCTGAGGTACAGGATCTCAGGATAAATCCTGAGAGGATTTCACTGACCTTCTCAGACCAGAAAGCTACAACTCTTGTTGCATAGGTCCTGCTTTACCTTGGTCTTAACCATCGAGTAGAAAAATATGAAGACGAAATATAGGAAGTAAAGCCATGTTGTTAGGTTGAGCTGTGGGGGACTCAGGTCAATAATTTCTGACATTGCCAGTTAAACAGAAGACCCAATGCTATTATGGGCTACTGGACTGTTTTAGAATATTTTGCTGAGTTTACACACCTATAATATTCAATAACGGAACTTAAAAAAATGGGGTATACCGATGAATGTCCATTTTGTATCTGTGTATTCAAAGTGGTTGGGATAGATACATAGTTACATTCTCTTAATGAATAGAATGATTTGTTCTAATGGTGTTTGTAAATAGGATCTAAAGTCCGCATCTTGTACAGCAATTAACCACTAAGAAGAATATATGCAGTGTATTATTTGTTGAAACTGTACTTCCGATTTGATTTGAAACTGTCTCATTGCTATCTGTTTATCAATAAAACTTTGAAAAAAAATAAAAAATATAAAAGAGTGTATGTCATAAACTGGTTCATAGGGCTCGTAATCATTTTGTGTTTCGATAAGATATTGCACATGACCTGTGAAATGGATGATGTTGTGTTGACTGAGCCTCGTGATCGAACACAAATTGATTGTTAGAACTTATTGATAGCCAGCCACTGTTGTGTCAGGTAGTAAGATGTAAATCCAAATAAACTCAGGGTTTTTCTTCCTCACTCAAATATCTGATGGCCCAGTAGTGTCATGCATACCCAGATATCATGCAATAATGTCATAAATACTGAGATAGCTATTCTTTTTTTGTGGGGTACCAGGGATCAGACTCAGGACCATGGGTTTGTCAGGCAGGCACTTGTGCCACCGAGCTAACTCTCCAGCAAGATATCTATTCTAAGTGAAATAGTAGTTGTTGCAATTAATTTCTCCAAAAGTTTAGAAAAGAAATAGAGAAATTATTTGAACATTTTTGAGAAAATATTTCTCATCCAAGTATGTTCCATTGCCCCCATTTACTACATAAGCCAAGTAGCTGCTAGTTTTTTGTTTATTTGTTTTTAGAAAAGTGGACAAACAGTTCTGAGATACACTTGGCTACTGATCAAACTGTTCTCCCACTAGCATTACACACTCTGACATACCCCATAGTACCTGATGAGTCAGTTGACATAGAAATGCTGGTGAGAGCCTTGGACAGACTTTTACAGGTTAGTTGCAGTGCAAACTTTGGATGTGGGAACACAAGTCCCTACTATCAAATGTAAATAACATCTTTCCCTTGATGTACAGCTCTTGACCCCTTCTGGACTTCAATAACCAGTCTCTCGGCTACTGGCTGCCAAGTTACCATTCCACCTGAGCTACCTATCAGGAACTTGCTGGGCTCTGCCCCTACTACCTGCAAATGTAGGTGAATGCAGCTGCACCACTCCATCACCAAATGTCTGCAGGTAGAGTAAGATGTTGCTGGAAGCACAGGTAAGTCACATGAGCCTACACCAAGGTCCAGGGTCCAACCTTCTGCTGTGGCCTTCTCACACCCAACCTGCACTGATGGCCTCATGGGGAGCTCACAGAAATCAGCTGTGAGAGGAAAATAAGATGCAGACCTGGACTGCAGGAGATTCTGGTTCATATGCAGGGACCACTTGCTAACAGACGGGTGAATTAAAATGATGCCTCTCTTAGATATTGCTAGAAGACAGTGTTACAAAGATATTCTGTTGGGAAAAACTGTGGGCAGCGTAACTGTGCTCTGTTTAGAAGGAGATATGGTCAGATAATTCCTTACATACAATTGTGGGCTTTATCAAATATGAGTGGTTTGCCAGGGACTTAAAAGAAATACAATGACAAAAACAAAAATTGTTAGAGAATTGATGAAAATAACATTTAGAGAAAGCATGCTGATAGATTTCTTTGAATGGGTCGAAATCATGAAGATATAATTGTTTCTTGGGAATGGTTCAAAAAGGTGTCCTCAAGGGAGAGGGATTTTAATAGTCAAGTATACAGGCTGACCCACTCTGTGGAAACCATCCAGCCAGTTGCTCTGCCCTCTCTTTGATTTCCTAGTGAGCCATAAACAATCCGGCCTCAGTGAAAGAAAGAGCACGGGCTGCACATGGGCTCAGCAAAGCAGCGTTCCAGTTACTGAGGAGACCTGGCGATTACCTTCCTGAATGCCCAGTCGGCCAGAAGCAGAGTTCATCCCCAGTGTGGTATCATTGTTCAGGGTGATGACCCAGCTACCTGGTGACAGGTTGCTGATATTGAACTACTTCTATTATGTAAGGGACAGGACTGGTTCTTACTGAAATAGCAATTACTTTCACTACATATATATGTTCTCTACACTCAATAGTAATGTAGTATCTACCATCTCTAGATATAGGCAATTCTTAATTCACAACACAGTAGACAGCACAACCCTACTTCTAATTAAGGAACTGAGCCCCCAGGAAAACAAGTGTAATGCTTTGTCCATATTCATGTACTTCATTTTTCCTATGATGCCCTCCATATGCTAAGCCACTGGCTGGATTGAGCAGTAGAAAGACCTTTTCCTAGATTAATTGTGGTGGTGGTTGTGTGGAAAAATGTTACCAGGACAAGGCAGTTGTTCTCCAAAGTGTTCTCTTGTATACCAAATCACCATGTGGCACATGTGCCTGTTTCTCTGATGACCAGGACACTGTGGCTCTGGAACTGAAGAGTGAAACTGGCAGTTTTACCACTCACTGTTACACCTAGGAACCAGTAAGAAGACTTTCACTTCCTGTTATCATGACAGTATATCTGTTGGCTTAGAGGTCTTTGCTCCAGAGGCAATAATGCTTCCACAGGAAGAAATAATAATAATTCTATTGAACTGGAAGTCAAGACTGTGGTCACTTCTGTGACTGAGTCAGTAGGCAAATTTGGCAGTCACATAAAATGCTTGAAATGATTGAACTGATTATCACCAAGGGGGAATTGAACAATTACTTCACAACGCAAATAAGAAATATTATGTATGCAATACTTAAGATCCCCTAGAATGTCAATGATTATATCCCTGACCTTGATTAAGGTCATTTGAAACACAACTCAGCCCAGGCAGGATTTCATGTAGACCAGGCTTTTCACAAAAAGAGTTGTATCACACTGTTAAGTAAAGGAATGCAACTAGGTGAGGGACTGGCTGAAAGAAAAGTGAATGCAGGATGAGTAATAGAAAGGAGTTGTAAATATGACCAATGATCACATAACCAATTACAGTAAGGAGACTTGTGATTGATATAAACATTTTCTTCTTATGTTATGAATATGCATGCATATGTAGATTTATTAGGCAAACATCTTTGTGTTCTTTCCTTCCTTTTACTTTTATCATGCAAAAGAAAGAGTACTTGTAGCATATATGTGTTGAAGTGTTAATTGCTTGTATATTTTAATTTATAGGATATCAACAGAACAGTAAACATTTAAGAGTTCCTCTTTTAGAAAAGGGATTTGTGGGTCTTGGTTGCATGCAGCATATTGCTCGTTGTCTGCATTTGGAGATTAAGTGTGGTTTAAGGAGCTCTGTGTGGATACTAAGACTAGAGGGAGACTTGGCTGATTCGTGGTCCATATCATCAAAACGACTGGGCACAGGGATGCTCAGATGGCTAGCAATGCATAATTTCTGGATGTGACTGGTATTTTCAGAAGAAATTAGTGATTGAATTCCAGGCATATAGATGATCACCCATACTTATGTAGATAAGCATTATCCATTATTAGGTCTAATAAGATATAAAAAATTTCTGTCCTTATATTATTAGCACAAATGGTTCTAAAACTTTTGAGCTTGAACTACATTTTGGCTCTTTTTTTAGGGTCTCTACCTTGTAGAAAGAAGAGATTGATATATATAATATATATATTATGATTTTTGTACAATACTTTGCTAGTGCCACACAGTGTACATGGTGCAAGATGTTCCTCTTTATGGGATGTTAGGTAATGCTCAATATTTAGAGACTCCATTGAAGATTACAACACTATGGTATTCTAATTGTTTTATTTTCCCCTTCCATGTACTATCTGGTACATAGCTATACATAGAAACTTTTCTCATTTATACCTTTGGGTGGAGACTCTTCCTGGGTGAAGATTGCATGGAAAGGCAGGTTTAATGTTCAACTCCCCACCCTTTCGTCTCGTTTTCATGATACCCAGTTTCACTCGAGTCATCCAACAACCCTGGTTTTCCTTATTCTCACTGTTGATGTTACACATTCTTGGATGTAAAGGTATTTGATACATATTCACCATTTTACACTATTAGGTTTTTTTTTCAATGCTAACATGTTCATATACTTTTCCAGTAGGCTCTCTTAACGTGGACTTGTTTTATTCTCCTGAGAAGGTGGCACGAGAGTTGTTGAGAATTTCCGTCCTCATCTCGCACTTTACCAAACATGGAGTGAGCAATATGAAGGGCACTCTTTCATCTAGAAAGCAGAATAACAGCACTGGGGAGGTGTCACAGCCTTGTCGGATGCACAGTGGTCTGTGATCTACGATCTTTCAACTCGCAATATTTTGCCTTCATGATGTTGCAAGAGCAATAGGTTTTCTGTAGAATCCATACGCCACATTTTGAATTTTGATCTTTTCTCAGGCTGCTCATATGTGGTCTGATACTATTTCTTGGTGATGGGCTGTGGCAGTGAGCCACAGCTCCTAGTCAGGCTTGCTAGCAAGATGAACACCTGCTACAGGATAGAGCACTGTGCTGACAGACTGCTCTGCCCTAAGTTAGGACTACTACGTGCATTGTTTACTCACAACATTTTCCATTGTAAAATGGATTTATTAGTAGGTAAGCTCACTGTAAGCCAAGAAGCATCTGTGTATCTGCATTTATTTAGTTTCCTCACCTCTGATATGTATACATGGGCTTTCTGTCACTGTTGAGAGAAAATAATATAAAGGTGTTCTCGTAAGATTTAATGAGACAACCATCACTGCATAATAAGGCAAGAGCATGCACTGTGAAGTCCAATAGAACTTTCTGGTTCAGCCCCTGAATTTCCTAGCTGCGCTATCTTGAAAGTTGCTCACTCTCTTTGAGCTGGTTTTTGCCTCTTCAAAATGGGAATCAAATATTTATTGTTTTTTAGATGTCTTGCTAAACTTATCAATGGATTTTATGATTCTATTTAATGGAATGTTTTCTGTTGCATGCAAAGAATATTATAATAGATACTACTGTTGTTGTTATTATTATTATTATTAACTATTTTGAGTTAGGAAAGCCTTTCTCTTTTTCTCCCAGAACATCGTAAGTTAGATATTTTGGTGATGGGTATAGTACTGCCTCTTTATATCGTGGAATTATTTTGTTCTGTAACACAGAAACCACAGATCTCTAAGACTACCATGGCAGGGACAAAAAGCTGAAGTACAAAGGAAAGCTACCTAATGATTCTTTTCTTACTACTAACATCCTCTATTATCTTCTTTACCTTCCTTGCTCATTCTGTGCACTGAACTGAAAGCTTCAATGTTTCCTTCATAATAACTTCTTCCTGGTCAGTGTACTGAATAATTCTTCCATTTAGCACCTACTCTGTTGGCTTGATTTCCATCTCCCGGTGAAATGAAGATTCATCTTGAACTCTAGCAGCCATCTGGATTGTAAACCAGATGACTTGTCACAGGAATCTTTGGGGAGAATTGGAATAGCTATGATTTTTGAGGCTAAGACCATTATGCCAATTTAAGTGGGTGAGATGACTTGCCTGTATTTGTATTTATTCCATCAACAAGAATACTTTAAGTTTTTCTTGCAGGACTGAAAAACACTCTCTGGTTGAATGACACCTTTAGGAAAACCAATATCTCAGTTCAGAGATTTCATTGCCAAGGAAGAGAAAAAAAAATAAAAGCTTTCAAACACAAAACAAAACAAACCTAACGCTATCTTTATGGCGGTTCAGCATTTGCCTTGTTCTCAGGCTTGCACTAGCTAAACAGATTTAATTGCCTTTTCATATGTCAAAACCAGCCTGTCCGGAGGGACACAAGGAGGGAAGCTTGTACAGGAACATTTTACGCTGTATCTGTTCCTGGAGCAATGGTGCTTGTGTTTCCAGGGCTGTCAATTAAGCATATTTTTCTCCAGCACATATTCATTAAGACACAGTTGCCAACTTCATTGCCACTGAATTTTTTATTATATACATTAGTTCTGGTTGAAGGACAACTTTGGAATATTTTTTATGGAGAATAAAGAGGACCTCTGGCTGGATGATTTTTCTATCATTTATTATATCATACCAGCAAAGCAAAATGGCTTGAACCTTAATGAGATGTTCTTATCTGCATTTAACCTAGTCTGAGCCTTTGAATATCTTCTTTGAGCAGTATCCTATCATCACACAACACATTTGAAGACACACCAAGTATGTCTTTATGGTCCTTGTGGTAGAGATGTGTTACTACATATCAGGTCGTGCAGCAAATGACAAAAAGTGTTTATAATAAATAGGAGGTACATGCACCAAAAGTCAACCATGTCACAGTGATTGGAAGGTTATGGGTACAATTCAGGGCAAGGCAGAGAGAGAGAGAGACAGAGAGAGAGAGAGAGAGAGAGAGAGAGAGAGAGAGAGAGAGAGAGAGAGAGTTTACAGAAATCAGAAATGGTGGGCAAAATGATGTCCAATAGTAGAACCGATACTGTTGAGACAGATCAACTTCCGATACTGTTGAGACAGATCAACTTCCTGGTCTGTCTCTGTGAACTCTGTCCATATCCTCACAAACTAGAGGAGAAAATCCAGCTCTTTGATGAACTGTGATCTACTCTGAGATGCAAAAACTACTCACCATTCGAGGGCACAGAAGAGAACATATGTCAGGAATTACAGAGGGTGTTTAAATTCAGAGAATTACAATTTTCTAAGTGGAAAATCAAATGATACACTCATAATCTGCCAATTACCTTATGGTAGTTCTGACTTGGAACCCCGTAGAGCTATCACTGGCAATGAAAAGCTGCCTTGGTTCTCAGCATTAGGCAGGACGTTCTTATAGCCCCCAGGAATTCTCTTTCCTCCTGAGTCACGATTGTCAGTGAGAGCAGATTCCATGCCAGACACAGGCATGTGGGATAGGCATGAGTGAGTGCTCTGAGCACTATTATCAACAGAAATGAAGAGAAAGAAAGAGGAATGAATGGAGATGAAAAACTATGTGTGATTTCTATTGACAGAACCTTAGTACTCACAGAGGGTTCCGAGCAGAGGGTGCTGGTTTAGTTTTAAGGCGCTGGATTCCGAACTGTGTTCCTTTACACCATAGGCGCGCTGCCCTCTGTGGTGAGCGGTCCATCTGTGACAGACATAGGACCTTGAAGGAAACAACTCTTTAGTGAGGACTCTGTGTTCCAGGCAGGCTGGGAGCTGCAAGGTTAGTAGTTCCCTGGAGATCTCAGGAGATGCTGGGTGCTACACCAGAGCTTCTATCCAGGACAGTCGACGAGAAGATCCTTTTCTCGAAATTGTGTTGCTATCATCAAATTTCATCAGCCAATCTCTTGGTACCTGACTGGAGCTTAGCATTGAAGAGTTAAAACTTCCCTTCTTTAACTTTCCTTCTTTATAAAATTCATTTAAGCATTTTTAGAAGGTCAGAAATTTGTGTGGAAATTGTTTCTGTTCTCTTTAACTTCTACGTTTTCAGAGTTCGAAAAATGTTTCTAAACAGTAACTGAGCCATCTAATATTTATAGCAATTCTGATGTGGGTATTATATGCATTTTAGATTTATAAAAGAGCAAAGTGTGACTTATTGTTCATTTTGAATAGGTCTCCTGATTTATGGTTCCCATCTTTTTCACTCTTTCTTCATATTGTCTTGTAATATCATTCACATGACCAGCTAATAGTGACATTTTTGAGTGACGAGAGCCTTCTCCTGTGTTCCTTCCCAGAGGTTTTTGCCCTTACTAGCTACATGCATCTTGGGTGTCTAAAGTCCTATGCAGCCAGTTACAAAATGGGCAGGGGCAAATAATGCAAAGATTTTGAAGATGGGTTGGTAGGAGGCAGACGGTAATAACACAGGATTTCTAGCCATACCTTATTAGCTATGTATTGATCCCACAACCACACTTGAAATCAAGTGCGATGGAGAAAAACAATATAGGCCAACCCAAGAATAAGGAAAACAGAGTACATGAAAGTAAAAACAAAAAGAGAAAAAAGTACCACTGTGAGATCATGATGAGATGTGTTTGTTTATTTGTTTCTGCCCATGACTTGAATTAATAAGTACCTCGATTTCAGAAACTAGTGTCTGAAATATTTCTTGTTGAGGGAGATACTGGATACTTTAGAAAAGGCACAACATGGGAACATCAGGAAGGAAGGGTCCCATTTAGCTGATGAAAACTGAAGATGGTTCAGAGTTTAAATACAACATAAAAAAACTGGTTAGGTAAATAGCACAATTTTCTTCATATATCCAATTATTAATTCATTCAGTAGATACAAAACAATTGAAAAAATGCAACTAATAATGAAAAATCAGAAATTGACACAAGAGTGAGCTAAATGTTGCAATTAACAGAAAATACAATTTAAAGTTAATAATATTTCGAAAGACAAAGTAGATGAATAATAAAACATAATTAAGAATACCAACAGAGAGGTAGAATTTATAAATAAACAAATTAAGATTCTACAACTACAAAGAATAATCAGTGATAAGAAATTCACTGGGTAGGGCTGGTGGGATGGCTCAGTGGTCTAAAGCGCCTACTTAGAACAAGCTTAGCAAAACACAGAGACGGCAGTTCAATCCCCCAGCACCACATGCCAGCCAGCCCCACCTCCTGGTGGGTTGAGCTGGCCACACACACACACACAAATAAATAAATAAATAAATAAATAAATAAAATTAAAAAAAAAGAAATTCACTGGGTAAAACCTAGAGCATATCAGACAAGAAAATAAATCAGTAAATTTGAAGATAAATGAACAGACATTATTGAAATGGAAAACAGAGAATAAAGTTGAAATTAAATGAAAGAGTACATTGGGGCATTAGCAACTGGTCTAAATATGAGCTTAGCAGTAACCCACATTCATAACTGTAATTTGTGGTGTTTGGATCACTTATAACAAACAACAACCTGAAAATAAGTGAAAGAGCCCAAGAATAAATAACTCATAAGTTTAAAATATCTTTTATAGTAATTTTTATCCATGATAGTTTATTATTAGCTAAATAATTATTGGTAATTGCATAAGGTGCCTAATTTATAATTTAGAGTTTATGATTGGACCTATGTCTAGAAAAAAAAATAATATATATATAAATATATATATATATATATATATATATAATTTCGGAAACTTTCATTGCTTCAGACAGCTCTTATAGACAGTAAGGGGAAGCTAAACTACAAGTACTAGGAGGAGATAAAAGAGACAATAGAACAGAAGATTATTTTAAATCTTTATGGTTAAAAAAGCTTCTAAAAATTCTGGAAAAACAAATATGAACTAATAGAAAACTAAATACATACAATGGGAAATTTACTAAATGAAATTCAAAATGACCTTAAACTTATTGTGTTCTACATTATGTCAATGGATAAAATAGAATAATATATTCAGAATTTTCTTGACAAATTGTTTTCTGTATTTAGTTGTCTTCATTCTTTTGATGTTCCTTTGTCTCTCTTTTAATTTAATTTTACTTTTTTAATTTCCTTTATTTGAAGCTCCAGTGCTGCAATCAGAGCACAGAACTTATAGTTTCCCATATCTAAGTTCATTTAATATATAAATGTTTGGCATATTTAAAAAACTAAACATGCTGGGTTTGATGGTATGCCCCTGTAATCCTTGCACTGGGGAGGTTGAAGTAGGAGGACCGCCACAAGTTCAAGGCCAGCCTGGCCTACATAGTGAGTTCAGAGGCAACAAAACTATTCAATGAGAACTTGTCTCAAAACACACACATACAAAAAAAAACTAAATAAAATAATAAAGAATGAAACACTCTCCATACCAGTTACCTCTTCCAATTACATCAGTTTAAATACTAACTGAGATTCTGTTCACCTCACAAGATATGAATTTTTTTTTAAATTGTGCACTGACTCAAAAATAAAAGGCTTAAAATTCTACATTATATGTAAGATTCATATCATATCTTCATTAAAAGGATAGTAAAAATAAGCTATGAAGAATTTTATGCCAGAAATGTGATAACCTAAGTGAAATGCACCAGTTCCTCGAGACACCTTATCAAAAATCACAAACGGAGAAAGAGTCTGAACGCGGCTATGTATATTAAAGATAGAATCAGTAATTAATAACTTTCCAAAACAGAAACTACCAGGTTTAGATAAGTTCCAAGAATTCTAGTGAACTCTAAAAGTCATTTAAGGAGACTTTGTATAATTCTTTATAGTACTTTTCATAAAGCATAGGTACTTTTCACAAAATATACTTCCTTACTTATGTGCTTCTCATAACCTTAGTGCCTACACAAGACAAACATTTTACAATAGATGAAAATGACCTGTTATGAGCATAGATGTTTCGGTTGACAACAGAATATTAGGAAATCAAATTCTTGATAAAAGGAATTTCATGCCAAAATCAAGTGTGATTTAGTCCAAGTATAAGAGATGAGTTGAACCTCAAGTATGAATTAACATTGTTCATCATATGAAGAATTAAAAAGAAATATGATTTATCAATGAATACAGAAAAGCATCTGATAAATTGGACATCAACCCATTAAAAAAAATCCTTCAGTAAATGAAGAGTCGAGACGGTCTGAACATGACAAAGAATATTGAAGAAAACCTGCACCTAGCACTATATTTATTGTTGAAAAATCAGACAATCTCTCACTAACATCAAGAACAACCAGAGATCGCTACTCACAACATATTTATGTACCATTGGATGTATATACTTGCTATCTCAATAACACAAGGAAATAAATCAAATATATATT
>NW_004524633.1:11861313-11871430 GCF_000260255.1 Octodon degus
AATCTAATCCATAAAAAATATTCATAGGTTAGATAACATTAAAATTGACAGCTCCTTCTCTGTAAAAATACCATTAAGAGAACAAAAAGCTAAGTCGTGGATTGTGAATAATACTTACAAATCATACACCCAAGTTTAAAAGTAGCTGAAATTCAAAATAATGATTTTTAAGACTCAACAGTAAGAAAATAAACCATCCAATTAAAATATTGGCAAAATCCTGAAGATATCTCACCAAAAGAAACAAACATGAAAAATAGGCATGTGAAAATGTCAACATTTTATGTCATTTGGGGATTTCAAATTAAAAACAAGCTATCCTTCTTTACCTTTTACAGTAGTTAAAATCCAGCCCAGTGACCATGCCAACGGCTATTAAACACGTGGAACAGGAAGCATTTTCTTGCACACTGCTGGCCCAGGTGGTAAAGTGGCAAGGCCACCTTGCCAAATAGTTTGATTGTCACAAAACAAATTTTACCTTACAATGTGGTTTAGGAATCTTAGTCCTTGATATTCACCTACATCAATTGGAAAACTTATTTCTGTAATACAATATAATATAATATGTATTATATTATAATGTATAGTGTATAATATAATACCTGATAACCTGTGTATAAAAGTCCATAGGAATTTGGGTCATAATTGCCAAAACTTAGAAGCAATTCACATGTCCTTCACTAGGAAAAGGATAAATGACAGGGCATGCATAAGATGATGTTCAGAAATGAAAAGAAATGGGCCACTGAGCCCAAGCTCTAGAAAACCCATAAAGGTGCCTTGCAAAGTGTAGGAAATCATACTAACAAGGCCATATATTATGTAATTGCAACTATGTTATCTTTCTGGCAAAGGCAGAACTGTGGTATAACAAAATAGACCTGAAGATCAAGGGAATAGTTTAGAAGGTGCAGAGGTATAAACATATTCACTTACCTGATCTTCTACAAAGGGACCAAACACACTTACTGGAAGAAAGATAGCCTCTTTAACAAATGGTGCTGGAAAAACTGGCTCTCTACATGTCAAAAACTAAAACTTGACCCAGGTCTATCACCATGCACTAAGCTAAAGTCAAAGTTGATTACATTTCTAAACATTAAAACTAAAACACTAAGTCTCCTAGAAGAGAAAGTAGGTGGAACTCTTGAAGACATAGGGGTAGGCAAAGAGTTCTGGACAAAGAACAAATCACATGGGTAATACTTGAAAGAATTAGCAACTGGGACCTCCTCTTATTAAGAAGTTTTTGCATGTCAAAAGAAATTACCAACATAGTGTAAAGACAACCCACAAATTAAAAAAAAATCTTGACTAATAAGCACTCAGATGCAGGTCTGCTCTCTAGAATTTATAAAGAACTAAAAACCATTAAGACCCCAAAATTTAAAAACTCAATCCAGAAATGGGCATCTGAGATGAACACACACTTCTTAGAAAATGAAATTAAGGAAGCTAATAAACATATGAAAAAATGTTCCACATCACTAGCCATCCGTAAAGTGCAAATTAAAACAACACTGAGATACCATCTCACTGCACAAACAATGACTATCATAAAGAAATTAACCAACAACAAATATTTGTGAGGCTGTGGGAAAAAGGGAACCCTTCTCCACTGTGTATAAATATCATACAGTCTCCCTAGTATAAGAACTCAAAAGAAGAAATAAAAATAGAAAGGTATAACACAATTAAAAGGAAAGCAAGAACTTGAGGATTGGACAATGAGGAGAGGGAAAGGAGAAAAGCTGGGAAACATGACAGGGGCAAAACCATACATATATACGAACAAGATGTGTAAGGCAATGATCCTGAGAATCTTCAGCAGGTTTTTGAAACTAGCAGCTAATTGGTAGGATTCTCACCCTAACTAACTATATATGCTGATAACTGAGAAATAAGCAGCTGCACTGAAGATAGCAATGTGTAATGGTAGAATCATGCTTGGAATGCCTGCCATTCTGGTCTTCTAAATATGTACTGCTTGTCATGACACACCAATTATTGCCATACTGTCTCTCAAGTAAATGTTGGTTTAAAAAGAAAAAAAGCACAATAAATGAAAAACAGTAAAAAAAAAAAGTCACAGAAAGAAAGAAAGAAAGAAGAAAGAAAAAAGAAAGAAAGAAAGAAAGAAAGAAAGAAAGAAAGAAAGAAAGAAAGAAAGAAAAGGATCATTGTTGGCCAGAGTTGCAAGGGCTTAGGAATGAAGTCAGGAAAGAACAAGTAGAGTGTAAGAGATTTTTCCGGCAGTGAAGATAGTCTATGTGATACTGGGATGTGGTTCCATGTCATATATTTGGTAATGTGCATAGAATGTGTCACCCTAGAGAGTGAACTATAGGGTAAACTCATGTGTCAGTGGCTTATTAATTTGAACAAAACTACCACAATACTGTAAAATGTCAATAGAAACATCAGATGGTAGGTGGTGAGGAGAACTATGCAAAGTCTCTGTATTTTCTGCTCAATTTTTCTATAAACGTAAAACTCCTCAAAGAATTAAGTTAGTGCAAAAAAGTCTATTTTTAGTCATCTCTAGTCTGTGAGTTTCTGTAATGGGTTTCTAAGTTATAAAATGATGGTCTACTGCAGAACTAACTAAATGTATCATGATAGTACTATTTTACACCTGTTTATTTCTTGGTTTTTGTTGTCTTTTTTTGTTGTTTTCCTCTGAGGTCAGTGTTTGGGGACTGAGTCCTCAAAGAGTACTCTTGTACAGGGCCTGGTGAATGGGCATATGACTTTATTTAATTATTACTGCTTTATTCCATCAAAAAAGATCATTCTCCTTCTAGGGTTGCACTATGGACTAAAAAAGTCTTTCTTTTTGTACTTTCCAAAGTTCTGAAGACAGCAAGCTGATGCAGGTGTGTGGGTGCAAGCAGTCCAGAATACAAATTCAGCTGCTGACCCCTTACCCGTTTGCTATCATAGGGCTTCTTTTACAAGGATGCCAGAATTCCTCCTGGCAGGCAGAATATTTATTTTGTTGAATCAGTCACTCAAATAATATCACAGGATGTTTTGGACACTTGATCTCTTTGTTCTACTGGGATTTTTGCCAACTTTCCTTTACTAACTGCTTTGTTCTTTTCAATCATTCAAATCACAAATATGAGCTTATTTTTTAATTCAAAAGACATCTGTAAAGTACAGGTACAGATATCACAATGGATAGAGACATAGATACATCTTCAGAATCATAACCTTCTTGAAACCAGTGGGTTCCTTTTCACAGGATTAAATATAAGTTCTCATTAGCCACAGGTCTGGAAGAAAATTGAGAGGTAAATATTTTTGTGTGCAAGTAAGGTATCTAATACAACAGGAGTAGAATGATGTTCAGCTAGTGAAAAGCAAGTATTGATATAAAAATATAGAGAGCACAAATGGGGTTTCAGGGGTTTTCCCACTCATTGGAATCTGGGCAACACCCCAGAATCAACCCCCCACCTTTTTCCTGAGGCTTACTAACCACAGGCAGACAAACATAAAACAAAACCCTGGACCTGCCCTAGAAAATTCCCAAACCCCAAACCAGGACACAGGGCCACCAGATCTTCCTGCACAATCTATAGTAACATTTCTTCACTTGGAGCTCAGTGAAGGCTCATGTATGTGGGCTGATTCTCATCACTGGAACTTTATCTCTCAGATTTTGAGTTGATTTCCCTTGTTTTCTGTATTTTACTAAAACAAAAAGAGTCATTTATTTTAATTCATCAAAAGAAGCTGTAGGGCCAGCTAGACAGATCAGCAGACTAAAGCGCCTGCTGCCTCCTGGGCACACTGAGACAGCGATTGAGACTGGGGTGGTGGCGCATGCTTGTAATCCCAGATTTTGGGAGGCTGAAAACAGAAAAATCACTATGAGTCTGATCTACATAGTGAGACCCAGTAGACCTGTACTTTTTTTTTTTTTAATGTTTTTACTATAGTATCTACCAGGTCTCACTATGTAGATTTGACTCATACTGATTCTTCTGTTTTCAGCCTCCCAAGCACTGGGATTATAAGCGTGTATCATGACATGTAGTCTCAATGGCCATGTCAGACTGCCCCAGGGGCGAAGCTGGTGCAGAATTCCAGGGATTGAACCTCGGTCACTGTGCTCTGCCTACATAGGAGCTTTAGTCCTCTGAACTATTTGACCAGCCTGACCCTGTACTAAATGCAAAAAAAAAAAAAAAAGATGTAATCAAAGTGAGCCCATGCAATTGTATATTGTCATCAGAGTGTCATATCATTTTTCCTGACATCATCAAGAATTCCTTAACTATCCAGAATTACACTTATATCCTGAGTTTTAATAGAATAGCTCATTCTCAAATCTCAGATATCAAAAGAAGAACTAAAGTGGTTTGAGAACATATGTTTATGCTCTATTTTTGCTTTGAATTTGAATGCTTTCTTGGAAAACATTGAACTATCCCTCAAAATGTAAAAGTTCAATCTATGCTTTTTCATTGAGCATATGACAATTAGTCCTCGAATTAAAACTAGGAGAAGAAAGGAAGTGAGGTTAATTGTTGGCTGGGCTTCGCAGCTATGAGGGATTAGCCTGGCACTGGTTCCTGACTGATTAAAAAAAATACAACAATAACCTCTCACTTCAGATGATGGGTTAAGCACATGTGGTGATCACCTGTTCATTGGACACTCTAGCAAAATGATAAAGGAGACAAAAATATAACAAAAAGGAAGGCAATACTCCAAAATAACCATTAGAATGTACAGCATGAAGAATTTTTGACTTAAGAAACTGGAGGAAAACACTGCATCCAAGAATACACAGAAAAAAGTGCTGCCATCAAGAACTAAATCTATTTGCCCTCTAGCATCCTAAAGAGCCTCAAAAACAGACACTTCCAGTATTTCACAAGGGGAAGGCAAACAGCATTTGCAAGGATTGATCAAAGGAGACGGAAGAATTATCCCCTCCAAAACTTGTCAACTTCTGGCTGTATAAGACAGCCTTGGGCATTCACCCCTCAGCAAATGAAAGAGAAGTTTCTTCCTTGAAGAAAAATGTGCTAAGGACTCTTTGTGACACATAAGCTTCCACACACCGGAGTCCAGCAGATCCTATTTCCTCAAGGTCATGGGGTATGGTATATTGTCCCACACCCAGCAGCAAGGCCAGGCCACTAGGGTCACAATTCTGCAGGTATGTGGGATATTACTTTTGACAGATTCATTTTGAGGTATGGAATTTTACATAGGCATATGAAGAAAACCTTAAATGTGAATTTTTCATTGAGAAGTAAGAAGGTAATCCTAATAATATGGCCTGCAGTGTTCTAATTGCACTAGACAGGGGGAGACACATTAAACCAAAAGCTCTATATAACCAGTTTTGAGGAAATTAAAGAAGAAAAGTAAGAGAGAATAGAAAAGAAGAGAGTTGGGAATTTTTAACAGTGAAGGCACAGGAGTCCTCTCTAAGTGTGGTATTTGTACAAAGACCTGGAGGAGATGTAAGAGCTAGCCTAGTTTATAGCTTCAACAAAGCAAGGAAAGGAGAAGAGAAAGCCCTAGGACATTGAGTCTTGAGGTCAGACATTCAACTTCAAGTAGGGAAGGTTGTGTTTGTGATGCTATGAGCGTATTCCTTCCAGTGAGAATTAAGGGAATGATATGCTTGCTTGTGCAGGCCTTGAAAGTCCTGGCAAAAAATGTTACTGTACTTTTTAGATTCAATAAAGTGTTCACTTCCAAAGCTCACACCTCTGAGAGTACTAAAAAATGAGCAACTCCACACTGGAACTCTCCACTTCTGAAATTGCAAAGTTGGCAAAATAAATCCTTCCAATGTTTGTTACCATGTTTGATATTCTACTAAAATTTTGATTTGACAAAACCTACATTGCCCAAGAGCAAGTCCTACATCCTGTCTTGTCATGGACATAAATGGGTGACACTACAGTCTAAACACCCACCTTGCCCAGACAATGGATAGTGCTTGTATTAGTATGATAAAACATTAATCATTGTGCTTTCTTTTTGTGACTTATTTCCACAACAGATCATAATGATGGCTCCAAAGTAAGTCAAAGATATGAACAACAGGGCTAAGAGGAAAGCTTACAGAGCCATGGTAGAGGGTCAGCCAAATAGCTCAGTGGATTAAAGCACCTGCTTAGGCAGATGCAAGGGCCAGGGGTTCAATCCCCAGTCTGCCATGCCAACCGTGCCTGAGGGATACACTGAGATGCAATTGAGACTGGGCGTGGTGGTGCGTGCCTGTATTCCCAGCTCTTTGGGAGGTTACACACAAATGGATCAGTTCAAATCTGATGTACATAGTGAAACCCTGTAGACCCTGTAGACCCTTACTAAAAATAAATAAATAAATAGCTAGCTATGGTAGAGTAAAAAAAAAATCACTGCAAAATTTGTTAAAGTCTTGGGAAAATGAATTTATAAGTGTAATGTTTGAGCTCGGAATCATTTATTTGGTTTTTCTTTACTCCTTATGGGAAAAATAATTCTATTTATTGAAATTTTCAGTGTTCAAACATGAATTTGAAACAAATTGAGTTCAAAAACTGAGGTATCCTTGTAATTAATACAGTGAGATCAGGGTCTATTATAATTCAGCACCAGAACAAACTTTTAGAAGCTGCTGGAGAAAAGAACAAATTATCAATAAAGAAATTTCCATTAGAATCATAACAGACTTCTCAACACAAACTCCTAAGACAAGGAGATCCAGGAGCTAAGCATGCAAAGTCCTTGAAGAAAATGTTTCAATCAAGATTGATTTATCCTGCAAAATTATCTTCTAGAAGTAACGCACAAATAAAATAATTCCATGGCAAAGAACAACTGAAAAATTTCATGACCACCAAACCTGCTCTACAAAGTGTTCTGAAATATATTCTAGAAAGGAATAACAAAGACCACAATACCAAGAGTACCAATAGAAGGAAGTCACAAGGCAGGACAAGCCATTAAACAGCCGGGGAAAAGGGAAACATTAGCCAGAAAATAATAATACAAGAAAAAGCCAATTCACATCAGTTACAACTATCAATATAAATGGTATCAATTCAATAATCAAGAGAAACAGACTGGCAAAATGGTTGAAGAAACAAGATCAAACAATATGTTCCATTCAAGAAATGCATTTAACCAAAAAAGGAATTCATGGACTAAAGTCAGATGAGGGAAATCCATACTCCCTGTGACAAGAATCTAGAAAAAATCATGGTTAGCTATTATATAAGCAGTCAATGTGAACTTCAACCCAAAACTGATGTAAAGAAATAAAAAATGTCACTACCTATTTGTTAAGGGGAAACTCCAAGAAAAACAGATAATGATTATAAATATACATATTTACCAAATACAGATACACCTAACTATACGAAACAAAAATTAATGGACATGAAAAATAAAATAAAAAATAGCACAATTGTAACGAGGTACCCTAATGCTCCACTGTCACAAATGGATAGACAAACTAGACAAAAAAATCTACAAAGAAATATCAAAACTGAACCAAACCTGTGAGCAAATGGCCTTAGTACATGTCTACAGAGTGTTCCACCCCATAACATCAGAATAAACATTCTTCTTAGTGATGTATGTGACATTCTAGAAAACACACTGTACACTAGCCCACAGAAAGTGCTTAAGTAAATTCAAATGAATTAAAGTTGTCCCATGCATATTATCTGACAATACTACAATGGAATTGAAATCAATCATAAAAGAAATCACAAGAATCTGAAACACATTGAAATTAAATAATACCCTAATGAACAGCCAATGGGTCACAGATAAAATAAAAGAAGAAATTAAACAGTACTTGCAATTAAAGGATAATGCCTATACAATATACTGGGATTTATAGGACACAATAGAAACAGTCCTAAGAGGAAAATTTATACTGGTGGATTTTCCTATTAGGAAAACAGAACAAATTCAAGTAAACAACCTAACGTTGAACCTCAAGCTTCTAGAAAGAGAAGAAGAAATCAAGCACATAGCTCTTATGAGGGAGGGAATTATAAAGAAAAGAGAAGGAATTAATGCAATTGAAACTAAGAAAACAATACAGAGTCAATGAATTGAAGAATTGGTTCTTTGAAAGATTAAATAAAATTGATAAACACTTAGCCAACCTTATCCAAAAGAGGGAGAAAAAACCCTCAAATTCATGCAGTTTAGGAATGAAAGGGTGAAATCACAGCAGAACTTGATGAAATCCATAGGATCCTTAATATCTACTTCAAGAACCTGTTTTCTAATATAAACACATAAGAAATGGACAGATTCACAGATACACATGAATTACCAAAGTTAAATCAAGAAGATATAAATACCCTAAATAACCCAATACTAGCCAATGAAATTTAAAATGTAATTAAAATCTTACAAACTCTTTAATGAAGATGAAAGGGAAGCAGTATTCCCAACGTCACTCCTGGAACTAAGTATTATCTTGATAGTCAAATGAGAGAAGGATTCAACCAAAAAATGGAAACACAGGCCAATCTTTCTAATAAATATAGATGCAAAACTCCTCAATAAGATACTTGCAAAAATAAAATGTAGCAAATTATTAAGAAGATTATCTACCATGACCAAGAAAGATTCAAGGTTGGATCAACATATGCAAATGAATACATCTAATACACCACTTCAACAGAGCCTAAGACAAATATCATATAATGATTCTCAATAGACACAGAGAAAGCACTCAACAAAGTCCAAAACCAATTCACAATAAAGACCCAGCAGAAAATCAGAATAGATGATCTTAATTTCAATCTGATAAAAGCCATCTATGGCAAATTATCAACCACTATCATACTAAATGGTGAAAAAGACTTCTGTGTATCACCATGCACTAAACTAAAATCAAAATTAATCAAATATTTAAATATTAAAAAAGAAACATTAAATATGTTTAAAAATAGAATAAGTAGAATACTTGGAAACATAGATGTAAGAAAGGCTTCATGAATAAAACCCTAACTGCATGGGAAATACTACAAAGACTACAACTGGGATCTCATCTTACAAAAAAGCTTTTACATGGTAAAAATAAAAATGATCAGCAGAGTAAAAGGAAAACCCAGAGTGGGAAAAATCTTATCCAGTTGTTCCTCAGATGAAGGCCTAATATCTACAACACATAAAAAATTGAAAAAAATCAGAGAGTCCCCAAAATTTAAGACCCAATTCAAAAATAGACATCTGAATTGAATAGACCCTTCTTAGATGGATAAAGGCAAAAGTAAAATAAATATATGAAAAAAATTTCAACCTCCCTGTTCAGTTCAAGAGATGCAATCTGAAACAACATTGATACTCCCTTCACTCTAGAAAGGACAGTTTTTGTAAACAAATCAACCCATAACAAATGCTGTCCAGGCTGTTGGGAAAAAGGAACACTTCTTTTCTGTTGGTAAGAGTGTAGATTGGTGCAAACCACAGTTTAATCAGTGTGGTGCTTCCTTAAAAAATAAAAAGCACTAGTGATCCCATTTAAATCCTCTATTCTCCTTAGTATCTTCCAAAAATAATTAGAAACCTCATAGCACAGTGATTATGTACAGCCATGCTTATAGTTTATACTTTGTAATAGCTAAATGTTGGGAAAAAAAACCCACACGCCCATCCACTGATGAATGGATGAAAAGATGTGCTTTTACACAGTAGAATACTACTCAGCCATAAAGAAAGACAAACTTGAGACATTTATAGCTAAATGACTGCATCTTAAGGCCAATCTCCTAAGTGACACAAAGCAGACACACACACATAAAAATTGCATGGTCTTTCTGGTGTGAGAAACTGAATGTATAAATAAAGAAGAAACTGTATAATAGATATTGTAAAATAGGAATAAATTGTTAAAGAGGAAAGGCAAAATGGGGCGGGGAAAGACAAATGAGAAACAAAAATAATAAAATGGAAGCAAAACTTTGTAAATAAGGAGGGGAAGAGGGATTGAAGGAAGGAGAGGAAAGTGGAAAAAAAAAAAGAGCAAAAAGCATATACCATGTGCACATACAAGTTGCCAGTGATGAAAGTGACCATTACGTATATCAAAATAGCTAATAAACTCCTGAAATCATTGAAAATTATATAT
>NW_004524633.1:11871540-11872560 GCF_000260255.1 Octodon degus
ATATATATATATTTCCCCAATTTTCCAGATTGTGCTCAAAGCAATTTAAACAGGATTTAATGTGTCGACTTGTTGGAGTAAAAGAAGAAAGAAACGTGAATACATCAAGAAAAGTGCTAAAGTCTTAGAATAAAAAATACTGGGGACCAGAAGTGTTTCTTCAGCTTTATATTCCTCCTTTAACTACAGTTGTCACTAAGAGAAATTGTGTCTATCTTAGCATTACTGTGCCGAGAGGAAAAATATGGAAAACTCCATCAAGATGTTTTTCTTGCTTCTTTCTGAGATGTGTGATGTGGTGAAACAATAAGGCATTTTTTAAAGTTTTGGCAGGGTATTTACTGATCTGTCTCTATTGTTCTTAGAAAATCAGAAGGCTGAATACTAAAGAAACATAATCTGACTTTGTCAGATTGTTTTAGGAAAACCCTATTGATTAAAAAAATATTAGCCATCATTAAGTAAAATTAATCAATATATACTCAAAATATTTAAAACTTTATATGTAAGTGATCCTTAATATCATAAATTTTACTCCCATGCAATGTATGATCAGAGGAAATAACAGAAAATAGGGAACTCCAAAATCATGTCACCTATGTTATACAATTTCATTTTAATTTGCAGTTATTTCAAGATAATGAAAATTACAACACAATTTATTCCCAAAAACAGAAACTCTGATCTGCTGAAAATAAATTCTCTGTTGTCTTGACTGATGCAGATTAACACACTACAAATTTTTAAACTAAATCTTCAAAGTTTACTGTCCTTCAAGGAGAAAATTATGTTAGAAAACAGTATGCCTTTGCCTATCGTAATATGGGAGCTAGAGAGAAATTCTTCAAAAATTCTGCTAAACATTAAAAATTAAATTGCAATGGACTGCTCTTCTTTTATATACTTTCAAATGGATTCAAAAGTAAATACAAGGGGCCGGGGAGATGGCTCAGCGGAATAAGCGCTTCCCTGACAAGTGCAAGGGCCTTAGTTCAATCCCTGGTTCCGGGAAAAAAAAAA
>NW_004524633.1:11875742-11878128 GCF_000260255.1 Octodon degus
TTTGTAAGTAGGATCACAAGTCTGCATCTTGTACAGCAATTAACCACTGAGAAGAATGTATGCAGTGTATTATTTGTTGAAACTGTACTTTCGATTTGAGTTGAAACTGTCTCATTGCTATATGTTTATCAATAAAACTTTGAAAAGAATAAAAAAAGAAACTCTAAAGAAGGTAATATTTGAATAAATGATTGACAGTAATGTGTGGAGCAAGGCCATTCAGGCAAAGGCATCTTCCAAGAACTTTTAGTAGTATGTTGGCGGTGGCAATCACTGTTTTCTAAAACATGAATTTTGAAAGGCCTTTTGAGAACTGGACAAACAAATTTGATGAAATTGACTTTTGGGTTGTTTCTTCCTTAACACACACACACACACACACACACACACACACACACACACACGAAACAGAAAGGAAAATTCAGAAGGCTTAATTTTTATTACCATGAAAACTGGAGCCCTGGATAAATAAACTCATCATAAACCAGGAAGAGGGAACATACACAAAGAGTACTCCTAAGACTAAGAATGGAGTATTTCACCACTGTCAGTCATTTGTAAGTTAAGTTAGAACCTATGTATTTCCAAGGCATAGCTTTTGGGAAATTTCATCTGCTTTGTCAGAAAAAGACTAAACACTACCTGCTGTATGAGCTAATACTCCTCATTGGGATGTTGTAACTGCTCTGAGCTGCAGAGCAGGCATTGGTGCAAGCAGAAGCCCTGGAAGATGCTCTCAATCTCCAGGTTTGTTCCACACGTCTATTCTCCTAGGATTTGTTTTTCTATTGACACTAGGCCCTGTGCCCCTTGAAAATTTGACTTTAGTATCCAGTTCTCTCAGTTAGCACGAATGGTATACAATCTCACATAGATTTTTTAATTCTAGGTTTATTCAAAGCCAACTCACATATGAATTTTACTTAATAGTGAATTGCTACAGTGGATATCTAGTACTCTTGGCTAGCATTTCAAGTTGCTTTTCAGTAGTAACATTCTATTTCACTGGGAAACTACACCTTGATTTTCATGTAGTTCTGTTGGGATCACCAAGTTTTGTTTACCCGTTGGCAAATTACCTTCTCTGATTCAGACATTCTAACCTGCAGTAACCAAAATAATCATGTTTCAAGGGTGAGAGAGTAGTCTTATATCTCCAACAATACAATATAGGAAGGAAAAACATTAGAGCCAATAGCAGTGTTCTGAAAGTTTTATTTCCTTATTCTTTTTTGTTAGATTCCTTTAACTGCATTCATGCAAGTGGTGACTAAATTGAACATCATCTGTGCTCTTGATTGGAACTGAATGTTTACATTTCACATCTCAGAAACATCTGTGAAAAATCAAGTTAAAAAGTTGTACTGTCAGAAATATATTGTTCAGCTGTAATAAAAAATGTGAACTTACTGCTCCCCAAACTATGCCATAGTATTTTGATATAAAAGTGCACAAACTAAAATATTCTCAAACTTCAGTGAAATTACTGGGAGAGCTTGTCTTATCTCATTTAGTAAATCTACGTTATCAACAGATACCTAGGTGTTTCCTCAAGAATGCACACAACAGGAGCAAATTGAACTAGACAGAACCACATTGTTAGTTTTGCTAATATAGCCCATCTTGACTTTCATGTACCTTGTGAGTACAATTTCTCTGTCTCTGAGATTGAGGCTGGATGTATGCATGAGCTGGGAGCTATCAGTAAGAGATCACATGTAAATGAGCAGAGATGAGTGGAAAAGTTAGATAAAGTAAACATGATGTTGCCCCTTGTAAGAGAAATTAAGATAAATACAAACTATTGGACACTATTATACAAAAAGAACTCTCTCTAAGTGTATAAAAAAAGAAAAGGCAGTATGAAGGAAATGATACGTCTACAAAAGTGGTAAATATATATAGAAAATATACCGACAAAGGAAAATAATACAGAAATTAGAAGAGACTTGCCAACACTTCACTTTGCTCATACCCCCCTCAACTATCCCTATAAATGAATACTAATTGGGGCCCTCAAGCTAAAGGACTCATTATAAAGCACACAATAACTGCATAGGATTGAGTTAAGACAATTATAAAACACATATCAAAGTTTTTCCATTAGGAGTTCCCTCTCTGAAAACCACAAACCTTAACATTGGGGTTGGGGAGACAGCTCAGTGGTCTAAGCACGTGCCTAGCAAATTCAAGGACCCCGATTTGATGCCTGGCAATGAAGGCTGTGCCACTGTGCCAGCCACTGAAACCAGGCGTGGTGGTGCACATCTGTAATCCCAGCACTGAGCAGGCTGAGACAGAAGGATCACTATGGGTCCAGGCTGCGTCGTGAGACCCTGTACCAAATAAATAAATAAATAAATAAATAAATAAATAAATAAATAAA
>NW_004524633.1:11878228-11881067 GCF_000260255.1 Octodon degus
AAATAAAATGTATAAAAAAGAAAACTGTAAAACCATATACCAAATTAATATAAATGTCTGCAAAAAATACATTTAGGGATAGAAAGAAACATTTGCAGTCAGAAGAAATGAGAGAAATGAGAAAAGCTCAGTGAAATGAATCAAGCATTGAATTTAGAGCTGAGGATATAGCTCAGCTGCACAAGCACCTGCCTGGTAAGGGAAAGGTCCTAAGTTAGATTTCCGGTTTAAAAAAAGAAGAATTTAATTCAACCCTAGAAAGGCTGTTGGTACAACTGCTAGCTATAGGCTGTCTTTTGAAAGGCTTTTGGGAGGTCTGCTGGCTCTAGGCTCTCACTTGAAAGGCTGTTGGCTGGACCATTAGTTCTAGGTTATTGTGGGCTACAGAGTACTTTGCAGGCTTACCTGTACAGATAGAGGACCGTGGCTCAAGAATGCCAGCCAACAAGTAATTAAATTCATCAAAGATTTAGAAGAAAAATATAACATTTTATTTAAAAATGTAAAGAACTGAAGGAAAAATAAATTAGTCAAAAACTTAAGGCCAAATTGGAAAAATGGGAGTGTTTGGGTGAAGAACAGAAAAGGTTAAGAGGAATGGGAAAGTAAAAAGCACTAGAAATAAAATAGATTACATGGAAGACAAGCAAAGAAGATAAATTGAAAAGGCAGCTGCCATTTGTGTTGAATAAAATAAAAACAGTGTAACAGAAATAAAACAACGTTATAGGAAAACCTCCAAGAAATCCGATATGAACTTACTGAGCAAAATGTATCACTGAATATTAGTTAAAAACTGACCCAGAAAAATAGACTTTAATACATATCTTAGTAAAATAATCAATATTCAAAAGTAGAAACTGTAGTTGAAATTTTTACAAACAAAATACTGACACTGGCATTAGGTTTCCCAAGAGCAACATGAAAGTTCATAAAGTGCAATTTTAAGAAACTTAAACCAGTGTAAAGCATCAGCTGCTTTTCATGTGTCAAGGAAATAGGAAAATGGTATTTAACCATGCCAGAACTCCTATGTCCTACCTAAATACATTAGTAGGGCAGAGATCTGGAGACTACATGAAAAATGCTTGAATAAACATTCTCTGTGTTACGGAAAATAGATCAAACAGGAGGAAGACTGTTTAGGAGACAGTTTACCAGTGGACTGGGCTAGGACCACCTCCAAGGAGTCAGCTCCACCCAGTAGAGGTTTGGGGCCTTTTACAGAGAGGGCAAGCAGTGAAGTACCAAAGCAGATTTGGTGCATTGTGATTGGAGGGTTGAGTGACATCATAGGTTGCTAAGTGAGTTTGGACATCTCAACCTACATTGCAAGGTCATCAGTTAAACAAGCAATGAGTTACACAAAGTAAGAAATGTCCCATAATCAGGCTTTTCTGGACATGTCCATCTGGCTCTGGCAGGCTTTCTTGGCAGGCTTTTCTTGAAATTTAATTTACTCTTCATAGGCTTCAGAGTTCCATGGCTTTCTATCAAAGCTACACAACTCTGCCATTATAATACAAAAGAATGAATAGACAATATATGAAAAATGCATAATCATCATTGAACTTTTTCTAGAAAGATTTATTTATATAAATGGTTTTGGCCCCCTCTACTAGGAACTGAACTTTAGGCTTCCCCTGACCTAATGGTTACTGGAAAAAATATATCCAAAAGTAGTCAAGGTGAATCCTTCACTTTTTGAATTATAGACTGAAAGCGAAAACAAATATCAAGGTAATGGACTGAAGCAGAATATGTAGACATAGCATATTCTGACAGAACAGAAAGGAGTCCAAATTTTTACATGCAAAAGAGACATAAATGGGTAAAAGCAGAATGAGATCATCAAGTTTTAGCTGGGAAATAATTCAAAGTATAAAAAATTGAAAGCTACTTACAATTAATATAGAACACAGTTATGGTTATATGTAGGATGAGGGGATTAAAATGCTAAACACAGCATTAACACAAAAATAATTAATACTGTAAAAATACAGACCTTCTGAAGTAGTGAGGACAAATTTATAAAACTATAAAAACATATATAAAACACAGAAGTAAGCATATAAAAATAATCCATACAGCATAGCCAAAATAAGATTGTGTGGTAGAACTGAGACTAAAATAATTTTGATTTGCTGAATAAATCCAGTCCCAATTTTATGATCTGCAGAAGATAACCTAACTACATTAATTTGAACTGGTAAGTAAAAAAAAAAAAAAAAAAAAAAAAAAAAAAAAAAAAAAAAAAAAGCTGAGATTCACCAAACAAATGGATATCCAAAGAAAGCAGAAGTTGAAATCCTGTCACTTACACTAAAGGTGGCCAAAAATTAGTATGTAACCCAAACAAGGACAATTTTCAGCATTAAAAGTTGTGATTTGGAATGCAATGAATTACAGAAATGTTTATGAATTCAATAATACAACAATGAGATATACAAAACAAGTGAATGATGAGGTGTTTGTCCACATTCTCAAGGCTGGGGCAAAGATCTGACACTTGCAACTTGAAGAAAGAGAGGCTTCATTTGGTCCAGAGTTTTAATGATAATAGCCTGTAACTGACTTGTTCCACATCATAGACATAATGGCAGAAGGCAAGGGTAGGACATAATTGCTTACTTCCTTGTAGCTAGGAAGCCCAGTGTGAGCTAACAGAAGGAGAAAGGAACACACAGGAATTCAGCTATGAGCATTGACCTATTCACTCACAAATGACTATATAATAAGAGTCTTTTTTTTTTTTTTTTTTTTTTTGCAGTCATGGGAATTGAACGCAGGCCCCTACACTTGCCAGGCAAGCGCTTATTCTACTAAGCTATCTCCCTGG
>NW_004524633.1:11881757-11882599 GCF_000260255.1 Octodon degus
AAAAAAAAAGAAAAGAAAAGAAAGAAATTATAGACTACTTGAAAATAGGAGGGCAACATTGTGCATCAGGACCTCACAAGGGCACTAAAACAATAATTAGAGGAAAATCCAAAGCCATAAACAAATCAATAAATATTAAACAATAATAAATAGGTGCTTAAATATTCAAGTCAAGGAATTTAAAAATAAAGACTACTGTAAACCAAAGATAAATACATACATAGACTGATGTAATATGGATAAAACCATAAATTAAAAAGGGGGAAAATCAAAGCAATAGGGCATATTACTAAAATGCTAGACTTAAAAAAAATTAGTAAAATGGGCACATTGTAAAAAGGAGGTCCTGCAGCAAGCACGGCCACTGTCTAGCCCATGAGGCAGCGCAGTGGCAGTGAGACATTTTCTGAAAGGGTGGCCTGGTTTTTGGCACACTATTGTTCCTCAGATTTGAAAAATACGAAGAGATAGCTTCCATATATTCCTCAAGAAACACACTAGAGTGGCCAGAGAGATACCTAGGCAGTCTAAGTGCCTTCTGGCACACACAACAACTCGGGTTTGATCCCCCGTACCACGTGCTGTGCTAGGCTAGATGGTACATGCCTATAATCCCAGTGCTGGGACACTGAGACAGGAGGATCACTGCAAGTCCAACCTGCGTGGTGAGACCCTGTACCAAATACATAAATAGAAGGTTAAAAAAAGTTAGACATGGCACTCTGAACCCACACATCAGATCTGAAGAACTGATCTGTCTAAACTTGCCCTCAGGCCAGTATCTGTCAAAATTAGTACTCTTTTAGCTCCATTAGAAATAACATGAGATATGTGTAGTTTGA
>NW_004524633.1:11883399-11898636 GCF_000260255.1 Octodon degus
TGTGTGTGTGTGTGTGTGTGTGTGTGTGTGTGTAACTGGGAATTGAATTCAGACCCTTGTGCTTGCCAGAGAAGCACTTATTCCACTGAGCCATCTCCCCAGCGCCCAATATTCAATTATTTCCCTAATATTGCTTAACTATATCTGTTAGTCTGAGAAACAGATTCAATGATAAAAATAGAGACTATAACAACCATTGTTAATTAGCCTTTCCTGTTTTGAAAACCTGTAACATATGTATTGTTGTATGTTGCCCTGTTTCTGTATTTTTTCTATTTGTTTTTGCTTCTGTTTTTACTATTCAAAATAAAAATTAAATTAAGAAAAAAAAAAAGAGTGATGAAACAAGATCCCCTGGCCTGCAGTGCAGGCTCTGCCCCCAGGGTGCGCTGAGACATTGGGACTGGGTGTGGTGGCTTAGCCGCCTATAATCCCAGCACTTGAGAGGCTGTAAACAGCGGATCACTATGATTCTGATCTGCTCAGTGAGACCCTATACACCCTGTCCAAAGGAAGAAAGAAAAAAAAAAAAAAAAGAGTAATGAAACAGATTTGAGGAGAAAAAAACCCCACTGGATTCTATCCAGCAGAGCTCCTCAGAACAGTTTGATCATAATCTTTTATCGACAATACACACTTAAGTTCACCCAGTTACACTAATGCTGAACATCAGATCAGAAGAAATGAGGATCAGAGGAGCTCCAGGACACATTTGCATGTGTTTAGTATTGTTGTACAGTTGTTGTTGTAACAGCAGCTAAGCTAAGGCAGAGCACTGACCAGAGAAAGTTAAGAGTCCAGGGTTAAGACTGGGTCTGGGGGTTCATCCACAGGCTGACACTGACAAAGGTTCTACAATCTGAGGTACAGGATCTCAGAATAAATCCTGAGGGCATTCCACTGACCTTCTCAGACCAAAAAAGCTACAACTCTTGTTGCACAGGTCCTGCTTTACCTTGGTCTTAACCATCCAGTAGAAAAGTATGAAAACGAAATATAGGAAGTAAAGCCATGTTGTTAGGTTGAGCTGTGGGGGACTCAGGTCAATAATTTCTGACATTGCCAGTTAAACAGAAGACCCAATGCTATTATGGGCTACTGGATTCTTTTGGAATATTTTGCTGAGTTTACACACCTATAATATTCAACAACAGAACTTAAAAAAATTTGGATATAACTATGAATGTCCATTTTGTATCTGTGTATTCAAAGTGGTTGGGATAGATATATAGTTGCATTCTCTTAATGAATAGAATGATTTGTTCTAATGGTGTTTGTAAGTAGGATCACAGGTCTGCATCTTGTACAGCAATTAACCACTAGGAAGAATGTATGCAGAGTATTATTGAAAAAAAAATAACATTTTTGGTCTACAAGCTTTGAAATACTACATAAAGATAACATATGTATGTGATAGTACAAATCTGATGATGTCTGCCTATACTTGTACAGAAATTGTGTACCTAAACCCATGCAAATTTTCCTATGAAGAATTTTATTGTTATCAAAAAAATAAAATAAAATAAAATAAAAGCAAAAAAAAAAAAAAAAAGAGTCCAGGGTTCGGCGAGGCCTTACGACCAGTGACACTCGGAAGCAATGAGGACTCGGGAAGCCCGTGGGCTTCTCTGGCTCCCCTTCAGCGTGTCTACTGAGTTCAGAGCACACGTACCCCTGGGAAACCCCGCATGTTAGCGTATTTGACAGGCACACCACTAGTTTATCAGTCTAGGTTCTTGATGTTTGTATCAGCACTACATATTTTGGTTCCTGTTGGCTTTGACCTTCATTTTTTTTTTTTTTTAAACTTCAATAGTGCTGTTGTCCTGCTTCTATTTTAGCGTCTTCATATTCCCTCTGGACGAATGCTCCAGAGCGCAGTCATATATATCTTATAAAATAAAATTAGCCCACACTATGCAAAATGCATTTTCTTCTTCAAAATTATGTAGAAAGACCCCCTTGAAATCTTAATAACAACACTTGGAATCTTTTCCTAAGAGCATTATCATTTATGGGAATATATTGAGTACATATCTTTAAATAACATATTTTAGGTAAACCTCAAAGTACTATTCAATAACCTTAAGTTTCTTAGAATTTAAAAATCATCTCTATAAAATAAAATTTTAAAAATCTCAGTATTGGGGCTGGGGGCACAGTGCTGCAATCTAAGTACCTGCCTGGTAAGCACAAGGTCCTGAGTTAGGTCTCCCATCCTGTATGCCTTGCCAGGCCAGAAACTGAGTGCTGCAGTGCATGCCTGTAATCCCAGCACTGGGGAGGCTGAGACAGGACGACCACTATGAGCCCAAACTATGTGGTGAGATCCTGTATCAAAAAACAAAACAAAACAAAAATCTCATTATTGTATAAAGTCCCTACATAGCAAAAAAAGAGAGAATGTTTAACTAAAGAAGTATTGACGCCTACTTGCTTCATCTTCAGAACTTTCTATCAATAAGTTTTTCATCCTGTACTATGTCAAATGTGCAATGTATTAAGTCAGTAGTGAAATCTGGGATCAAACTACTTCAGTAACTCTAGTATCCCATTTAAAGATGCATGATGGATTAATTATGCCAATTGATTTGTGATCATAGAGTGATACTGCCTCCTAAATACTTTTTCATTATTCATATGTATTTCTTCAAATCTAAGTCAATACTTTCAAGTTTATAAATTATTTGCAGCAATATGATCTAGAGAATATAATTATTTGGAGAAATTTTTAAAATAACTTTTGACTACAAAGAACAGCTGATAGTATTCTTCAGGTAACATCTTCCCTCATAAATATCAGATGATGAAAGAGGACATAATCCCAAAGCAATAGTCATTAAATCAGTCTGGAAGGCAAATGCCATTAAGTTGCAACAAATTGAAAAAAAAAAAAAAGTATGTAAGAGGAAAACAATAGACCAAAGATATGAATAGAAACGCCCAGTACAAATATAAATAACTATTCAAATTCACTAGTGGTCATGAAATGAAATGTAAATTAAACAATGTGAAATTTCATTCTGATTCAACTGGCAAAATAGTCTATAGTTTTAAGATGTAATAGTGGCAGGCATATTCGTAAAGGAATGCTTTTATACATCAAGGGGGAAAATGAATTTTCAGCTTTTGAAAAACTGTTTTTTCAGTTTCCTTTGAGTTAAAATAAGAAATAATATTCAACCTAGAAATTCTAACTGTAGGACTACATTGCACAGAATTAAGTCATTCAGAGATATATACATGGTGATATATGTTGAAATATTGAGGTTGAAACATAGTGATATGTATAGTATACATTGTATATATATTGAAAAATAGAGTTACATATTGTAACTAAGCTCATGATTATTAACTGCTGAAGAAAACAGGTTATAGTAGTCCCTTGAACTGTTACGGAGCTTTTAAAATAGATTAAAGTTATACAAAATATGTAAGACATTTCCAATAGTTTTCAGGAGAAAATGAATCTTCAAAAGGGAAAAGAGCAGACAATGTGGTTATGATTTTAAAAGCAAAACCTAATTTCATAAACTGTACTCATGCATTTGAACAAGAGGTTCCTACAACATCATGAACACTGAAGGCTGTGGGTAAGGCGAATGTACATTGTCTATGCAAACAGAGAGAAAAGTGCCAGGAACTCAGAGGGAGGCCAGATTCACTGACAGCACAGGCCCCAGTTCATACGAGTAGCACCTCTGAAGTGTAAGAGAAGTGTAACACTCTGAAGTGTCACAGTTTACATGGTTTTCCACGTAAACTAAGCTCTGAATGAAGTTCTGTGTAGAGAAAGTCCCCGTCCACGTTTACCAAAATTCCTTGGGCACCTAATGGCTACTTTAGTCTTAGGGACTGGATGATGGAATCCCCCTCAGATGCCCAGGATAAAGCCCGAATTCCCAAGGTGGCTCTGTTTGGAGGTAGTACCTTTAGAAGTTCACTAGTCACACACAGGGGCCCTGCAGGTGAGTTTAATGCCCCTGTAAGAGGGAACACCAAGAGAGGTACCTTGTGACATTATGTGAAGACACAAGGGGCTGGGGAGATGGCTCAGTAGAACAAGCGCTTGCCTGGCAAGCGCAAGGGTCTGAGTTCAATCCCCGGTTCCACAAAAAAAAAAAAAAAAAAAAAAAAAGACACAAATAAGTGACTTCCCACGAGCCAGGAGGAGAGCCCTTACCAACTGCGATCAAGTAGACACCCTACATTTGCATGTCTTATCTCCAGAACTGTTAGACATTAATGTTTCCTTTCTGAGGCACAAGCCTATCATATTTGGTTATGGCAAACTGAACAGATTAATATTCATGGGCTACAGAAGGTAGAAGGTGGTAATGAGCATGCCACATTTTCTTTTCTATTCCCACTTTAGAATATTTTCATCCTTTCTCATGCAGTGTTGTGGATTAGTAAGTCCACAATTTTAATTTAACAAAAATTGACAGTGTCACAGTGTTTCAAGTAAGAATTTACGACAATCTACTGCACAAGCAGAGAAAAAAAAAACAGTGGTTGGGAGTGGGGATTTAGAAAAGATTTCACAGAAAGCATATATTTTTAATAAGCATTGGATCATGAATATAATTTCTCAAAGGAGAAAAATAAGCCATAGGAGAAAGAAGTATAAATCAATGAACAAAGATTGGCAGTCCGTTTACTTTGCAAGACATCCATAGCTGTATTTGAATCAGATTAGAAGTCTATGGAAGGAAGGGGCCTGGATGTTATTGGAAGAACTTTTTCAGTGTTTGTTTGGCCTGAAGGAAATCTCAATAGAAAGATTTGGGTCCAGATAGTTTACCAGGGAGAAGCACCAGGAGGGAAGTTGGAAGTGATGGAGGGAGGCAAGAGGGGTCTGAAGGTTTGCATTATTTAGCCAGGATCCATTGGGAACACTGGCAAACTTCAAACGTTGTGTGATTTTTATTTATTTATTTATATTTATGTATTTATTTTTGTATTTGTAAGACAAGTTCTTGTCATGCAGTTCAGATGCTTTGAGCTCACTCTGTAGCGCAGGCTGGTCTCACTCACAACAATCCTTCTGTCTCAGCCTCCCAAGTGCTGGGATTACAGGCATGTGCCACTAAATCTGGATAACGCTCATTTTAGAATTAGTGCATCTGAAGTGTGTGCGAGATTTGCAGTATGGCTCCATCATCTCCTAAAGGGATTCGTTGGGAACTGCTCCTGGTGACAATCACTTTTGAAATGATGCCACTTCTCTGCACACATGAATCAAATCTGCTTTCCACTCTACCATGGGACACAACTATCAGCTTCAAAGGAATACTACTAGCAGAGGATCCCAAAATAATGTCTGATGGGTATGACAAAAGACAGCACCCAATAATATCTTCAATACTCTGTGACAGAGTTGGAACTTTACAGGTTTGAAGTAGTGAATAGGCTCTTTTACTTTAAATAAAGGAAATTGCATAACTACCAGTCTCTTGTAAAATAACATTGGCCCAGTGCTGAGGTTAAACTCTTACGTGAAAAGGAGCTCGATAAGGGATGTCCAGGTGCAGGTTAATCTCTTGCTAGAACTATGACAAGGGAAAAGGAGATGGATGGATGGATTGTTGGAGACATCTTTTTAGTTAATAAAGTACAGATTTAGAAATTTATTAAATGTGTGAGCCCAGGGACATGGAATATTTGGAAAGATTACTAAGGCATATGATTTAAGTAATTAGTTAAATGCAGAAATGCAGATTGGCAAGCTAGAGACATTGGAAGGAAAGTGACTTAAGTGGGATTTCAGATCCATATCCAGACTTGGAAGGTCCTGAGGATCATTCCAATAGGGATGTCCAGTCACTGATTAAGATGGAAATGAACTGCCTATCAAGTGTAAAGTCCCAAGTTCTACCCTAGTACTGTAAAAGAAAGCAAAAGATGGAATGAACTCTGAAAATAATGATCTTGACATGAAAGGAGATGTACAAAGTCCTAGTGTTGTGTTGAGTAAGCATACGCTGCTTCCTAACTTTGATGCACTTAGACACAAAACTCTTGTTGCTTTTGATTTCAAAAAAAATTAAGACTGAGGGGGCCTGCCCCGTAGCTCAGTTCTTTAAGTGGCTGCTTCAACAAAGCAGTAAGGCTCAGGTTGCTGTGGTTCGATCCCCACAACTCAAGCCAGCCAAACCTGCCCTGAAGGCATTCGGAACAACAACAAAAAATTAAGACTGGGTTGATAGCAAAAAACATGAACACCTGAAGTAATAAAATTTGTGTTTCAACCTAGTTTTGCTGCCAATTACCCAAATTTGCAGATCAAGATTCTTTAAAAGGAGAACACCACCAGGGCTGGGGAGCTAGCTCAGCAGTCTAAACACCTGCTTGTGTTTTCAAACACTTGCTTGAACCAGGTTAAATCCCAGATATCACATGCCATGCCAGCCACCAAAACCAAGTGTGGTGGTACACACCTATAATACCAGCACTGGGGAGGCTGAGATAGGAAGATCACTACAAGTCCAAACTGCATAGTGAGATGCTGTACCAAATAAATAAATAAATAAACAAACAAACAAACAAATAAATGGAGGAAATGAGTATTTTATAATACGGTTCTATGCTAACAAGTTTCCCAGAAGAGGAGAAGCAGGAGTGATCCTAGCTGTGTCATACTAGAGTTAAACCCAACACTTTTTCCTCTTCTCTGTTCTCTACTTTAACACAACACTTTTGACGTCGGCTACATTGAGGTTTTCCCCCACACATCAATCAACCAAGTCTCCAGCGGAACCCAACTGGGTATCTTCTGATATAATTCAACTGTCATACCACTTCTATGGGGACAACATTCGCTCCCACTGATTGAGGGCCCAGTCCCAGGGGCTGCCTCCTACTTCGGATGACAGTCACAGGTGGTAGGTTGTCACCTGTAATTCTCCCCTACTCATTATACATCAAGGACTGCCACAAATCCCTTCTGGAATTTGATTAATTTGCTAAACCAGCTCAGAAAACTTAAGAAACATTGCATTTACTTTTACTCTTTGTATTAAGGAGATATATCAACCACCATATGGGATACATCCACAGGGAGGCTTACACGTGTTTAATGGTGTAAACCCCCTTTGCACCTGGTCATTTTGCATTGTTCTGTTTTCATAAATGCACAGTCATACTCGATTTATTCATTTGTCACTGGCAATGGACTCACCGTCAGGTGCTCTCTCCTTTCTGCAGGTTGGGGATGAGGCTGCAGCACAACTCATGCCCTGGTCTTTTCAGTAGTCAGTTCTTGCTATCCTGCAGCTACAGTGAGGTTCCAGTGGTCAGACTTCCTCTTAGCATAACAGTATGCTAAGCCCTCAGGAGATTCTTGCATCTTTCAGAGATGTATGTCAGGAGCTGTGTCAGGGCATAAGATTAAATATATATTTTACCATATCACACAGTTCATATGATTTAATGAACAAATAAATATGTTAAATATCATCTTGGAAAATTTACATAACCAGGAAAAACAAATTCTTAGTGTCAGAGTTGATGCCATGACTTTGCCCAAATTATTTAAATCTTCCAGTGTAAATTGCAACCTAATAAATGTCAAAGAACTTTTAAATTGCACACACCAGGTTTAAGTGATGGAAAGCTTTCGTCTACCCTATGGTGTACTGTACATAAATTTGAGAGATATGGATGAGGTTTGTATGTGTTACTTCTCAAAAGGAAATTATCCCTAAGAAATGTAGAGACAGTTTCTGAGGATTTGACATAGATGGAGAGTCCTGCACATTCCAAATGAAAGAGTTCAGAGCTTTTAAATTGCACTATGTAAACTGAAGAGCCTGGTTAAATAAAAGATCCACCCTTCTTCCTCTTTTCAAATAAATTGGATAAAAAAATTGCTGACTTAGTAAAAATGTTGAGAAGAAACATGTTTCCCAAAGAAACATGAAATTTAATTATTACTGTGTGAAACCTACAGAGAAAATGTGACTAGTAATGTTTTACATGAGTGAACAGGCGGGTAACTTTGAGAGATCCTAATAAATATTCAGAAGGCAAAAAGAAGGTAGCAAAGCAATGATGGGTGACTTCCTTTTGGCACTGTTTGTTGTGACTGTTTGATGTGTAATGAGATAGACACAGAAGAAACAGAAAGTCACTTACAAGACGTTGTCTTAAGCCAAAGACAAAGGATTTACTGAAGAAATATGTGCTCTAAAAATGTAACTTCGAAGGCACATTTTATAATAACTGGCATTCTTCTCTAAAATCTAATCTGCCCAACAGACTTCAACTACATTTTTGCATAGCAACAATAAAGGACTACAATTAAAAACATCTTAAATTTGACTTTGCAAACTATTTAAAGCTATTCCAGAGGAAATAATGGGTGCCTTTTTACAACAGTCCATTCTTCATTCTCTCCTAAATTAGCTGCATAATATGTGAGCAAATTTCCATGCCTAGTTAGAGCTCATTATTCAGGGAAGTCTCTGGGAATTAGGAGTTTTTAATCAATTTTTTCCTTTGCCCTTTAAGCATTTTTCTGATTTAAACAGTCCCTAAGAACACCAATATCACTGTACCCACTAATTCCTCTTTGTTTTTGATTAAATGGCAAGAACCATGGGTTATTTTTACATTGACTATTGGGAGTGCATACATTTTAAATATATTTATTATTGTATAAAAATGGATAACATGCCAATCGTTAACGTGCAGATGTATAAGAAGACTATGACTCAGAAGAAATTAAATATTGTATAAATAGCCAACAAGATAGACTACAAAAGGCTGTGTAAAAGAAAGTCTTAGATGGACAGCTTGTTCCTAAAATCAATTTTTTTCTCTGGGATGATCATTTCCTAGATGTAATTCAAAGTGTTTCCGGAGTTGCTGGTGCCGTTGCTTCCACGCACTGTGCAGCCTCGGTCTACGTCTAGGCCGCCTCATGAGGGCCAAAGTCACATTCATGTTACATTTATGCACACGGTCTTTTCTTTGCTCTTTTTATGTCCAGGACTTCCAGCTGCAGCCCTAGCAATTAAAGAATTCATATGGAGCACATCTATTTGATGTAAATCTGAGCACCGGCATATAATTTCATGTTTCCTATTTGTCTGCAAGGTGATTTGACCAGGTCAACAGCCAAAATTAAAATCATTCTGTTTCAGGAATAGTAATGGCTTTCAAAACCAGATCCAACTAGGATAATGAGACTTTTTCAGTCAGCAAAGTGTTTATAGACAGGGATCTGAAAAGCTGAACAATCTAACATAGGAAAATAATAGATAACTTATCCTAAAAAATAAGAAAAAAATTGTTATGAATCTATGTCTATGAACAACCATTAATTTTACACAATGTGAAAAAACATGAGATCACAATTGTCTTAAACTATAGTTCATTTTTTGACATTTACATTTTATAATATTTAATCTTCAGAAACTTCGGTCATATCAAAAGAACGCAGTATTGTTCAACTCAATAAATTAAGGAAAGACTCAAAGTAACTATGTTTTCAAAGTGGCAGTATATTTAATACCTTTCTTTTACTAGATGTTCCAATTGTGAATCCCCAGTAACTCAACCTTTTATATTGATGAAATTCAAAAAGCAATCTATTGAATAAACAACTCTGCTTCTGGGTATGCACACTGTGTGCCCCTGTGAGATGTGTATTGTCTGAATGCCCAGTTAGGTTTGCAAACCCAACCTGTGGGAAGGTTAGTGAGTTCTTTAAATTAGTAATCTCACTGAGCTACCCTACACTCTATGGCAATAGGCATTTTAATATTACTATCAGAACACCAGCATCTGGGCTGGCCTGATAGCCCAGCACATTAAAGCGCTTGTTTAAGCAGATGCAGGGGCTGGGGATTTGATCCCCAGTCCTCCAGTGCATTGAGACGGCGAATGAGACTGGATGTGGTGGCACGCACCAGTAATCCCAGTGCTTGGGAGGCTGAAACAACAGGAGGATAACTATGAATGTGATCTGTGTAGAGACATTGTAGAACCTGTACTAAATACAAATAAATAAATAAATAAATAAATAAATAAATAAATAAATAAGGCCAGAATCTGGCTTTGCAGTGATTGTGGTGTGTCCTTGATTTCCTCACTCTTAAAGTCATTGAGGGAAGTTGTGAGGAGAAACCAAGACACAGGGACTGAAAAGACCAGAGCAGTCCCCAGTCTTCTTTCTTCTCCATCCTACTGCAAATCCTTTTTCCTCATGCTAATGCAAGAGAGAAGCTGCTCATGGCCAGTGTTTTTTATTCCAACTGGGGGTTTGTTCAGCTGCATTTGCCCTCTGAATTCTGAGAAGCATTGTTCCTCAGATTGCCTTTTCTTTTCTATCACTACATTATTATCAAGCAATGGTTGCCTTAGCAACTCTTTAATAGGCCGTAACTTGCAAAACTTGCTTTTGCTGGAGTCAGTATTCAGACAGTCTTTCTAATATACTCAGTAGCTCTTCCTAATAAATATCCAAAAGCAGCATTCCTGATTAGAAAACTAACAGTGTAGCTAAAATACTTCAAATATTTTAATATAATTTAAGAGTTGGTCACACATATTTATCAAAAAATAAGTTTCTGTTTTACAAAATAATGAGTGAAAATAATATCTACCATTTACTGAGATGGCATCATCTTATGATGTTCAGCCTAAGAAACATACAGATGCGGCATCATATTGTACATTTAGAGCGTGAGAAATTAAACAAGTCCATGGAAGTGATTAGCAGCATGCTAGCATTTAGCAAACATTAACCAATTTTGAGTAATTAAAATATCTATAGGTATGTACACAATTTTATTATAATATTAGTGAGAGAAAATGTATTTGGAACACAGCTTAAAAATCAGTACATTAGGTGTGCATATATAACATGATCACATCTAAGTTTCTGTATTTACTTTTTAATCATTTGTGATTCATAATTGCCTTGCCAAATTCTTAAAGCTTAGCATTTGCTATCTGGCCCTACTTACTGCTGCCAGATTTTTGGTGTGCTGGAAGGAATTTCTCCATCCTTTCTGTCCCAAAGAAGTGATTGAAACAACCATTAATGACGAAAAAGTTGCACATTTATTAAAGGTAGGAAAACAATGTAAGAGTGGGGCAAAACTGAGTTTGTAAAGTAAGTTTGAGCAGGGTGAAAGGGAGTAAAAGATAAAAATAAAAACATGGCCTGCAGTGTAGGGTGTGCTGTTGTGAAGGGGTACTTAGAGTGAGCAATTCACGGTGCCTGTCTCTGTTTTTGTGTGTTTTCCACACTGGTGTCACCTCTAAGTCTTCTGACCTATGACCTGCTGGGCTTCCCAGAGAGATCCACCTGCACAGGTGTGCAAGTTGTTCATACACGTGACCCAACATCTTCTCACGCTCCTTTCCCAGCTAGTCTTGTCCACACCCAATCTTCCTGTCTCCTTATCACCAATCTGTCTCTATTGAAGTTACCTGTTCAAGGTCAGGCTGTTACCAGAGGCCCCAATATTTTCATGGGATGGAGTTATTTAAGATTATATGATTAGAATCTTAAATAACTGTTGAGCTGCCTTAGATGTTCAGAGAGTTTATTAGTGTTGTCTGCTTAGGTTTAACTCTCACTTCCTTGACATATTTCTCTCAGCTTGTGATTTTCCTTGTAATTTACTACTCCAGGACCAGAGGCTTTGGCACTGTCACTTTCTAGCATAAATATAAATCTCCCTTGTTCATATTGACCCCGTGGTCCGAGTTGTCCTGAAAGCTTTGCTCCTCATGTTTGACCTTATCAAAGCTCTTGACTGGACCTCTGTTCAGTTTGTCATTTTCCTCTGGCATTAGATTCTTCCTACCATTACTCCTCCCTTCAGACACCAGAAAGAAGACTTGAAAGAAAACAGTGCCCTGTGAAAGAACACTAACAAAAGAAAGTCAGGGCACGGAATCCTTGACCCAAGGAAAGCACCAGCTTGCCGGTTGCCCAACGAACAGCAGCCTCAGCACTGGGGACAACTGCTGCCAAAATTATGGTGGAAATGGAGCTTATTTTTGACACCTCCTTGTCACTTTTCCATTACTCTCCTTTCATGTACTCTCTGATGTGACATTTTCTCTTTCCTATTTAATTCCCTTATTCTGGGCTCCCCAGTCCTACTTCTAGGTCCTCAAGCCCCAAGAAAAATGAACATAAAAATTTCTCCTCTAGCTCACATTTCTGTGAATATGAATTCGTTATGCATTTTCTTTGCTAGAACAGTTTGATTACATCTACAGTATGAGCAATAGCAAAACAATTTCAAGAGAAATCTATGGAATTATCTGTGTGTGTGTGCTAGAGAAGATATATGCAAGCAATATAAAGAAAAATATAGCATAGAGGTTGCATTTTGGTAAAACACACACACATCCAAAAAAACAAACAAACAAACAAAACAAAACCCTGAAGACAAAGTGAAACAGAAAATGTTTCAAAAAGACAGTCGATAAATTTGGTTGTGCTGATTTTCAAATCTTAAAATACCTGTACCTACCCAGTTTGATTCTACTGAGGTTAAATATTACTATCAGTTAAAATACAACTGACATTTAACTCTGTTGTTAAAGAGAAAGAAATCAAGTGCTATTTTCTATCTACTTTATTTCTCTCATTAACATATCAGTGACATTGACGCAATACACTAAAAACAGAAATGAAGTAAGAGATCGTAGCTAATATCCCAGTGAAAACTACAATTGGGTTTTAAAAAAGAAATTTATGGAGCATTTACTCTGTGACAAGTATTAGACTAGAGATCATCAAAGTAATATTTACTATTCTTTTTAGTCTCCTATTTTAATGACAGGGAGTGGGCAAATTTTCTTCATAAATCAATCCTTAATCCAATAGCTCCTAGGAACGTGATGATTAAAGCTGAAAAAAGTAATACAAATGCAAGAGTCTTATTTATGTAAGAGAGGAGAGAAAATTGTGTCACTGATTTATTAATACCTAAGAAAAATAAAGAAAGTCAGGTATATTACTAATAATACAGTTTACAGGACAACTACGTACTTGATTCTACATGAGCAGCACATGTTTGCTGCAGCTTATGTCATTTTCTGGGAGCGATGATAAGTATTTTCCTCTTCTTGCTCTTTTTGTTCATTTGTTTGTTTTGTTTTTATAGAAAGAGCAGTATGCGAGCACAGGTTGATGCAGGTGAAGTCCAAATAATTGCTTTAAACTTGCGTGGCATTCCAATTCAACCTTAAACGCTCATGAAATTCAAAGCAGCAGAATCTAGCATGTGGCGATACTAAGGTTGTAGTCCCCTCCAGTTTTGTAATTGTTTGCTTTTCTTTGCCCTATGAATTCTTTATGACTAAGAATATCAAAATTGCACTAACAGTTGCAGCAGATAAAAGACCTTCCGCCATGTGCAATCCATGGGGAGAATGCCGTTGGAGACCAGAGGAGCTGGCTGACCTTTCGTAGTGCATTCACTCTTTGGAGGCAGCAAGAGCTTCAGTGGAGCAATTTCAATACCATCTCAAAGCACCACACCTCCAGAATATCTGGGCCTCTCTATGTAGAACTTTGGATACTGTCACCAAATGTCCATCTAGCTAACATACTTCTCTTCTCACTTTGTATTTGGCTATGATTTTTGTTATAAAATATGAACCTTGAAAGCCAAGTAGACATACATTCTTGACTCTACCAGCTTACAGGTTAAGAGCACACCTATAATTTCACCTTTTCTTTCTTGATTTTTTAAAATTAATTTTAATGAGAAAGAAATAACAATATCTTAGCAGAGTTTTATTTGTCATTCATTAGCTGTATTAGAAATATATAGAAACATAAATCAATAGAAATACAAGATATATTAGAAAGTCCTTAACACAGAGGAGTTTTTACTTTGTGAATGCATTTGTATATAATGAAAGGAATCCAGTATTTATAGAATATCTTTACACATTCATGTTATATTCTGAATATGTTGAAGAATTTAAGTACACTTAAAACCAACAAATCTATAAAACAAATCTCTATCAGAAAGAATGCCAACAGAAAAATAGCGCTGGTATTATACCTGCTCTACAGAGATCTAAAACTATCTCATTATACACGGAATCCTTCTGGACAAATTTGAATTGTAACGTATTGAAATTGTGACAGAAAATAGACATACGTCACCCAGAGAAATAAGGTATTTTCTTGGTATCTGAAGTCAGAAAAAGGGCAGTTCTTTCAAGAATCTTCATATCTTATTTTCTCTGATTCCATGGTGTTCTTTTTAAGAGATTGAAAAAGATGAGAATTCATTACAAGTTCTTAATTGCTAGTTTCTCTACAAAATAGATGTTTATGTGCAGGCTTCAGAATAGCTACCATTCATTTGAGGGAGATCTTGTACAGCCGAAGTTTAAATAAACAGCAATGTTTTACTAAGTTTGCAAAAGCATAATTAGTCCTAGAGGCACAATATTTTTAAGCGTCAAATACTTCTCCAGCTGTACTATTTGGCTCTGTAGTTTCAGAAGCAGCTTATCACCAACTCACTATAGTCCAAACATTCTCATGCCTAACAAGCACTTTCACTGTGTGTGTGCTCACGGAAACAGAACAAAACACTCTCACTTCTTCATTGATAGAGGCATCTGTTTCCTTTTGTTGTCGCTGTTCAGTAGTGCATACAAGCACTTCAAGATGGATTCCATGGGGGCCGAGTAGCATTAATTTGTATTTGTTCTGTCATGCAATTATATTAGAGAAATGAAGGAACCAGTTGGGAAATTCACAGGTGGGAATAAATGGTAGTTTAAACATATTGTTCCAATAAAACTATATTAAGGTCCACTGGGATCCTAACGTTCATTTCCTTCTCAACAATACCCTCGTCAGAGACACTTTGAAGTATTTGGAGGTTTTTAAGTAGCAAATGGTTTTTATTTCTTTCATGTGTATAATAAATAACAGAGCCAGGATGTATAAAATGTTTTAAGAACTTTATGAGTAATGCAGCCTTCTGATTAGCGCCAGATCCATTAGTATCCTGATGGAGTGTGTGAAACTCAAGTCACTACCCAACAGTAAGCAAGAAGAGAATGTGCATATTAATAATCACATTACTTGAAGCTATAAAGTCGGTGAGTGTTTCTATAAATGATTCAGATGCGTGTCATAACACATGGTTAAAATCTACTTATAGAAAAAGAAAACAATATATACATAATAAACAGCCAGACAGGTAAATAGAGGATGTTCATTTGCATACGGCAATC
>NW_004524633.1:11899471-11920427 GCF_000260255.1 Octodon degus
TATTTTTACAATAATAACTAATAATGAGTTTGTTAGAATAGGAAATAGCAAGCTATCTTTTTATGTAGTATTTAATGAAATCCAGACAAATGAAATGCATAGGTCTATCCTAAAAAATTCCTTCATCTTAAAACTATGAAAAATTATACCTCAGAGAGTATAACTGGGACATTGAAGATGCAAGAGGAAGCCATACTGAGATTCAAACACAGTTCTGTCTAGGACCAAAATGCATTTTTGTTAATACTAAAGCACATCAAGTTTCCCAATGTTGTTTGCCAAAGTGACTTCTCCAATGACCTATTTTTAATGACTCCTAATCTGCTAGATGCTTTTCTAGGTGTGAAAAGAAAGATAAATACATCAAACTTTCTTCATTAAATAATCTCACTTTCTGAACAATTCCACTCTGTGTGCCCTTGTATCAGCTTTCTCTTTTGCTAGAATGATATCACTAAATAAATGAAACAGAACTATTTGTGTAGAAATGACTGAATAGATGTAGGGCACTTTGAGTTCACCAGACAAAAGCATTCTATGAGTTTAAGGTATTGTAATTATTGTGAATTGCTGCAAGAATTTCATGGCTCATTTTGCCATGTTCTTTGACTTTACTTTTCATGTGCAACCTTCCATTTCTTGGTTTTGTCAACTCTTTCTTTTTTGAAAAAAAAAGACATTTTAAAGAAGAACTAAACACATAGATTACCGATTCACTTAGGCTTAAATTAGCACAAGGTCATGCACACAACCTGGTGACACTACAAGAAAGAGACACACAAGCCATGCTCTAAAAGGATTTGTACACAAAGAGACAGGTAAGTGAATGCTAAATTCAATTCTAATGCTATGTTGCACTGCTACAGTTGTGGATAGTTTCTCTGCCTGGCAGAAGGTATCTTCTGTCTTAGGGACACACTGACAAGGGCCAAGAAGTCTAAGTGGGTCAATTTTGATGTACTAAATTCTTCACTTTCTCATCACTGAGACTAAGTACCCTACACCCGTAACTTAATGAAGTTTTGTCTTTGGCACACAGCTTTATAAGGATTCAGCTAATAATGGGCTGACTACAAGGCAGGGAGGCCATAGCAGAAGGGGATGGAAGAGGAAATTCATTTTTCCTTGCGGTCAAGAGAAGCCCAGGGAGGGAGAAACCCTTTCCAGTAGTTGTATGCCTTGGTGGAGTAATCCACTGATGAATACAGCACCAACATGACACAGTCACCCTGCAAGGCTAACCTCTATGCACATTAGGCCTTTGGAGAACACTCCAGGTCTAAACCACAGCGTATCTTAAAGTTTAATCTGCAACATTTTTCTCTCACAGAATCTTTATGAAAATAGCAAATGTTAGCATTGAACACTACTTTATAAAAAAAAAAAGATAAAACCACAGACATACCACTTCAGTAAAATACTGTTTGAGTTTTTTATGCTTTTATCAAGTAAGATGAACACATAGTAGTATTTCTTTTATATTACAAAATTTCCAGATCTTTGCATGTCTTCCTGTTTTTTTTTTCCCCATTGATGTCTATGTATCTATTGTGAGCTTTCTTTTCTTTTATAAAAAGAGACACAAAATTGTAAAAGAAAAAACCAAAATGATAGAGAATTTCACTAAACAAAATAATAGGAACTTATCAATTGTTGTTGCATTGCATAATGCTGTCTTCAAATTAGTTGTTCAGATTACCAAATGTAGACATGCAAAACTGGTTTTAAAAAAGTCATAAAAATTAAAAAAGAGAAGAAAAACTTAAGCACCAACTTCTCTTTTCAGTAGACAACATATCTTAACGTATATGCTACACGTATATGTTAGGCTGATCTGTGTGCAATGCATTAACAAACTGTCAACATGCCACACACACCTGAACCGAATCAGTGTGGTTCTGGATGCCGAAGGCCAAGCCGAGGATTGTTGCAAGAAGCACCAAAAGAGAAATGGAGGGCAGGACGGTGTGATGCTGATTCAACCAAAGAAGCTTGTTTTGCTTACTTTCCTAATTTGAACTCGGCTGTTCTCACCTTCAGGGGAGCTCGGGTCGCTCTGTCACCGAGGATGACTGCAGCTGTCTTCAGGACACTCTGAAGAGTCCTTTCAGTGTTGTGTCCTGGCTCCAGTGCAGCCTGCCAGAACAGATCCTTCATTTCACTGGTACAGACCTTCTCACTTCTATGTCTTCTGCTCCTGGCCTTTAGGCCTTCCCAGTGCAGATCGTTGACACAGACTTACATGAGAAATTGTCATGGCTCTAGGCCTCCAGCTGGGCTCGTGGAGGCATTGCCGTGAGCTCTAGGTCTTCAGCAGGATTAGTGCAAGACATCGCTGTGTGATCCAGGCCCTCAGTTCGATTCTTTTGGTCTCTAGCACATGGATAGAGCTCTTGTACTGCTCTATATTTGACCTTTTAGGTGAATATTATACTATAATCCTATATACTATGTGTCCTGTATTAAATCCATTCCCATGAAAATCCTGACAAAGATAAAATTTCAGTTCTATTACTTGCAAATTTCTGATGAAAGGGAGCTATCAAAGTTTACTTAAATTTGAATTTAAAAGTTAGCATTAGATTTAAAATATAATGCATTTAGAATGTGCATATAAATAAAAGAGAACAGTAAAGGGCATGACTCTAAGGTCAAATACAATAGAAATTGTAATCAAAAGCAGATAAGACCATTTGAGATATATCTTTTAGAGAATAGTAAGAAGAGGAAGAAAACCCTCAAATAGTATGGAAAAGTTTGATTACAAAGTACAGTGAGACAAAATGAAAGAAAGGGCTGGGGAGGTAGTACAGTAGAATAATTGCCTGCCTGGCAAGTACAGGGTCCTGAGTTCAATCCCCAGTACCAGAGAGAGAGCGAGAGAGAGCGAGAGCGAGAGCGAGAGCGAGAGAGAGAGAGAGAGAGAGAGAGAGAGAGAGATTATGTAAAGAGGATAGCAAGAAAGAGAAGGGGAATGGGGAAAGCAATATTGTCAACTCACTACAATGGATTCTTATAAGGATGAGAAAGGTGGTTAAATGAATCAAATTTTTGTTTGTTTTGGTTTAATCAAAGATTTGCAAAAAAAAAAAAAAAAGATTTGCTAACTTGGTGAGGTTGGTACACATGTGGGAATAGAGCTCAGTATAGTACAGGTTCATTCTATACAGTCAGAGCTAAAGACCTCAGAAAGTCTTCAGCTTGAAAACTGTTCAAGTTTGTTTGACCCAGTGTTTCCCCACATTTAGATTTACACAGTTCACTGCCATTTATGAGTGACACTGGTTAATCAACACTGAACTATCACAAATGATTACTGAACTGCCATATTCTTTCTGGTTACTGATCTATAATATTACCCCATAAATTGCTTGAAATTCCAAAAAGTGCTCCGTAATGCTTCCCAAATGAATCAACGAAAAAAATATGACAAAAGGAAATAAAATAACATGTATCTAGATTATTTTAATATTAATATCAATGATAATTATGTCATAAGGCTTTAATGTGATTACACGAGTTCATATATAACAGCTTAATTAAAAGTTTGTAAGTGCTTAAATGGTTTTCATATTTATTCATAAAGAAGATAGACATTTTCTAAAAGGCTCAGAAAATTCCTATGGATTCCAGAAGTTGTCAGCGTTTCCAGCATAAGAATGTACCAAACACTGCACACATAGTTAAGAAAAGTCTTCTCACAAATTTCTGAATTCAAGTGATAAGTCAAGCTTCAGTAGCGAATATATTCTGCACATAAGAAGACAGAGTGGACCAAGATCAACTTGGCATGCCTGTACCTGGTAATCTGAGCAACTACTTTGAAGATACCCAATATGAAAACCATTGTTACTTTCCTGTCATCTTCTTTTGAAATTCTTTATCATTTTTATTATTTTTCTTTTCTTGTCTCTTTAAAATAAAAGATAAAACAATAGTACTCACAACACGGTAATGCTAATGTCAGAGAATCTGGGATTGGAACGAGTTTTCCTGCAAGATGAACAGAGAAGGCACCATTATGTAAGTGTGTAACGTGCCGGCCAACCTGGCCTCCTGCTTGCAGACTTGCTGCCGCCTAGCCTTACACCTTCCGGTGAAGTAAGACCCACCTAGGCAGCAGAGAAGGTCTGACTTCATGCATCCCTAGCCTCCTTCTACATATATTAGTTGGAGTGCTTGCATAGCATCTTCATTTTTGCATTGTATAAGGAAAAGGGTAGATATGACTTTGGATTGCATTAGTTATTTGGAAGCAAGTCACGTCTTACTGACATGTCCTCAAGGGCTTAGGCTGTGTTGCTATGCTGAAGTTTTGAGTATTTGTTTATCTGGTTGTCTTTCTTTGCTATGGTCACTTTAAGTCAACACAATTGTTTATAGGATTATTCCTATTTCTGTTACTGTGATGGAGGTTTAAAATAACAATGTCAGGCTGGTGAGATAGCTCAGTGGATTAAGCACCTGCTTAGGCAAGTGCATGGACCAGGATTCAATCCAGGCACCACATGCCATGCCGTCCCTGACCCCAGGTGTGCTGGCCAGGCCACTAAAACTGGGTATGGTGGTGCAAGCCTATAACCCCAGTGCTGGGGAGGCTGAAAACATGAGGATCACTACAAGTCAAAGCTGCATAGTGAGACCCTGTGCCATATATGCAAAATTCTTTTAATTAAAAAAGAAAACAATGGCATTGCAGAACATCTCTTTCATGTCTAGACATAGGGTGCTTTTTATCATGAATGGAGGCAATGAACACAGCTTCCACAACTCATCGCCTTCCAACTGTCCTATACCCTACTTTCTCAGCCCTCTAAATCATGGAAAAACATGAATTGACTTCTCCAGCACATTTTTCCTCCACCACACCACACCCAAAAATCATTTCCTTGCAAACGCACGGGCTTCCTTTTCACATTATCTTTAGTGATGTCCACCAAAACATACTTGCTCCAGCTTATTCCATGAATGAGAAATTGTTTTTCATACTCTTTGTAAATATGTACTATCCTTTGTTTCATTTATGGACTCTTTCAGGTTGTCTATTTTATTTTAAGCATGTAAAATGATGAGGTGATATATTTTTGCTGTTACATTTGTGTTCCCTAAAATGCAATGACAGAAATGTTCACTCTGGCGCATGACGTATATCACTTTCACTTTAAGAACCAATACGTAGAAATGGTTTGACATATATGATTAAATATATCTAAATAAGACAATGGTATTCACTTTTCTAGTTACTTTTAATGGATCTGTGAGCAAAATCTATAACTCCAATTGACTATAACCCCAAATATTTTTCCATGATCACAATGCAAAGCAAATAAGCAAAGAAAATACTCTAGATACACTTTTGTAAGAATCTTTCACTTTTATTACTCATTTCAAAGCTAACGTTTAATTACATGATACTTTTGTGTAATCATAAACACATTATTCTAAGTAGAGAATGCATAATAAATTAAAAAGTCAAACCGTAATAGTTAAAATCAAATTGATGTCTACTTTGACTTCAGTGATTATGATATATGTGGGAACATTTATTTTTATCAGCATTCTGTGAGTATTTGTTCATAAATATAAACCAAAGTTTGGGAAGATGTATTTGCAAAAAGAAAGACTTTTTAAAAGATTGTATCCATTACAAATAAAAGGCCCAGGAAAAACTATTCCATAAAAATAAAAGACTAAAATATATATTAATATGAAATAAAACATATAGAACATTAAAATAATCTTTCAAAAGGCTGTACACTTACAGAACCATGAGGAAAAGTTTAGAACTGCAATGAGAGTATTCTTACATTTACTAGGTTGGTGAACAATTTTGAAAAATGTCACATACTGTTAAGACATGCTGCAGAAGTAGGGTTGTAGTGAGAGTACAGTTTGTTTAGGAAACTTCTGAAAACAGTTCGTTACCATTTATTACTTACTATGACATAACTACTGATTATACTTCTAGACATGTACCTCAGAGAAGGTTTAGAATTTTGAATTACTAGGCAATCACTGGAATGTCTGCAGTCATATTATCCAAAATAGCAAAATCTTAGAATCAATACATATATCCATCAAAAAGAAATTGCACAAATAAATTGGGATAGTGTAAAGTAATAAAATAGTCCACAGAAATTAAAAACTAATGAACTATAGATTATGCATCAACATGAATGAAGTATGGCAGGTGATCATGAGGATTAAATGAAAAGTAAGTCATACAAGGCCATATTTATTGGGATAATTTGATTAAGTTAAAAAATAATGACCAATATATTACTTTAGTATTGTTGAAACAAAAGTATATAGTCAATAATGAAAAAAAGTATTGCCTAATTATCTTACATACAAGATCAAAATCTAGAAGAAGGCATATGCTAAACTAAAAATTTGTAATCAGGATTATTCTGTGATGGAGTTGGATTCATTGAGGAACGGTATGGAAATAATGTAAACAATATTACTTTGGGGCCAGAGAGATAACTCAGAGGTATAAGTGCCTGCCCGGCAAGTGCAAGATCCTAAGTTCGATCTGTGGTACAAAAAACCCAAGAAAAACCATATTAGCTTGATTTATCTATTAAAGTTAAACATTATATTCATGCTAGTTTTTTAAAAAATATTTTAACTCACATATAAAGTTATATATATATATATATATATAATGATATGCATAATGATATATGGTGCATGTATTGTATATATACATATATATGCACACAAAAATGAATCATTTAGTTTTATCCCAAGTATGGGGAAATGATCTAAAAGCTTAAATGTCATAGAACAAACAGTAACCCTATGAAATACTAAGAACTGGTATGTAAGATTTGCTTGCTTGCCTTGTGATTATATATTTTTATACATAATCTGAGAATAAGTGATATTTTCTCCAGCTTAACTGAGGCAAAATAGACAAAAAATTACATAGGGAGAGCAGTGGAAAGATTTTTATATTCGTACATAGATAGACTACAAATAACTTTTTAAATTAATTTAATACATCCATAACTCACATAGTTATCACGGTTTTGCATATGGTAGACACACTAAAGCTATAATAAATAGCTTAGCAAATTTGAAATAAACAATATGATTAACCATATTCATCATACTATACATTAGATCTCCACAACATTTTTTTTTTTTTTTTTTTTTTTTTTTTTTTGCGGAACTGGGGATTGATCTAGGCTCTGGGGCTTGCCAAGAAAGTGTTTATTCCACTGAGCCATCTCCCCAGCCCCTCCACAACATCTTTATACCTAAAAATTTGGGTGACAGCCATTGTCTTCTAATTCTTCCCACACCCCAGAATTAACAAGCACTTTTTATTTCCCTTTGATGAGTTCAACGTCTATTCAATTGCATACGTAAGTGAAATGACACTGTATTGCTTTTTCTGGGACTGGCTTATCACTAAGTGTAGTGTCTTCCTGACTCAGCCATGTTTTCAAAAATACCAGGTTTTCCTTTTATGGACAAATAATATCCCGTACATATGTGATAGGCTCCAAATATGTGGAGAATATCTTAGTTTTGAAAGTTTTGTTTCGTTAAAAGACACACTGCCATCGATGCCATCAGAAAAGCCCCTCTCCTCCTTAGCAGGCACACACTGATCATTCCTTGCACTTTCTGGGCCACTTCTGAAAGTCGCTTTTCATGACAGTCTTTACAAAATGCAGTGAAGATGGTTGCTACGACCACACAGAAGGAAGGCAAGCAAATCCAACATTAGTGTGTTCCCCGTTATCCATGGATGCTCTCGTTCCAGACAACGCCTGGCTCATCTGCAATATCAAAAAGACCAGGATAGGCAAACTGTTTGCTTCAGTCCAGGAAAAGGAGGCAGCCAGGACAGCATGACTGAAGTCACTCCTGGAAGAGGATTTGCAGAACTACTGCACCGAGTGCCTGAAATGGTACAATAAAAGTGTGCAAAGCCAGGGACAGTATTCTGAGTGGAATTAATGGCTATCTGCATTTCACTGTAATACCTTATAAATTTAAGTACTGAAACTTTTCCTGCCTCCAACCCTGAAACAGAAGGCAACTCAATGGAAGAATTGGTGGACTCTGAATGTAATGTGAAGATTAATTCATAATAGTGTATCAATACTGGGTTCTTAGCAGTAATATATGCTATAATAATATAAATTAAAACTAGATAAAAGGTATACAAAAATCTATGCATGATATTTGTAACTTTCTGTGAATTAAAGATTACTACAAAATGAAACACTTATTTTAATGTTTTATTATTTGATATACTTTTTTTTATTTTAAGGGTGCAAAAAAACATGATTTTGAGCCTGACCCAGACTTCATCAAGTTAATATTGAAAGTGCTCTACCTAATTTTTTGTTTTAGTACCTTTCTCAAAATCAGTTTAAAAAAGAATTGGGAAAATGTATATAGATTGACAATATTTATAAAATATTTATTAAATATAACAAAAATAGTTTGCATTGATCAATTAAGTACAGATGATTTTTTGGCAATTAATATAAATGCATGAATAAGCATTGCTGTTCTAACATAAGGTGTTATTTTTCCTAAGATATGGCTTTTGGTGAAATTTATAAGAAAAAAAATTTAATTTTTGTCTTTCGGGGGATTTATAAGAAAGAAATTATTTTCTAAGTATTGCATCAAGGACAAACAAGAAGGAAATGTCACTTGAGTTGTATGTTGAATGACCATTTACTTTCAGACACGTATGGATTAAGGAAATGATGTAAAGAAAAACCATATACATAGAGTCAACAGGGCAGGCAGCGTTTACAGAACAGCAAAGCTACAGTTAAAAAAAAGAAAGGAAAATTTCTAGATTTTGCAGAGTCCCTGAAAGACCATATTATTGCATTATAATCATTTTTGCAGGGTTTTGATTTAAAAATGTCACAACACTAACTTTAAAATGCCTCATTTTTCTCTAGAAACAATGTCTTATTTTAATACAGAGTCAGTGAAGATTAGGTACCTTTTTTACTTAGTAGGATGAAGGAGAACTCTCTTCCCCCACGAGACAGATCCTGGAGAAGATAGCAAGCCAGCAGATGGAAAAGTTCAGTGTAAAAGCAGACAGCTCATCAAAAGGAAATGTTGACATATGCCAAGCTGTGACATGGGAAATTAGTTATATTTCCAAGGGCAGAATATAACGGATTTCCCTATAGGTCACCAGAACATGAAGATAAAGGAGCCATGAGTGAAAAAAAGAATGTGTACAAAAATAAATGATCAGTGTATTGAAATCAGAGATACCAGTGGTCAAGATGTGATATTCCCATTTAGGACAAGGATTCAAATGTTCACAGAAAGAAGATTGCTTGGATGAGTACTTAGGAGCAAGAAGACAGTTATAGTGACTGAATTATTACTGTCAAAATCTTTGAACAACTTCGTTTGGCACCTGCCAATGTTAAAGTCTTGCTAACCCATATCATCCACATAGGACACCTATGATTTAGTAAGAGCCCTTCACGTTCTTAAAAGGGTAAATGGAAAAATTAGAAATGTTGCCCAAGAAAAGACTTTCAGTAAGAACTAGTACTTAATAATCTAAGTAGCTGCTAGATTCCAAGTTTGGGATTGAGAAATGTTCTATATTTTATGGGCTCCTTTTCCCATTGCTGGATCCCGACACCTGACACCTACAGCTGCAAAAAAGAAGGAGTACTTGGCTCCACCCTGGGGTCACTGGACTCAGCACACTTCCATCTGGTTCCAAAGCAGAAAGGTTATGGTAGAAAAGTTTTCAGGAGCAAAGCTGCTTGCTCCACAGTCACTGAGAAGCACAGACCAGGTATGGAACCCAAATGGACAATTAAGCCTAATGGATAAAGTTATTAAAAGTAAAACTGAGGCTCTAAAATGGCCAACAAAAGACATTTCAAGTCTAGTGAAAGGTACATACTCATACATGCTTATAATTCCAGCACTTGGAAAGCTGAGGCAGGAGAACTGCACATGTTCAGGCCAGTACATAATGAGTTCACAGCCAGCTCGAACCATGCAGCAATGCCCTGTCTCACAACACATAAAAATAAAAAATACAAGTATAAATATGAATACAAATATTAATATAAATAAATCTACATAAATGTGCCCCGAGCACTGAGCATTATTCAAGAGAAATGGAAATTATGTGCCCTGCCTTTTTTATTGTTTTGTCCTCCCAGACATGGATAAATAAAACTTTTCTTTAGGTATCTGCTATAGAAATGAGTATTTGTGTGTGTGCAGATGCTTTGGATGCAAACACCATCATAAAGACTCGAGCTGTAATCATTTTGATACATTGAATCCAGTTATTCTGGGGAGCAGCGTCATGATTACAGGAGATTTTGCCTCTTGAAAAAACCTACAACTACAGATTTAGGGAAATCGGGTATATCCTATAGCCTTATCAAAATCATACCATACATCAAAACCGAGTGCCCAGCCAAGCCACAGCGTAAGTTTTGCAAATCAAAGGACACATTTCCGTGATTTTACTACTCTTGGTCCAACGTGAGATAACAGTGCTACACAATCTGACATAGCAGCTTATTTAGAATGACTGACCATAGGAGAAAGACCATACATGAAAGACTTTAGAAATTAAGTCTATTGAAGTTCACTGTTGAACTTCATCTGCTGAACTTGAGGAGGGGAAATAGGAAACCAAGAAATGTTAACTGGCAGCAATTTTCAAAATAATATGGACATTCTTTTATGTAAATTAACTCATAGAAGCAGTTCAAGAATTATAAATACCATACGCCATGAACACGAATGCATTTTAATATTTATATTATCTGTTAGACCAAAATTTATACATAAGCTTATTGGTAATTTATCTTTAAAGCTGAACAGTACAATCTTTTCTAAATCTAAAGCCATATAAATCAGATAAAGATGGACTTTAATGATAATACAGAAGTATTTGAGTGTATATAAGAATATGAAAATATAAGACTTTCTTGAGCAGAGTGTGATTTACTCATTTCTTTAAAAAAATCATCTATTGTTTTCCTATAAATTGAATGTTTTACCATTGACACTTTAACACACCCAGTGCTCCAGCCTTCTTGAATATTCTGCACCCATTTAGGGGCAGCTGTTTTCTCTCATCAAAGCATCCATTCTGTCATCATTAAATAGGATATTGAAAGAGGTTTTGAGTACTCATCTTCAATAAATTTCAAACTGATCATTACAGTTGAAACACAGCTTAAAATTTATGGACAAGTTAGTAAATTAGAAGAGGTGACAAGACAAAGTTGAGATGATTAACATTTCTGCTTTTAATTTTTCTGAAATCAACACAATAATATAAATTATTTTGACAGAGACATAAATAGCATGAATCATTTTGGTGCAATCTGATAACACAGAGATGATATGAATATGTGTTTTTCATAGCAAAAATAACTACCTCGTATTCTTCTACATGTGGTGAGAGAAATCTAGTATTTTCATTAATACAGACAATTTTTAGCTCTATTCTTGAAGCAGCCTCTTATATATGGTGGGAATCTTTGAAGGTCTTTAAATATCTCCTATTAGGAAAAGTTCTTTCTGAGTAGTAACTTAAGTAAAAACACTTTGCTTTAGAGAAAACAAATCTACTTATTTTATTTTATGTCTTTAGACAGGGTCTATGAGGCCTATACTGTCTCATTACACAGATCAGACTCATTCATAGTGATTCTCCTGTTTTCAGCCTCCCAAGCACTGGGATTACAGGTGTATGCCACTACACCCAGTCTCAGTCACAGTCACAGTGTGCTCCAGGGGCCGGGCCCACATGGCATGCTGGGGAATGAATCTTATCCTCTTTGTCTGCCTAAGTAGGCACTTTAGTCCGCTGAGCTATCAAGTGGTTCGAACAAGTGGATTTTTAAAAATTATAATGCTATATTTAAATTAGCTCAATGTACAGTTTAAAATAATATGTGCAGGGCTGGCAAGATAGCTCAGTGGACTAAGTGCCTGCTTAGGTAAGCACAGGGACAAGGGTACAATCTTCCATACCACATGCCATGCCAGTCCAGCCCCCAAGCATACTGAGGAAGCCACTGAGACGGGGCATGGTGGTGCAGGCCTATAATCTCAGCACTGGGGACACTAAAAACAGGAATATCACTGTAAGGCCAAGCTTCATAGTGGGACCCTGTACCAAATAAATAAATGAATAAATAAATAAATAAATAAATGCAATAATTTAAAAAAAATAATTAATTTCTTATATAAGTAATAATATATATGTGCTTTTTTAAGTATTGGCATTTCAGATAAAAGTCACATCTGGTTTTAAAAAAGACACCCCAATCAATCAATATTTGGCCAAGACCCTAATGATGTGAATTCAGAAATTTAGAAGACTAACATAAAATTATAATTAAGCTCTAGTAGACTGAGTTCATACAGTACTTATTTTGGTTTTTTAATTTCAATTTTAATGGGTAATATCCATATGTGAGTAATGGTTACCATATTGGACAATGGAATGCTAGGTCATTAGTTGCTTCTCATCTTTTCCTTAGATAAGGCCTTCTATCTATCAATGCACAATCCTAGCACCATCAATCTTATCAGAACCAATGTGTCGTGGCTCCATAACTGAACCCATCACTTCCAGCAGGAGAATTTGGATGTGATTAATATTTCATTAGTCAATTGAGTAAAGTAGATTGGACTTAGCAACATGGGTGGGTCTCCTTGAATAAGGGCACACCTAACTTGAGAAAAATTTGCTTTTCTGATGTGTTTTGGACTGGGACAGCATGTCCTTCAGGGCTTCCACACTGAAGAGGTGGCTTTCCTGGTCTCTTGCATGCTGGCTCATCTTGTAGAGCTTGTACGTTCCAGGCCCCACACTCACCTGAACACTAATAGTTCCTGCGAGTACTCACATGAGCACCTTGCCTCTGTTTTCATCGTACCCTAAACCCTGTACCTAACTCTGTATTCCGAGCTCGTCTGCTCAGAAACCACTAGACAGGGATGAAGATACAGTCCCATAACTGTGCTCACGTTGGATCCAGGGCCATGAAGCCTAGGTGTCCAGGAAAACCTTCTATGCATTACTTGTTCCTTTACACTAGCATTCTAAATGAATATTTACAGCCTCCGTTTGTCTCTTCATATCTATCTATCTATCTATCTATCTATCTATCTATCTATCTATCTATCTATTTGGTCCAGGGTCTCACTACGCAGTTCAGACTCATAGTGATCCTTCAGTCTCAGCCTCTCCAATGCTAGTATTGCAGGCATGTACCACCACGCTCCATTTCAGTGGCCGCCATGCCGTGCCCAGAGTTCCAGGACTGGCACTGCTTGTTATACAGGGGATCGAAACTCGGTCCTTGAGCTTGCCAGGCAGGTGCTTAGGCCACAGAGCTATTCCCTTAGCCCATCTCCTCCTCTCCCTTCCCTTAGCTCTCAGTTGAACATGCCATTTCCAACTGCATAACGTATGCTGAACAACTTCTTTAAATACAGCGTCACATCGCTATCCCTCCACATTCTTGCCTTGGTTTTCTGCATCTTCACCAGAGAGAGATCATCAACAGGGCATCACACTTCTGAGACAGTGCATCTCTTTGTTTGAGTCACATCCTGCTGCCTGCTGTCTCTCTTGAGTTCTGGATAATAATACTATAATAATAATACTGAGTTTGTTCTTGAAAAGGTTCTCCCCAAATCAGAAAGAAAAAATAAATATATGGTTGGGGTGTTAGGGTTCTGAAATGAAGCGCACCACTGTCATTCCTCACACAGTTTAGGAGAGACCACTGAACCTGAGGAAATTTCTGGGAAGTGGAAATAACAATCCTTCCCATTTACTCAAGAGTATAAATTTCCAAGACTGGGCGTGGGGGCTCACACCTGTAATCCCAGCTCTTGGGAGCCTGTAAACAGGAAGATCACTACAAGTCCAATCTAGTAGTGAAGCCCTGAACACCCTGGAAAACCTTCCCTAAAATACAAGAAAAAAAAAAGAATATAAATTTCAAAGATGGCAGGGACATTTTAAAGATTTCTTGGTGAAATAAAATACATTGCATAGCTTTTAAAATAAATACCTAAGGAGTATCTATAAGGAGCTGCAAATTGATGATTATTTTCTCATTTTCTTATGGCCTTGTTAGTCTTGGATTTCTGGATAACCCTAGAAAAGAGAAAGAATCAGTTCAAGTTCAAGTTTCAAAATTCTCACCATAATGATAAGTATAATTTCATAGTCAGATTTAATTTGATTTAGGAAAAAGTAAACCATTGTGACATTTCTGAACTCAGATATGAAGATTGAAAATTTGTTCTGCCATATACGTGGGCCAATTTCCAGGATTATTAAAATTTTTCATGCATCAGATAATGACAAGTCAGACAGATTAAAAACCTTGTAATTGGAGCGAACTAATTTTAAAAAATAGCTCTGACCTGAGCGAGATCTGATACACAGAAGTGAAGGTGAGCCCTCACAATTCACTGGTATCACAATGAAGATCAGTAGACCATAATGAGCCAGAGTTTGCAAGAATATCTTCGAACATTTTAAAGCCCTTGAGAAGACAGAATGAAGAGGACAAGGTATTTCAAAATAATGGATTTTGATCACAGTGTTTTGTGCAGAATAATTTCTGTGCAGTTCTTTGTAGAGCAGATTTTAGAATTGACCATTTGCCCTCATGCTTAAGGCTGTGGACCTAAGCAACTTGAACCATTTCCTCAGGGCACGCGCATTCTTCGTTTTGGTTCATGTTGGTGTAACAGTACACCTTTCTTTTTCTAGTTCTGAACTAACCACCAAATTTTGGATGTGGGTAAAGAAAGTTGTCTTTGATGACTTCAAAAAATAAAGAATGACTCATTAATCCCAAATAAGGATGAGTTTTAGAAATAAAAGGCATTACCAAAGGAGTAGAAAAAATTAAATTAGTAAGTGGTGCATACAGTGGGCTGCTACATCAGAAGTGTTTATGGCAGCTAAGAAATGGAGGCAGTGGGCAGAATGTCTGGTTCCCCACACAGGTGGCCACTCTTACAGTGTTAGCCATGGTCCCTTGACATTGCTTGCATGCCTGAGCACTATGAATTGGTTCCTAGAATGCTTACTGTACTCCCTACTTCATGTCAAGCGCTTGACTCATGGGTTGTTCTGAAGGACCTGTCAGGACCCTTGTGGTGCAGGAATGCCTACGCAGAGAACACAAGCTGAATGGCCTGTTGCACTTTAACCTCATACATATAGTAGATGGACAATAATACCTATAGATTGATTTTCAGGCTACCAGCTCCAGTTTGGCCACTCAATGCCTTCACAATTCAGCTCAAAACTATGACTTGTCAAGCCTTTGAGTGGCCAGGTGAGGAGGGTTCTTTTCCATCTCCTAATGCCTCATTCCAAGTGTCACCCTTCAGAGAACAGCACTGGGGAAGATTGCTAGAAATACAAGTTGTGCAAGATTTATCAAATGTGTTGAGTCAGAATTAGAATTTTAATAAGATCCCTAATTCATAGATTCATTAATGTTTAAGAAGCAAAGCCCTAAACCAACTGCCTTCCAGAGTACCACAGACTAAATATATCCTACATATTAAAGTCCCTCACTATTTACAGATACTACTGCCTGCTACTCAAGTGCCTTTGAGCAAGAGAATAAACTATTTAAAAAGACTCTTCCAACTGCAAAGACACAATGTTGGCATTCGTGAGAAGAGCTCTGTATTACATTATGATCAAAGACAAACTTAGAAGTGTCAGTGACTTAATAAGAAGGATTTTTGGTTTTGACTTGTTTTCTTTATACACGTTGCAATTCAATATAAGACAAGTGATGTTCCTATGTACTAAATCTTCACCATTGGTTAGAGAAGGAAATATCATCTAAGATCAGCAGGACAATAAAGGAAGAAGAGAGTAGCAGCCCAACACTATTTTAAATGTCTTTGTCTATCAATGACAAAGTCAGTTCTGTTTATGATCTATTGTGTAGAGTTAGTTAACCAGAGGACTACATGACTGCATAGTAAGCCTTACTGCAGTCTTCCTAAATGTTGTCATTTGGATTACTGATTTTATTTCATTCAAGTTTTCAACTTTCCAGTCCATTGAAGGCCACCTATGGGGTTTTTATTCCTTTCTCTCTCAAGCTACCAGGTCTGGGCCAACTAGTATTTTATTTGAACATTTTCTGCTTTGGGGGCTCAAGTCCAGCTAGTAGGGTGTGCCCATGAATAGCGTAAGTACAAACATCTTCACCCTTGTGAGTTAGCAAGTGTGAGCCACTAATATATCAGTCTCTAGCTGTCAGCAAAGAAAAAGCTCTTGGCTTCTCCCCACCGAGCACTTACTTGGAAGATTAAATACAAACTAACTGTTCAGCTTCTCTTTTCTTCTGCATGTGTCATAAAAACTAAAATAAAAAAAAAAAATACAAACATTGTTTTGGTTAGTTTTCTGTCATTGCTGAGACAAACTACCCAATGCACAGAAAAGTTTATTTAGTTCAGTTTGTGAAGGTTTCAGTCCATACCCAGCTGGCTCCAAGGCAGGGAGGCACATGGCAAAGAGCAGCCACTCACAGCAGTGGAGAACAGGAAAGAGCAAAGAGGAGCCATCCACAGCACCTGCCTCTCTCTCTCTTCCTTCTATGGCATCCAGGTTATCTGCCCAAGCACTGGTGCAGCACTCACACCCATATTCCCAGCATTAGATCAGGAATCATTCACAAACTCTAGAAACCCACCGTATGACTGCATGAGGCTTCGTGGGGACAACTAGACACAAACCATCACACACATCAACATGAGTGTGTGGTAATGTAATGATAATTCACCTTACCATTTCAGGTCTCTGTAGCCCTGGATAACTGGAGAATATTCTATGTCCACATTCCTCTTCGCATTTCTGAATAAGCTTCTCTAGGCTTTTCACCCCTTGGTGATTAAATTCCACAAGCAGATCTTTCTATCAGGAAGAAAATAGAGATCAGTTCTACTAGCATTTTTACCTTTTTTCCAGGAGGCAGAGAAGATATCCACACTCAAACTTAACTGGAATTGCTACTTTTTCCACTTTACAGAAGAGAATACTTGGCTTTAGGCATTTTGTTTTCTTTGCATTAAGTCAATTAGCAATAAAATATGTATCAGGGGTTTCAAGAAAGGTTAGCTGCCTCTAGTTTTTAAGCTAAGTGCCTCTGCCAGGCTCTATTGAAAACACACCACAGATACAAGGACAGATTAGTGGGAGAGGGAAACTACTGGCATCACGAAAGGAGTGTGTCACATCTTTAAATATGGGGACCATCACATCTGTGAATATGATGTCCATAGAGTTAGAGACAGTAGAGTAGGGTGTGATAAAATAAAACAGAACTCTATCCATATAGCATATAGCTTGGCTGAGATTTCATATTTGACTGGACCTATTTCATATCCCAAAACTTAAGACACAGTACCAGATAGATAGAGGGGAATGTATCCTTACTGAGCTGCTGGAGTAGGTAACTGAAAGGATAAAGTGGTCTTGCATGAGGATTAGGTCAGGAAACCCAGAAGCCCCAAGGGTCAGGGGTCAGGGGTCAGGGGTCAGGGGTCGGGGTCAGGATCCCATTTAGACAACATGCATAAGCACCTCTGCTCTACTTGAGCCTTAGTTACATGTTTCATTCTGAAAAGAAGAGCAGAATTTCAGCCACCCATCGAAGAGAATGTGAGAGATACCTTACATGGACAATATGATTCTGAGAATGATAGAAAGTGGGGCAGATGAAGTTGGGCTGCAGAGCTTGGTTATTGGTAGGTTGAGGAATTTATCCAGTGTTGAGTTCTGAACTGACATACAGAAGACAATCTGCACTTCAATGTATTTCTTGTAGTCCATGGAAAGAGTCCTGTGACTTTTATAAGGGAAGATATAAGGGAAAAAAATAAGGAGTTACTTTTCTTAGTGTTTAATTACAGAGGATATTAAACACTAAGAGAAAAAAAAAGAAAATCAAATTTTAATCAAGGAAGAATATAATAAACTCCTAAGAGTCATTTAAGATAAAAATACATTCCTAACATTATACTTTGTGAGGCAACTAAATAAGTCATCTTGTGTTTAACAAATAAGTAACTCACAAAATACAGATTTCATTTTTAACTTGGCAAAGCAGTTTTGCAGCTGTCAATGAATAACTCGGAAAAATCTTAGCAACAAAAGAGCCATTGCCTGGGAAAGAGGAGCTCTGGAGGATAATGGAAGGCTTACTTCAGAAAAAAATAATAATTTTCAGTATATTTAAATACCTATTTAGATTTCTCAGCTGTTTTTTGTCTGCATAAATGAAATGACTGGTTTGAAGAGTCCCATAAAGAGCTCATGTAGGCCTTTTCTATTAAATAACTAAAGATAAATACTTTGCTTCTGTTTTCAGGGAAAAAAGTAAGCAAAGAAAACCAATAGCCAATCTTTTCTAGTCATCTAAAATTTATGGTAAAACATATTTTCCAAGGTTTTGCCCACTCTTCCCAGTGGAATCACTAAATTGTAAGGCCCTCAGAAAGAATGACTGCAGCGATTTTCTTAGTTTGTGAAAGAACCCATAGCATAGTCATTCATGTCACAGCTCTGCAGCCACAGAGCCAAGGTCAGAACCAGATTCTACTCCTCTAGCGGCCTGGCCTAGTTCTTTGTGCCTCAAGCTTCCTTCATAAATGGGCATGCTAACTACAGAACCCACAGCCTGTGATGGTATGAGCCACTCTGTGTGCTGGAACTGAGTGCTGTTTGCAAACACGTCTATGCCTGGTAAGAACACCTATGTACACAACAACTTACCTAACCTGGTTTATTCCACACAAATAAGCAGCAAGAGAAAGCAGAAGCCTAGCACACGGATTATCAGTGCAACTCCCCAAAGCTTGAGAGAAGTGCTCAGCGAGATTGCACTACTTGCAGCCCAGCTGAAGATCCCCAGGAAGCAGCACACCCTGGTATTTCCCCCCAGGTGCCATGTGACTCATTAGGCAAAAGCACGGAATGGTACCATCTTCCCGGGAATGGTTAATACACAGCCAGGGATGTCACAGCGAGTTTCTTTGTACTCCACCATGTTGCATTCAGCCTATACTTTTAGCTGTACTTGAGAACTCCAGTCAGAGAGGGATGAGGAAGCGACTGGCCCATGGTCACGTAAAGAACTGTCCTGCAAGGACTTGAAATGAGTGGTAGAAAAGTACTTAAGATAGTGCTTCACAGTAGTAGACTCCACCACAAGTGACTGGCTTGCACACAACCTTGTTCTTGGGAGGGCACTGATGAAATTTAAGACAATAACCAATGAAGAAATGGGAATTTGAATGTGGTAGAGTCGAAAGGCAAGAGCTGAATAATTTGTCAAAAGGTCAGAGAGTGAAAGGAGACAGTATGATTTAGGTTAAGTGTGTGAAATTCAGAAAGAGAGAGGGGTAAATAAGAAGATGTTGCCCTTCAGGGGAAAAAAAAGTGATGACAGTAACAATGATGTATCACACTCGTCCTGTTCCCCAGTCCTCTCTGCTAGAATTTATATAGGCAGGTTGTGACAACCTAGCACTTTAGACAATGTTCTAATTAAACCAAAATTTAATATAGTCATAGAGGTAATTGCAGGACACAATTCATTGTATGACTGACCACTAAGCCTGAACAGAACAGATAAATCATCCCCTCCCTGAGCAGTCAGGGGAACATTTTAACAGTGATTTCTAGACATGGGTTTTGCCAAGAGTAAGCACAAAGAAACCTATCATTTCTGGGCTTTATCACATGTTCTGAAGGCTTGTTCACATATTTTCTTCTTTCAGTCTTCTCAAGATAGTGCTTAGGAATCAATCTATGCCATAAGTCAACAGAGATAAAAGCCAGATCATGAAGTTTTATAGCCAAAGTTGCTCAGACCCATGGCACTCAAGAAATAACAAACTTAAAATAGATAAACTAGTGGAAATTGTGAATAGAAATTAGAGAGGATTTAGCTGTGTCTTTTTTTTGTTCTGAGATATGATAAGGTTTCTTTAGGTATTACAAATACTAAAGTTCATCAATTATGGCAGAGTGACTGGAAACTCAGTTCGGACTCTTATGTTACTTCACTAAATTTGGACAAGAATGGATAATTCAAGGTAACACCAAGATGTTGAGTGTCTTTTGGTGTGTGAAATAGAATAGCATGTGTTTATCATCTCAGGCTTGGAAGCGTCTACTACCCACAGAAAAGAGATCTATTTACACAACCATTCCTCCTAACATTAGCGCAAGTCCCATTCTTCATGATAGTATCATTGCCTCTTTTCTTTAAAAAATGTGGAAAACGTAAATATATAATATAAACCAAATTTTAAGTATTGCAGAAAAGAAAAATATGCAGCACTGGTAGTGATCATGGTGCATCTGCTGCAATCATAGAAAAGGTGAATGACCCAGTGATCAGGCTGACGTAAACCAGTTAACATCTGCAGGAGAGAAAATCATAGAACCGCTTGAGGTGACAATGGCTTGAATCCTAAACCGTAAGAATAATTCTGGGAAAAACTGGTCAAACTGAACATTATTTTATGATGTTGAGTCTTTTCACGATGTTGTTTAAAAAAGTGAATTTTGAATTTAGAATATCATGGCTTGGTGCTACTATATTAGATATTTGTCTTAATACTTACGTTTAGGTACATATGTGTATTATTATTTACATATCCATAGGCACACATTCATATGTAATGCTCAAGAAATTCTGTTCAAAGAAAAAAATAATTCATTTTAATCTTTACCCATGTATAAAAAATGCAAAGTAAAATTAATTTTATGAATAGCTTCATTTTAAAAGATAAAGACTCAATCAAGGGGCTGGAGAGATGGCTCAGTGGTCTAAAGCACCTACTTAGAACAAGCTTAGCAAAAGCATCAGGGACCGCGGTTCAATCCCCCAGC
>NW_004524633.1:11920527-11930579 GCF_000260255.1 Octodon degus
ACTCTCTCTCTCTCTCTCTCTCTCTCTCTCTCTCTCTCTCAAATAAATAAATAAATAAATAAATAAATTTAAGACTCAATCAAAATTTGTCCTCCACAGAATTGACTATAAAATTTTGTCCTTATTTTAAGAAATTTACCTTTGTCTAAGAAACCTTATGGAAAAAGACTATGCACCTATGTGTGCATGCATGTTATAAGATTTTTGCGTTTTTTTATTTTTTATTTTATTTTATTTTATTTTTTGTGGTACCAGGGATTGAACTCAGGACCCTGTATTTGCCAGGCAAGCGCTTACTCTCCTGAGCTATCTCCCCAAAACCTTTTCAGTCTTTTTTGAGACAGGTCTTGTTATGCAATTCAGGCTGGCCTTGAGTTCACTTTGTAACCCAGGATGACCTTGAACTCTCAATGATAATCCTGATTCAGCCTCCAAGTACTGGGGTTACAGCATGTGCCACCAGTCTGGTTATATTATTATTTATCATGCCAAAAAATTCTGATTTGAGAATTTAAATCTGTCCTTATCTCCATAATGATATTTTATGTGGTTTTTTTGCAAGATTATAGAGGATTCAGAAATATTTAACCAACATTATCTATCATTCACCATCTTGGATAATATAGGAATGATTTAAAGTGGAAAATCATGGGTCTACACTCCCACCAACAGTGGAGAAGAGTCCCTCTTTCCCCACAGGCCCTCTAGCATTGTTATTTGTTGACATCTTAAGAACAACCATTATTCCTGAGGTGAGATGGAATTTCGGTGTTGTTTTAATTTGCATTTCTCAAGCGACCAATGATGTTGAAAATTTTTTCGTATATTTATTTGTCATTCTTTTTCATCTGAGGAGTATGCATTTATCTCAGATGCTCTTTTGAATTTGGTCATTGAATTTTGGAAGCCTGATTTTTTTTTTAATTATTTGCATATTCTAGATAGAAGTCCTTTGTTGGAGGGACATTTGTAATTTTTTCCCCTATTCCTGTAGAAATAGGTGTGGGTGTGGAGATTTCTCAAAAAGCTAGGATCGGAGGTCCCATTCAACCCAGCTATTAGCCTCCTTGCTATTTTTCCAAATGGACTGAAATCATCATACCACAGCAACGTCTGTGTGTCCAGGTTCAGAGCAGAACAATTTGTCAGTGCACAATCTTGAAAACAACCCAAATGGCCATCATCTGGGGGATGGATAAAACATGTGGTACTGTTACACAACAGAGTATTACTTAGCTATGAAAAAAGATAAACTCAAAGCTTTTATAGGTAAATTGGTGAAACTAAGGACCACAATCACAAGTGAAATGAATCAGACCCCCCACAGGTATAAGCATCGTATTATCTTGCTAGTGCAAAAACTTGAAAGTGTAGATAAAATCTGAAAGGTACAATAGATACTGTGAAAGGGATAGTGTATGTTCAAAGAGAAGGAACAGCTGGGAGGAGGGAAAGGACAAAAGAAAGGAGGGAAAGAGATACATTCATGTATCTACGCAGGATAGCTGGATAATTGTACTTCTTATTTTTGCTGGTCTATGGAAAGGAACAGTTAATGGTTAATTTTTTTATTCCTTTTAACTTGTTATAACTTTGTGGACCAATTTTATATGCTCATACCTGTTATTCTCAACAACTAAATTGAAACAATGTGCAATATAACAACTACTGTTGAATTTCTATTTTTTTAGTGAAATTCGGTATTGTTTCTATTTTTTTTTTTTTTGCTTTTTTACTATTTTTTAGTCTCTTTAAAAAAATAAAAAATAAGAGTCGATGAGCTATCTCAGCAGACTAAGGGCCTGGTTTGGCCAGCATAGGGACCAGGGTTTGATCCCAGGTCTCGCATGACACATCAGCCCCACCCCCAGGACGTGCTGAGCCGGCGAATGAGCCCAAACATGCTGGTGCATGCCTGTAATCCCACGCTGGGGAGGCTGAAAGCAGGAGGATCACTACAAGTCCGAGGTGCACAGTGAGACACTCTACCAAATACATCAATGAAAATTCAATAAATAAATAAAATAAGGAGAAACTTGAAGATAAAAAAGGAAAACACAGAGTTCAAGCAGCTCATCCCAAAATAATATCCATTTGGTGTTAAAGAACTTTGTATTCCTAAATAATAATTTTCTGCTCCAAACCTGATTTGTAAAGAATGTCAGGACACTAATAAAAGTAAGCAATATCATTACCTTGTTATCCAAAAATGCTAATGACCCGGTGTACCTTGCAGGTAATAGAAGAGACCCGGCAGTTTCTGATGCTGACAGCGTTAACACCAGACTGCTGAATACCTATTCAAGTATGCACGCATTACCTTAGAAATCTTAGCTTTACGGTCTTCATATTCAAGTGCTAGTCAAGGTTACAGCGGTTCTCCAGTAGGAAGCTATGGCTAAAAGATACACTCCTATTGGTGGCCTTTTCTGTACCTGTCCTCTTAAGTTCCAGTGTTTTATTTAGAATTGAAGGGTCTACGTTTTGACCCTTGATGTCATTAAAGGCCAACATAACTTTTAAAACAAATCTACTTATATTGTTACTTTTCATACCAGTGTTGTTCCTTACTGCATCAATATCCTGTTTTGTTGTTGCTGCTGCTGTTGCTGTTCTCATCATCTTCATTGTTTTCTGAAATGAAATGAAATGTCCCTGTGGTGCTCTTCTCTCTTTGGCCCATATTTCTAACTCACAGTTTTGTTCAACAGCACCATGATGATGTGACTTGAACCCTTGAAGAACTGAAGGCTATACATGCAACTCTGTCACCTCTTTAAAGAGCTACATGCTGTCTAGGTGACAAAGAGGTAGTGAACATCTAAGATAGCTTGACCAGTGCTGTGTTAAGTACCTTGCAGTATACATAGTTACCACAGAGAAGTTAGGAAGGAAGTCAGCTCAGATGAGTTGCAAGGCAAGATGATCAGTAGAAAATAAATTGTGTCTGTTCTTTCTGTGCAGTTATGGATTAGTGTTTATCCCACATCCAATAAAATGTAGCAGCAATAGCATAAAACCAAAAAGAATTCAGAGAGGATAAGTAGATGTCATATAAAGAGCACCTGGGTAATTTCAGAACCTGAATAATTGAGGTTAAAATAGAAATGGAGGGGCCAGGGAGACGACTCAGTAGAATAAGTGCTTCCTTGGCAAGCACGAGGGTTTGAGTTCAAGCCCCAGTTCTGCCAATAAATAAATAAATAAAAATAGAAATTGTGTTCTATGCCTACATCTGGTAATCTAAGAGACAAATGTGATGATAACAATACATAACAACCATTATTAACTTTCTGTGCTTGTTTTGAAATTCTGTACCATTTTTACTGTTTTATGTTGCTTTGTTTTTGTCTTACTTCTTGTTATTTGTTTTTTGTTTTTTTCTTCTTTCAAATAATAATAAAAAAATCTTTGGTAGCGACTTAAATCAGTGCTGACCAAAGGCACTGGGGCAGATGTGTGTGAAGTAGAACACAGAATTTAAGGGCACGGTTTTAAAAACATCAGCCTCAGTTCTAATACAATAACAAAAGCAGCTACGAGAATCTGGAGTTGAGAACTCAAGCGTGGCACTTGGGGATCCCACGAGCAGGATGCATGAATTCCATTGAGGTTTACACATTTGCTCTCAGTTTAGAAATCAAATTCAAGTATAAGATAAAAATAAGTAGTTTAATTGGGATCATGATTTTCATTTATTAATTTTAAAAAAATCATTTAATACCCTTTGATTAGCAGCTGCCTTTGACTTTGTCCATTACACAGGTCTTCCAAAACAAAATCATTTCCCTCTTCCAGTAGAAATAGGGACAGATTCTGAAATTATAGACCGAAACATGATCAAGATAGGTAGAAAAGAATGAGAAAAATGGAAACATTAAATTTTCAGAAGTACCTACCTGGCAAAATGAAAATTTGGATAGAGTGTAATTATATCACTAATTGCTTAGCTAGAGCAAATTAGAAATCTATCTTAAAACAATTATTAACTTTACAAAATCAGATGGCAAAGGTCATTTTCCTATGATTTTTCATATTTCTGGACATGATATATATCAGTGGATATTACAATAAAAATTTCACGTGCCCAACACCGCCAAACTAAGTAAGCAAGAAAGCTCATAGCATTTGGTCGTGTCTTGACTTCTCTCTGCTTGTGATTTGTTCAGCTGCGAACACAGCACCACTTTGACCTACTGAAAGATGAGAGAGCTCTGCTATTACACAAGCAGAATTGGCAGAAGTAGGGCAGGGACCTTTATGTTTTCTGCTTCTAAATCCAATTGCTCCACTAAGAAGAATAGGGCCTCTGATACTACTTGAGGAGAATAAAGCTACACGATCATAGACTAGACTGCAATGAACGGAATCTACTGGGAATATCCACCAGCACGTGGGAAAAAGCACCATGAAAGGAATCCTGAAGGAGAGCAGCAACTGCAGACCACCTCGCTTTAGTGTTGGAATCCTAGCAACACCACACTGCTAGCTGCATGTGAATCACACAGTTTGGGACACCACTGAAGAAGCTATTGAGTCTTAAATTTTATTGCTCAAAGAATAAGGGATCCTAATAAATTGCTTTTCAATTTTAGGACTAATTTTAGTCTTCTCCAAAATGTATTGTTTCCCCACAGGTACTTAAAATGTCAAAATTTCTCCCATTTAATACACAAAGAAGCACTACAGTCATTTCCACTTTTGGAGACCAACAATCTACTCTTAGTGGAGTACTCTTAGTGCTGAATCCCACTTCCATCTTCGCACAACTTCGAAATGCATGAAAGTCAGAAAGGTAGATTCATACTGCAATTCTGCCACTCGTGTTCTCGGTGAATGCAAACAACATGACATTTAACTTAACTAAGCCTCAGTTTCCTCATCTATAAAAAAAGAAACAATAAGAGAGAGGTAAATATTGTATTTCCCTGAAATGATAATGTCACTGTCTGAAATGTATTCAGTATTCACAAAATATTATTTTATAAGTTGCTGAACCTGTCTCAGAAGCAATTATTTTATTTATGAATCACAAATAATAGTCTGCTTTCACCGCTAGAATGCTCTTGGTGTCAAATGAGACAATGCATGCAATTTTTTTTGTAAAATATAAAGAAACATCTTAAGACAGCAGCACTTTGTGAAGACAATCTTAAAAGGAAAAAACAAACTGACCCTTGATCTTGCATAAATCATCTCCTTCTTAATAAGGAAAAATTTATTATTATAAAAGAAACAAAGGCATATGTATCACTAATGTTGGAAGGTGGAATTGTCTGAATATGTGTTTTCTGAATATACTCTCTTAATTTATATGACTATGACCCATAAAATGAATCAAACTTTCTACAAAATGAGAAGTCAAAGATACATATAGACAAATGTTATAGTCAGTGTTTGCCAGGGAGTAGATGTAATAAGGGACATATAATTTATAGTATTATTTTATAACATTCACCAAAAGAGTCAAATGCAGAGGAGTGCAGATCTACCCACATACTAGAGACCAAAAGAATCCACCTGATATCCTGGATCTCATGGCAATGTCCTGCACGAGTCCAGCTGGACACCTAAGGTCCACGTCAATGTCTCAATCAAGTATGTAGCAAGGATCTGCACTGGGAAAGCCCAAAGGTCAGTATTAGAAGATAGAAAGTCTGCAGCAGCAGAGTGAAGGATTTGTGCCAAAAGGCGGAGGGTTCTGCCCTGGAGTCAGGAAGCAATGCTCAAGGTAAGGACCAGAGCTTTCTGGAATAGAACCTTAGTCATCCTCAGTGACAGCAAGGACCTGAGATTCTCCGATAATGAGGACAGCTGAGTTCAAGGCAGGAAAGCCAGCATGACAGACTTCTGTAGGAGACTCAATGGTATGCCATCTTTCCAGTTCTCCTTTTATGCTATGGGCAGCAATCCTCAAGTGGATCTTCCACACCCAGAACCATGTTGATTCAATTCAGCTGGGTGTTACAAGTTAAACATTCATTAATCCACCACAGTGACATAAGTTTGTCTTCAGGATTTGATAGGAAATTCTAGTAAAATTCTGCTTCCCTAAGAAATTCTGCTACATGGGAACACTTTAAAACTCTAGTGAGATAGTAGTCCTACATGGGTCCTAACAGGGTGTGTTTGGGTTATGAAACTCATTCTTCCTAAAAACATCAATTCCGTTACAAGCAGACTCACTAGAATGGCTGGATCCCCTGCCTTGCTGCCTTCCACTGGGGGAAAGAACAACAAGAAGGCCCTTACCAGGTGCTGCCACCTGCCTCTGGGACATTCCAGCCTTCTGGACCATCAGTCAAAAAATTTCACAGCCAGAAAAGTTGGTTCAGATCCAAAACTGTGGTCATGCTGGCTGCTTATAGGGATGCTTGCGTAATTTGATAAACATCACTACTGCCCTCCTGGCTTCTAGATCTGCCTTCCAGATGGTCAGTGGTGAGGTTTATAACTGACTCACTCAGAGTGCAGGAGGTGTGTTGCTGAGGCAGTGTGTGGCAGGTCTGGCGAAGCCCCTCCCCAACAGCCACTGGCTTCCCCTCTGCCAAGTAGCTGCATGTTGCCTTCACACCTCTTTTGTCCCCTCATGCTTCATGCAGAGGAGGTCTGGGTAGAAGGTCTCTTGGAAATGGCTTTTGATAACTAAGAATACTGGTGTGTATTTGCTTTATCATGTTCTATGATGAAAGGGAAATGCAGATTCCCAAAAATCCAGCTGTGACTATGAGACTGGTGACCTAAGACAGGTAGGTTATCAGGACAAGAGTGGCTCGTGCTGGGGACAGACCCTATCACCCAGCCATGTTCTTAACCGGAATCACCAACTCATGTCTGGCTAGTAATCATCAAGGCATGGAAGGCCTGCCATGAACTGTTTCTTCATCCCAGCCCAGTGCCCTCCAAGACAGCAGCAGCACCCTGTCCGCAGAATGTCAGGAAGCCATGTGTGGAGACTTCCATCAAGGCTTTGTGCAGAGGGTTTTTTTCACTTTTGCACTGTACTCTAAGCTTTTAACCTCATGCCTTATGTAGTAAAAAGGATTTGGGGAGGGGTTATTTTTTGAGCAGGTTCTTTTTGTATTTCTCTTTGTTTTCATTTTGGCCTTTCCTCTCTTTGTTTATTCACGTAGACCAGATATTTAAAAGGACAGATGATGGCTGAAGGTGTACTGTGCAGCTTGTTTATGTGTTTGGGGAAATTTTACTTCAGATGGGAAATGGAATCATGGATTCATATGGCTGTGCTGGACACTCACTCTCCCTTCCCTCCAGTTCAGTACCTGTCATTTCTCCTTTCAAATATGTGATCGTACTAGCTCTTTCCATGTGAAAGAACTCTCCTTATTTAAATAAAAAAAATTAAGAAAAGAAAGAAATATCCATTCTTTCATTTAAAATTCTTAGCTCTGTGGTGTGTTGTTACAACAGCACAGATTGAGGCAATTATTTCCCCCAATCTTGGGACATGATCAAATATTAAATTGCAGTTTATGCTGAAAAAAGCCTGAAACTATGAGACTTTGTGTTAAGTACTGTCCAAATGGTGACAATAGGGTACTATAGGTCAAGGTGATATAAAGTGCTTTTTAAATCTGAGTGAGAGCGAATGTTTCTCAAAGCAAAAGGAACCAAGTTGTGCTTATCACATGCAGAAAGATGCCACTGAGGCAGATGTGCTGTGATGTATGTGAAAGATAGAAAGTGAGTGCCGGAGAACAGAGAGTGGGTTGTGTGCATTCCACATCGAGGCTGTCCACAGTGACCCTATTTGTGATCAACAGGCAGTTGTTGTGTCTACCTTCCCTAAGCGGTCGAAAGAGTTATTTGTAGTCCTTAATTCTCTTTTAATTTGAACTCTTTTGTTAATTGGATGCATGTACCTACCAAAATGGCCAATAGACTTCTTTAAGCAGATTTTCTTAAGCACCAAATCACCTGTTCTTCGGGCACGTTTAGTCAGCTGATGAGTGACGGCTGCACTCTTGACAAGAGTGTCTCAAGATGTTGGACTGTAACTCGAGCAACTGTCTCACAGTCTGCAGGAGGCATCCTTCGAGGCACTGGGATGCTTCTCGTTGCACTTCATTCCTTGTAGCAGCTTCTGAAGTCTCCTTATTTTTTTCACTTTACAGATTAAAGAATTAAGGCTACCATGTGTAAATATAACTCAAAGCAGAGCTAGAAACAAAGCAGAGTTACTTCGTCTCCGTTCTTCTAAGTTATGCCATTGCAGAAATGGCAGAAGCAAAGGAGAAGAAAAAAAGAAGGAAGAAAATAGAAGGGGGAGAAAGCTCCTAGCTGCCACTCTGTGAGTCTTTCTTAGAGAAACTGTGAAGAGCTGAAACCCTCATGCTTGGAAAAACCAACATTTCTTTCTTCATTTTTTTAAATCTCAGTGTTCTTGAATAATTTTGTGCCAGAATAGTATTAATTCTCAGTATTTTATACAAATGACCATATAAAAAAATCTGAATAGCTTATTTTTGGAAGTAAATTATTCAGAATGTTGAGATAGAGCCAAGAAAAATGGCCTCTTATTTTTCTTAACTGTCTTGCATCAGCAGCAGGACCTTCAAGAACATTCAGATAATACAGGAAAAATGAATAGGCTTTAAAATAAACTAGAGAACAGAGAGTGGTGAACGGGAAAATATCTGAAGAGTGGCACTCTATCCTGATTATTGGTACCTGTAGGGAGCAAACAACTCTAGAATAAGTCTTAACAGTCCGTGCCATCCCATAATTTGCTCCTAGTGAGTGTAAGAGAGAATTTGACTCCCGTGTAGACCACAAAATATGGTAAAATTAATGAGACTCTACCTCATTGTTACACTGTAATTTTTATATATACAATTGCACCCATATAATTGTAAATAATTTACATAGAAACTTTTATAAATAATAAATAGAAATATTTGTTATACCAGGAAAAGTGTAGAAATATTGCCTCTCATTTCAAGCTGGTAAATATGTAATGATTTGTTGCTCAACAATAGAAACTAATAGCCATGGTTTACTGCAGTTTAGCCTGGTAATTTTAATAAACCTTCCCTGAGTTGACAGGATAAAGCCAAATACTCCCAAATTAAAGGCCTACATCCATCAGTATTAACTATTCAATTCTGAGTAAGTTATTTAATCTCTCTGAGCCTGTTTGCTCATGTATAAAAATAGCAATTATAACAACTGCTTCATAGGTTTGGGTTAAGGATTAGAAATGATATGAAATGTATGGTACATAATAGGCATTCAGTAAATAATACCTTGATGAATAATTGAATCTTAGGCTGTTGCTTTGGACCATAAGAGTCAGAACATACTGCACAGATGTAGTTCAAAGTGAATACTGTCATCTGCTAGATGAGGTGGTGAGGCTCAGCTGACCTGAGTCCCATCTACCACTCAGCCAGTGATATTGAGAGCAAGTGGACCAGAGGTAGCTGGAGTCCAGAGGAAAGATCTGGACCACAGGGCAGAGCAATCTGAGCAGGATTCCAACACCCAGGTTTAATTACATCCATCTCTAACCCACCAAGCAAGGAGTCACAGAGGAAAACATGAAATTGTATAGCCAGCGAATAGCTTTTTTCCACAAGAAAGAAAAAAATTACAATCACTTAAAGGCTTAACGTTGTTAGTTTAGTCAGGTAAAATCGCTTAGCAGATCTCAGCGCTAATTATAGTAATTTAGTTTCTCTCATATAAGTAGGTTTCTGGGGAACTTTAATCAAAGTAGAGTGAAGCTGTACAAATACTTTGATTTTACTGTTTGCATCTTTTTTCAGTTCTTCATCTCTGTTTCCATGTGCTTTAGTTTGAGAATGCCTGGGTCTTAGCCACTGAAGTGAGCTCTCCTGATCAGTAGTAAAATCAAAAGAGGATCACTCCACAATAATAAATGCCACCAAGAACAATGCTCTTCTCCCAAGAAAATATCTTTTTGTAGGACTAAATATCCATAATTCTTAGTCAGCTGCAATTGCACAGTGCAAAGTTAAGGTGGAAAAAGTATCAAAGCTCTGAGATTCAAGATAGCAGAAAGGGGGGCC